>NT_176554.1:959329-1146891 GCF_000188095.3 Bombus impatiens | reverse complement strand
TCACTCGAGCGACGCACCGCGTCGCGGTAAGAGGGAATTAACGAACTCCCGGAGGACCAGCCTGTATGTGACGATAATATCGCCGACCGGTACGTGGCCGAATGTATCATTCTGATAACGACCAACTCGCAATTACAGACAAATAATGCGCGTTCTCTGTTCTATCCTGGCTATCGTATAATTGCCAATACCGCCGTCACGAAGTTGCATCGCGTTTCGTTCGTTTCAGACCTCGCTAGATAAACGCAACGCGAGCATTCGTTGCCTCGTTCGACTATTTCATTGTTTATTAGAATATTCTGATATCTTTGGATAGGATCGATAATTTGCCGGACCGATTCCATCTACGTTTTTGATAACGCGCTATACAGGGTTCTTGAATCGTTGGTAGGAATTTCGTGGCGTATAGTTTCCACACAGGAAGCAAGGAAATAAAACTGTTCGAGGATTATGAAAGTGCAAGTCGAAAAGTTTTATTACCCGTGGAATCAATACTGCAGAATGCTAAACAACTCGAATACCTACGCGCGCGCCTTTCGTCTGGCTCTAAAGCCTGCATAATCTGCACTTTGTAGCCACACAAGTGAATGCAGCTATGAATAACCCCTTCAAACAGACAACCGCAAAGAATCGTCTAGTTGATCTTTGGAAGAAACGCTCGTCCGATCGATTCGGAGATACGCGGTCTTCCCGCTCTTTTCTTTTCTCTGTCTTTATCGTGATATGATATGATACGATGATATAATGTACGTTACTGCGTACCGTAATACGTTGAGAATTTCTTTCGTATTCTCCAATTTATTGTATCGTCTGATCTTAGTCGACCATTTGGATCTCGTCACTTCCGTTTAAAAATCTTAAGCCGGGATAGTGGTTGTCAGACTATATTTCAGAATCACTCTGTAAAGTTTCAAGGTAAAATCCAGGATAAGTTGCGCAGACTGGTGGTACGCGGTATCTTCGATTAATTCACGTAGAACGAACATTATAAGCCGTAACTTATAATCCGTGGGACAGAATCCAGGGCCTTCTGGTCCGATTCTAAGCCTGAGCTTGATTCGCTCAGCGGGAGGTCTCTAGGAGTATAGCGGGACCGCACGCGGCGAAGGGAAACGAGGCACAATAAGCAGCCACGCAGCTACGATCTCTTTCCTTTCCCTCTTCCTTGTCCCGTTCCTCTTCCTTCCACTGTCTTCCTCGTATTTGCTTTGTCTCCCTCTTCGATATGTCGTGCAGCCGTAACTCAAAACTCTGTACTGGCTACGTAGAAATGGTAATTGCATGCGCAGAAAGTTATCTCTCGGCTCTTCCGAGATTACCTGATCGAACGATTCTAGGAATTTAGTAGAAAATTCACGATATTATAAAACAGGAGAATAAGTTTTGAGAGAACTGGTTTTCTCAGAAAATTTTCTATTTAAATTGTTATAACGTTAAATGGCAATTCATCGGTTGGCTGGAAAATTTATTCCGTTACACCTTTTATCATATCTTACTTTGCATTCTGAATTTCTAATTCGCGTAATTTTGTTTTTTGCAACGTTCATCGATCAAAGACTTGTCGGACATTGTTTGATTCTGCTAAACGGGTTTCAACCGTGATTCCGTGTGGCAGAGTCAAGGAGTTAATAATTTGTAGGAAAGAGAATAATACGTATATTGGAAATTGCTCGATTGAAATTGAAAGTTCTGTACGCGCGTTTAATCCGCTTAGAGGCAATCGATCGCGCAGACTTAATTAATTTTAGAAATACTGTTCGTACTTTACCGCTTGAATTTGCCTGAAATTCCTCTCGAGAACAAATTTGTATATATAATTAATCCCCGTACAACAGGGGTACTCACTCCTACAACACGGATTCGCTCTAACACCGTTCGAGAATCGAGAAGCGTTCTTAGATGTGCATACCCGATTTTCTGAAATTTTTCATTCGCGTTTAGTTCGTGCCTTTGTGCTCTTTGTACTCGAAAGCTTCTTCGCTGTAGGGAAGTAGCAACTCGAAGGGTCTTTTATATTTTTTACAACGTGAATTAACGAAGCTCCAAGGATGAGATAGATTTTATCTTGTTTAACGATGTTTAGCGATGACGAAGAAAACAATTACGTAATATTAATATACGGTGATGAATCGTTAATTATTTTAATAAACATATTTCTCTTAGTTGTGAAAAGAGATATAGTATAGGGACTTTTCTTAACTGTGGCAGCGCAATTTTTTCTACTAATTCTTCGTTTCGTATAAGACGGCGTTTTGTCGGGACATGACTATCGTGTTGTACGGCGGATATACCCGTATATTATTCTCAAAGTTGCGAGAAAGAAAATTTTGAAGTTTTTTAGAACTGAATGTAATATAAGTAGCTGCGTATCACGTTGCCCAAAGTATTCTCCAGATATAAGAAGTCTGTGAACGGTTGTTCAAATATTCCGGCGACTTTATTCGTTCTTCTTTCGTCTTCTTGTTTACCGGAGGCCAAGAGAATGCAAGAGAATCACGTAGGCGCCCTGAGGTTCGCCCACGTGTTTCACGAGATTCTGCGGGCCATTGCAATCTTTTCTTTTCTCTTTATTTTTACGAGATTTACACTGGCGACAAACGACGATGGGCTCGTTGTCACACGGATTCTGCGTTACTCGGATGTTGGATTACACGTGCGTTTACGTTCAGCCGCGATTAAGTTACATCGCGGCAGAAATGTTCCAACTCGAGCAAGCAAATTCGACGACAAGGGATGAATGTTGCGTCTCGATAAGTCGATTATACGGTATACACGGTACGCAACGAACGAGTATGTACCTCGTATAAAAGCTATTTGAAAGCGGTCTAACTTAACGTAAAAGTTTCGTAAAAATTTATTTAGATTTTTGAACAAAGGAACTTCCAGTGGTGGAAATAGTTTTACCGTAGTGAGAACAAAATTGATGTTTCATCTTTTACAAGTTATCGCAACACGTAGGAAATCCCAGTTAGATTAAATTAAGCCGATCCTGAAATATCGTGAATTTCGAAGATACAGAAAATCTCGAAAATCCCGAATATTCTTATGTCGCGAGATATTTTTGGGTCCTCGATCCTATCCCAAGAGCAAAGAAAAAAATTTTAAACTCGCCATTTTTGGATTCTCGTACACCCTTGATACTTGTATGTATGTACTCATGCATTATGCATTACACGTGACAGAGATTTTTCATATAAATTGTGATTCTCGGTTCTTTTACTATGCTAATAAAATAAAACAAAACATATAAAATACAGGGGGGACAAGCCTTTAATCTTCGTCTCGTTTTTAGAATTCGAAACGAATTTAGTATGTAGATGTATCGGATTCAATCCATTTTTTGCAAATTTATCGTTTATTCTCTATACCCAAGATTTATATCGTCGACCTGTCGGTATTTTGGTATAACTTCAATACTACTCTATACAACGTATTCTGCGAAACATCGAATCATTTCAAGCCACGCCAGGTTTTCATTGCGAGATCTTCGATAACGTATTGAGAAACCGAAGTCTCCTTAATCGCGAGAAAGATTATGAAGTGGACGAGGCTTTTCACAGGACTTAATCAAATTTGTTACGTCCCGCCCATCTATTTTAACTTCGTTCAACCCTCTCTCTCTCTATATATATATAAGAGAAAAGAAAAAAAAACAGAATCTACGCGTCAATTAAAAGTTTCAGATCAAAGTACAACAAACGAACCGATTTTATAAAATAGAATTTATAGAACGCCGATGTAACAACTAACAACCACAAAACATTAATTACAAGTACAAAATACGCGTTTGCCATCGCGATTGATCAAGAACGGTGCAAACTGGAAAACACGTAGGTTTCGTTTAGTTGGGTAAAAAAATCCAGAATATTTGTCATTTAGAAGCTTCAGGCATAGAGTATAACGAGCGAAATGATAAATTTAGGTATTACTGGGTGTCGAGGGTTGAAAAATATTAGCGAAACGAAGAAATGGAACGCGCCGGTTCCGAGAACGGCTGGCATTGTTCGGCGTTCCGGCATGTTCACGCTCTTAATCCTTTGGATTTCTTCTGAACGACATTGAACCCAATTAGACGCATCCATCCGAGCACGCGCGCACCATGTGGAAACTAGGCATCGAGTCGTTCCGTTTAACCGGAACACGATGCTTTCGTTCTTCGAACCGGGGGCAGGGGGGTTGTTTGTGACGACCTGCGGATAAAAGAGCTCACGGTTATAGCGATAATACCGAGAGCCAGAGAAACCAGCCGTTCGTAGGTGGGAGGTATGAATGATACGGGGTGTGAAGTTACACGTCGACGAGGAGGGACGAGCTCGCGAGGAATGGTCGAGGGAACGTCGTACGGCGAGAGGAAGAGGCATAGAGAGAACGGGAAGGAGAGATAAGGAGAGGGAAAAGGAGAGCGAGAAGCGAACAGATAGGAGAAAGGTGGAGAGACTATTTATGCGTCTGAGTCGAGTTTGGTCTCGGGTTCTCGACTTGCGAGGAGGATGGACGAGTGGATAGGTAGATACGTTTATTAAGCAAAAGGAAACAAAAAAGAAGAAGAAGAAGAAAAGAAAAGAGAAGAAAAGGGAACACGCATAATGGTAGATTGTAAAAGATGGTGGAGGAGAGAAAAGAGAAGGTAGAGGCAACGCAAGGAACGGACAAAGTAAAGAATCGAAGGGTAGCTGGTAATGGTGAGAGTTATTCGTGCAAATTATTATTCGTTTCGTTAGACGGATAATATTTCCATCGTTATTCCTGAATTCTTCTTTATTTACGGTTATTAAATTTCTCTGGTTCATTGTACCGTCATTGTTTGCGCTTTATGCCTGGTCGTTTAGACGGTTAACAATCGAGCCTGTTACTTACGGTAGTAAGTTATCGCGTATTTCTCCTGCAGTTGTTATTTCATCGCTCAACAAGTAGGAAATTGTATCGTATAATAACGGTGTCGTATTATAATGTTCTGTGAATCGTCGGACATTAATAAAGTGGCCATTGAAAATGTTCCGTCGATACTCGTTCACTTTGTACAGAGAATAATAACGCGCATAACGAGATTTTGGTCGATTCTGATTTATATCTGAAACGTGGCAAGGAAAACGATGGAAAATTGAATTCGGGAGTAGATATCGAAATCCGAAGCTTTTGTCTTCCAGTTTTCTTTAAACTCCATTTATTTATTCTTCCACCTGATTTCCATATTTTATAATAATTCTTTTCTTCCAAAGGTGAAAAATAAATTGCTTTTCTCGGATCGTTTCCATTTATACATACGTAGGATTCGACGTTTTCGAAGTTTCATCCACGATAGAACGGACTCCCTGTACGTATATTACGCAAAGACTAACAGCGATGCTATAACACGTACAAATGCGTTCCACGGACGAAACGCGTTATAGCTTTCTAAAATATAGGCTCTAGCTCCCTACGAAACGGCTAACATAGATTTCCCGCCTCTACGAAAGTTGGATAAAGTTGACAGTTTCTGGTCGTTCCCATTCTCTGACAGTTCTCTTCTTCCTTTTAACACGTGCGTGAAAGGTGAATTGACGAAGAACCGGTTAATGGACAGGATCCTATGGTGTCTATACTTGGCTGCGTGGCTGTTGAGAAATCACAGGAGAACGACACCGTACATCCGCACCTTCGCCATGGTTACTACCTCGCTGAGTCTGTTTGTTCGCATCTAACTGTGATATTAAAGCGGAAGTTTCCTCGCGTCGTCGATACCCAGTTACCACGAAAAGAAAGAATATCTCATAAAATGGTTTAACTGGTTAAAACAGTTAATCAAAAAAATATAGAATATCCATCGTTCTCTGATACCTCTGCTTTACTTTTCACTCTTTTGCATTATATTAGATGTAACTGCTTTCAAGGTACGATATCTGAGAGAAAAACCCTTCGAACTTCTATCCTTGTCGTAATTGCAGAAACTCGCAGGTTTTCACTTTATGATTTCGTGTGTCAAGTAAGAATAGAGCGGCAAAGTCCAGTGAAATCTATTTACCTAAAACGACATATTTAAACACAACGTGCACGACAAAATCGTCGAATCGGTTTGCCTTTGACCACGGTTCGCACGTGGGAGTTTTAATCGTGAAAATTGGCGTTCGCGTTAAATAGAAATCGGCGCAGAAACGAGGAATGACGTGGGAATAGCAAATCAGTGGTCAAAACGTTTTCCTTTGAGCAGTTGCCTGAATCGCTATGCCGCTATGCCTATTCATCATACCGTAAGTGACCTGTGGATTTGCTATGCGGGATATTGCCGGAAACCGGACCCAAGGGTTGCAACTCGGTTAAAGCGACTGACTGCACGTCTAGTGTCACGCTGTCGGTTATGACACGTTGTTAGGAAAATTTCTGTCAACAGTCTGTATTACTCTAGCTCTGGGCAACTGGAACATGCTGCTTCGTGGCAAAGCTTATTGCTACGTATTTCTCAAACGATGGACATTAAATAATTTATTACGTCAATCGAGTTTATTACACGACAGTTGTTCCATAATTAAGAATTAACAAAATTCTTTATGGATTTCTATTGAATGATTTATCGCCTGTTCGCAATGTAATTATCCAAGTATCGCATCGAATGGAAAGAAAATATTCTGTTTCGGTGAAATTAATAGTAGAACGATGGATGACCGAAGCATAGAACTTGTACCAAAGAAAATAAAACGAAAGATACGTATATATATTAATTATGTAATAAAATGAATTAAAAAATTTCTAAATATTAAAAATTAGTCACTTTTAATATTTCAGTAGGCACTGCGTTAATTATCTGGTCTTTAAGCTATAAAGAGACACGACAGAGCAGGACAACGCTGGTGGAGGACGAGAAGCAAGCGGAGGCGTCAGAATACCCAGAGAATTTAAATACAAAACGCTGTGACACCCTGAACAGTCATAATGCTGTGTGCGGCCGTCCCCTCGATGACGTTCGTCCGTCTCGCATGGTAAAACTGTCAAAGTTGCGTGGTTAGCCGGGGAATCGAAGAAGGAGAGGGAGCGGGTTGTGCGTAGCGTAGGATAGGGTGAGTAGGGTAGAACGAACGCGTTAAAAATATGTTAACAGAAAATTCACACGGTATTCCTGGCCAGGCGCCATCAGGCCGATACGTATCCATTTTGTTCTATCCCGGTGACGTTCTCTCGAAAACAGTCCAATACGAAAAGCAAGGTTCGTTCAGTGAGTCACGATACTTCGTCTACGAACGCACCGTACGGCGGAAAAATCGAGCAACTGGTAAAATATCGCGGGGAAACATTCATTATAGGAATGCGATTGAAAAAGCGAGAAAAAGCAGAATCGAATAATTTCAATCTGAGTAATTTGATCGGAACTATTTTTCAGCTCTTTTCCGTTGTTGTTATTTCGAGCTACGCACGTTTAGATAGATGGAAATGTTTAAATGTTGCCTGCGTGTTTCGAATATTTCATTGCTCTGTGTTATGTTTTATTATTTGATTCGAAATGTTTTATATCATCGTCGGCGATAGTAATTAATTCCGATTGAGAAACTTTCGAATAGATCCGTTTAGCAGGTTTACGCGATTACGCGAATATCTAATAAAATAGGATACTGATATTCGTTTCTGTAATACCATCTTGTAAGACAGATTGTACGTAATAAATCACTAGTATCGTATGATTAAATTATGCGGAGATAGATATAATTGGTTTCAAGGACAACAAAGATAAATGATCGAAATAACTGTAGAATTCCTGTTGAAGTGATCGTAAAGTTTCGGATCTACTCAACTAGTGCTCGAATCTATCCGAAACTCGTTTCTTTCTCAGATCTAGCAAAGAATTTGGATCTATCTCGTACACGTTCGATTCCACTTGAAAGTATCTCTCTTTCTTTTCGAAATATTCATAGACAGTTTAGAATTTAGTGGGTCGTTGTTCGTATGTACTTGCGAGGTGTTCGTACCCATCGCTAGTAGAGACATAACCATAAAGGCCAAGGAAGTTTGAACACTTGGATGCAGACATCTTTATAACACCCAAGTGTCGAGCAGCCGTAAGAGCTATAAGAAATTTTCACGTACAACCATGAGGAAACCGACAGTCGAGTTCTCCTGTCAGCTGAACTTGTCAATCCACTTCCTCCTCCGTTTACTACCATCTCCGCGCCTGCAAGCACGCTCCAAACCGAACATTTTGTACATCGTTGGCGTATAAAATTCTCGAATTCACAGATCGAACCAGAACTACCATTCGAGTAATATCGGATAACAGAATCAAATAAACCTTCCGATCTTATTCCCAAGGAAATTTTCGATACTTTCCTGTATGTATATTGCGTTATTTAGTTATCCAAAAAGTCGATGGCTGAGACAATTTAATTTAAAACAACTGTCGAAAATGTTTTGCGATTTTTAAACGACTGCGACAAGATATTATGGTGCAACAACCTGATACGAAATTATTTCAGTGTTATATATTTAAACGAACCGAAACCTATTGGAATAGTCTGTTTTTTTACCTAGTTTCTAAAGAAAATTAAATCACGATATTACAGAAGAAAAAAAAAAGAGAACAGAGTGACATTCGTAGGAGCGAAATATCGACAGAAAAAAAAACAGTAAGAGAAATGACAAAAAAGAACAACGTGTCCTCACACGTAGCCTTTGTACGCGCGTGCCATTTCGATGTGCTAACCGCTAGCCTTGTTCGTCAGCTTGATTGCCTCCGTTTGCTCGGTCGGTTAAAACGAAGTTTTAAAGACGAGCTGAATAATGCAGGAAGGGAAGCGAAGCAAAAGAGGGAACGAGACCGAGGTATCCGCAGCTGCTACGCTGGATGAACCACTCTATACCGATATTACGCGAATGGATTGATATGTAAACATTTGCGAATGCTATTACACGCGATTAGACACTACGAAATGAGGGGCGAACGCTTTCTTTTGTGCAAACGTACGCGCCCCGGCTGAATCGAGCGCGCCACACGCGCTCTCCTATTTAAATGTCGGAAAACGAGGTGCGTCATTGTACATCGTATACAGTACTGGATAAAACTATACCAGTTTTAGCTCGGTACGATTCTTTGTGCTCGATTTAATCGACAATTCGGTAACTGAGAAAATTGCACCACATTTGCAGAAATATTCGTCATTTAATAGAAAAGATAAAAAATGGTTTCTTCGACGTATGTTAACCTGAAATTGTAATTTTGCCCCGTACTGTACATTCATTGAAATCTGGATGCCTCCATTTCTACTGTCTGAAAGGAATTCGGTTGAAAAGATCGCTCGAATGCGCTGCTAATTCATGCGATATTTTTTAAAACGTTATCGGTATATTCTTTCTGTTTCGGATGCAAGCAGAATATCGTACAAGGGACTGAGATACTACGTGATTTATAGAACGAACGATGCAATCGAAGCTACGAAAGTGTAAATAATAATTTCTTTTAACTCGGTATTTCCAATCTTAATTCCTGTCTTCACGAAACAGAATTGGCGTTACCTTCCCAGATTTTTTCCTCATTTTCACGTTTATATCGCGATCCATTTTCCACACCTTTTACACCTCTCTCTCTCTCTCTCTCTCTCTCTCTCTTCCTCTTATGTCATAAACAAAAAAACAGAAAAAAAGGGTCGAAGGAAAAGACGAGGAGAAAGGAATAACAGAACTTTCTCGGCTATCCGATAGAAACAAACGGCCTTCACGGATGAATGTTTCTCATCCATTAGCATTGGTCAACGGGACGGTCGAAAACACCGTGTTAACCGACTCGTATTTATCATGTCGACAATTCACCGGTTATGTATTTCCACGAAATTAGTACGGTCGTCCGTTTCCGAAATTCCGCGAGTGCTTCCACAGAAGTTCGCGCTCGCAATTAGACAAGCGCCGGGCGAAACGCCACCCTCGAACACGACCCACCCTTCCATCTCCCCTTCTCCCCACCACCTCGAGTTATGCTGATTGCTGCTTGCCACGGGGCAAGTTACAGGTTTCGAAATAATTTTGTGGAAACGATAAAATGTCTGCAGAGAAGCAAACGTGGGAATCAGCGTCGCTTTGTGAGCTTCGGTTGAATTTCGGAGCTTGCTAGTCGTGTGCAATTTTATTGCGTTACAAGACCACAGGACGGGATTGCGCCGCGTTCAGCCACGCCGTGGTCTACGTACGTAGGTGCACAGGGTGTCACCAACGCCGATGGTAAATGCAATTGTACCGCCATACGTTCTACACACACACACATACACACACTTGCCGACACATCGAGCATCGTTTTTATAATCCATCCGTAGATACGAACGTTTGTGCAGCGATTCACGATATTTCATAACGAGTAAACAAACGTCAATCTCTTCCGGTTCTGTTGAAAGTTTTACTGGTATATGTACCGGCAGAATCTTGCTTATCGAACTTTCGAATTCCGTTCGTCTATAATCGAACGTAATTGTTCGCTTGAAATTTCCATGCTCTTATTATTATTATATCACGTTTATTTCTTTTACACGGACGTTCCGCGGGTGAATAACGATCAAATTCATTTCGACGTCTCGTTTAAAGCTATTAATATCGTAATCGCATTTCGATCATTAACTCGGTGATTTCCACCTCTCGTTGAGATTTATTATTTCGTCATTAGCGTGTTGTAATTTGACAAATGTAAATAAAATTGTATTATCGATATTAACTTCCGTTTTTCTTGCTTTGTAAATCCTTTGTGAGTTTCTAGTAAATTCTCTGAACCGTCACGAATTTTAGGAATACACGCGTCGAGTTTCAAAGGTATAAAGATTTTTTTATTCGGTTTCGCAGAATAACAAGTTAATTTTTTTCGATAAAGATTTTTAGTCGCGATATCCATGCGATATCCATACGATATACCGCGCGACATGAATTAAAACAAAAAGTTCTTTTTTTTTTTAACTGCACGACAGGATTCGCAAAACAACTGTTACGAAAATTTGACAAACTTTCCATGACGCGTATATGCAACCTTGTGAAAAAGTATCAAAACGCATCGCTTTTTCTTTTAGACAAATTTTACGTTGAATATACGCTGCAACGTGGAGCAACACAGGGCATATGTAAAGTTCAATTTATTAATTCATTAATAACGGTATAGGTTTTTCGAGATATTTATAATCAAGCAAATGTGTTGATATTTTTGAACGAGGCTGTGTGCAGAGACGCATGTGTAGATGCAGCAATCTAACTCTGAATTAGAATATCGTGCGATAATTTAGCGAACCATAGAATTTCCAAAATGCTAACGGCTGACAGAATATCAGCCACGTGATTTTCGACGGGCACTCGCGAAACCTAATTAAGCTGTCGTGAATGGCCACCATCGATCTCGCTCGAAAATCCAATTACATCTGCATCTCCTCTGGTGCAGTACAGTCGTCTCAATGAGTAGGCAAAATCTCTGAATTGCTCATCGACCTGCATTAATCGGTAAATTAATTGTACGTCGATTACGATGAAATTCTTTCGGTGCAGACACAAGCTTTATCGAAGTCGATCCTCGAATCTAATCTCGTTATTGTTGCATTTATTTGCATCCTTTAATTGGGAAAATACCAACATAGAAATAAATAAAATGAAATAAAAGGAATAAGAGACGCCGTTCGATCATGTAAAAGCGAAGCGACGTATTTTTAATTTAAAAGAACCACTAGCGAACTTTGCTGTTTTACTTTAATTTTATACTTTCGGTATTCTTAGTTTTTGTATAGCTTCTATGCTTTCTTTCATGCCACGAGCATGTGATATTTTTTGTTATTTTTTGTTATTTTTTAAAATAGCAGGAACGAGAAGGGTCGAACTTGAAAATCAAACGAAAGAAAATAAGAGAAGAGGGAGGCAGCTAGGTATGTATATTTAGAATATCGAGTATTTTTCGATACGAAGATATCTTAAGCGTGTTCCAGAAATAAGACTCGATTAGTTATTAAAAAAAAAAAAAAAAGAAAGAAAAAAATAGAAATAGACTTTCAGCGTTTTGAAGTAAAACTTTAGGATAAAATTGAGACGAGAAATCACTATCGATAATGATTCTTACATATTTTCTTCGGTATTAAGAAGTTTGTTGACGATGAAAAAGGACAGCGATTGCTGTGTGCAAGGTGGACAATGATTTTATCGAAAATAAATGATTTGATTTATTGCTTGACCGTTCTCTTTCACCGACACGTGTAGCTTTTCACGGTTCACCGTCGTTCAACGTACACCAATATGTCAACGAAACGATTCGAAAAACGAGAATTCTAACAAGAATACGATTAATATTCCAGGTTGAACAAACTGCACTGAAAATTACGCGATGAAATGGCTCGAGTATGATAAAACGAACGATGTAAGTGACGAGGAAATTATTTGAAGGATTAAAGGGATTTCTAATGAAAGGACCAATTAAGAGGATGATGTAAATATGTGCCATATTCATATACGCGAACACATTTATAGCGGTAGAGGTGATACTCGAATGGTACGAACAGTAACAAGAAAACTAATTTAATTTTGTTCCTATGACACTAGCGAATTTTTTTTTTACGAAACCGTGGAATTTTTTTATGGAATTTCCTCTGTCCATTTATACACGTTTGGCGCTTTAAACGAATTTAGACCGAAATAAATCGGTACTCGTCGACATAAAGCAAATTTCGAACGCCGGAAAACGATTTATTTAGCCGGAATTACTTAGAACGAAATAGTTGTGACGATCGAAGATTTATAATTTATATGTTATCATGATTTCGTATGATATTCATGCACGTAATTTCGGTATGATCTATATCGTGATACGTTTTGGGGCTCTTGTATATTGATATTTGCTTGCGTGAAATCAAATTTTCGCTACATACGCTCAACGCAACGAGCTGTAAACTGGCGTTTGAACGGAACTATGACCGCGATTTTATGATTGATAAGCGTATCGACGTTTATCGGTGTTACCTAACGTATCTTTTGAGAGACAGCTGCTAGAAAATATACCGTTTAAGCTGTTGAAAATGTAATACAGTATACCGCTTAGTATCCGTAATTTACCTTGGAATATTCAATACCGTTACAGTATAGATAGAATCTTCGCATTGATATTAGAAGAATAGGATATTTCGAGCGGTTTATTTAGATTTCTAGGTCGTCAATCTCTTGGACGTAATAATTTCTTTATCTGAAATGTCGGAGAATAATAACGATCATCGTATCACTTTATCTTTTGATATTAAGCAAAGTGAATTCGATTAAATCAAAATCGAGCTCTCGAGCTTGTTTGCGCAAGCGGTAAATTTTCGCCAACAATATATTCATTCGAGGAGCAAAAATTTATATCTGCAATGCCGATAAATTTCTGATAAATTTCCATGGAAAATGTCGCGAAATTCGGTTTAATTCCAAATATGTACGCTGATTTTCTACAAGACTGGAAACGTTCGAATAAGCTTGACATTAAACGTGCATAAATTACATCATTGGTAATGCACTCGAACGTATTCGTCAAGCCTATGATTCACGTTCCAGAGCTAACGGAGTCATCCTTTCGTTAAGCGCCACGTGAAACGATCCAACGATATACATTTTCTATCCTTTTCTTCTGGTCCTCGGATTATAGGATTACATCCTCCTTTTCACAGCAATGATTCACGATTGAAAGAAGTATAACAGAATCGGACGCGTGGTTTCGCATTATATATACAGGGTGGTCCGTCTCATATACGTCTCATAACGTGAGTTACGTATTGCACGAACAACTGATACGATGATAAAAGTTGCGTTCCTTTTTGGAGTAAGCTATGTATACGGTAACTGTATACAAGATGTCTTAAAAATATCACAAGTATCGTACAAACGTAGATTCTATCCTCGGTGCTTACATAATTACGTCATCTTAAAACATTTGAAAGATCGTCTCACATCGGACCTGAAATTGTCCTCTACCGGCAATAAAATTTTAATCTGTTACCGCTACGCGAGTATACCAGTAGAAAATCCAAATTTATACCACCTATTCTATTCGATATCACTTTCGAAATGATTCCTCGAGGCTTTTCACGCCCGTTCTAGACGCTTCGCGTAACAATTTTCTATCGTAACGTGCAATTTAGAAATAATTCAGGATGCGCACATTGGCGCGGAACATCCTGTACAGCAGAGAAGGGATTTCAGCGCATCCAGAGGTCCTTTTCAAAGTGCATAAGTAATGCAGGTATGCGGCATACACCGGCTCGCGCCTACGTCGAACGCGCGCGCGATCATGCTGAGCCAGCCAGCCCGATTATTCGCTCAAGTTTATGAACGCGTGAGCATAATAGAGCAATTATCCCTGATAGGATATGCAGGTAGCAACGGACGACTCGTTCTGTCCTGGCTGCGTGCATGGAAACGCGTAGTCCATTCGAAACGTTTATTTTACAGGCAAGCTTAATTTAATGGTAGGAGATATATACGGGTTTCTTGTCGCGATATTATATTCCTGGCGTCCCACGTTCGACGAGAATTCGCCCTTCTCGTCTGCATCCAAACTCGATTCACGTCCAACGCATCGTCATCGACTACATTGCCATCAGTGTCACCGACTATGGAGGAAAATGGTCGGAAGAGCAGTTGTGGTTTCAACCTTCCACGGCTTCGAGAGCGTCTCGAGAATATCATTGACTCGATCAATTTTATATATCGCTGTTTGGTGTAGGTTGCGAGTGATTTACGCGGTTTTTGAACGTGACAAATTACCGAAAAATCTTGAATTTTTCAAAACTTGAATAAGCAAGTCGATTACATTTGATTAATCTCTCTTCGTGGCACGATTTTTCGGTAAATAAAATTCTTAAATGACGATTTTCGAAGGCTCGTCGACGCGTTAAATATCCAGAGATAACTCGAGGCGCAAGTAATTAAAATCAGTAGAACGAGACGCTACGTATCAGTAGTTACAGACAGTAAAAGTCAAACATACCTCTATACTTCACGAGCACGTTTGTTCAATCGAAGCACGTAAGGGCCAACTCGATCGACGAAAATTCAGGATAGGACAGCATTTAATGGATGGTATTGGTTTGTCAAAACTCAAGAGAAACGATATTTTCTATGCATCGATACAATATGTATTCGATCTGCGATGTACCGAGGCTTTTCTATCCTCTCTTTTTACTACATATTTCGCATCTCTTTACTCCGTATATCCTATCCGCTTTAAGAATTTTTGACTCTTTCGTCGAGCGTGGTTTTCACGTTCTTTTACTTGTACGTTACAGAATTTCATCCTTCTTCGGAGCGGATCCGGAGGTTACCATTAACTAGACCCTGTACCGGATACAGCAAGCATCGAGCATTTCCCGGAAATCCTTTCACACGCCTGACGAAAGGACCGGTTGAAATTTTCTATAGCCCGCTTGAGCGCTTTACATTCATCGTCAACAGAATTTTTGCAGCACCTCGTTCGCAAAAGTGGCCATCGTTAATGGCGAACTAGGCAAAATCAATACGCTCGTTTTAAACCGACCATCGTAATCTACCTTTTTACGGTAATCGATCGTAATCGCGGATTCGAGTTAAGACAAGCGTACGATGATAATTTCGTAATTATTTTTATAAAAATATTTCCTCTCGAATTTAATACGATACCGTGGTAGAGAGAAACGCGATTAATTTCTACTCTCTTCGTTATACAAATTACGCAATCTTTATCAATCGCGTTATAGCCGCCGCAACCTGGTTCAAGCATTGGGAAAAATTTCGTCCAAAACGTCGTCCTACATCCAGAATGGCCCACATAATGAGAAAATAGTGAGGCCGTTTTATACGCGAGGGCTGATCGAAAATGTGGAATAACGTTTTGTAACTTGACGCTTTTGTTTTCGAGAAAATTGAGTTTGAAACTAGTTAGAGGAAACGGGGGCCACGTAATTAAGTTTCGATTGTGCGCAGTTCCTTTGAAGACGATTTATTACTTCTGAAGGAAGCGAATAAAAATGGAAACGGCAATAAATCCGCGACGTATTGCAAAGTTTTACAGGTAAAAACGCCCTTTAATAACAGCACTGTAGTCAGTTCGGTGAAACAGCTCGCATTCGTTTCTATTGTTACTACTCTGACACCGTGACACGATGCTCCATAAATTCTCCGTTCAGTGCAGTATTCCAGGCACCATACACAGGCGCGCACACTTCCACTATCATATACGTTATCGTTTAGTTTTATATTACAATTTTCGCATGCAAGAAGCTTCAACGTTGCTCCTTTCTCCGCTACGGTCTCATCATTCAGCAGCAGCAGCTCTTCCTTTTGTTCCGCTTTATCAGCTCTGTCTTTCTTGACTGCAGAGTCGTTTCCAAAAAACGTGTGTGTTGCTCGTTATTTGGGTCTATTCTTCTTATGTATGCGAAACTCTATATATAGTGGATCTATTCTTTATAAGGAAATAAGTTGAAAGAGTAACGAGTGGAACAAAACCTTATAGAAAGATGTTTTCGGGGAGAAACGCGAAATAACTAATACCTTCCTACTAACGGAAGTAAAATACAGTTTTTGATATTTTTGTATTATATCTTCTCTTGCGTTCATACACGTAAATAAGAATTTCGAAAGCTTGAAAATTCGTAACAAAGTTCTTCGAATAAATACGAACGTCGGTACATCGTTTCATCGTATTTTACTTGCTCTTCTAGAAAGAATGCACTCGCACCGCTTTTCTATACAGCCGAATTTCTTTTTCTCAGAATTAAACAAAACCGGAAATTTCGGTGGGTTAAGGAATTCATCCGTAAAGAATTCATCCGTGGTCTAACGTTTCTACGATGCAGAAAGGATAATGGAAACTTGGGGAGTAAAGTTGAAAATATCGAACGACGAAGACAGAAGGAGAATTTCGTGGCTGTACGGCGTCGTTTTATTGTCCCGATTCTCCGGAGCAATATTTCGCAGAGCAATCTGCTGCGAAACAGATTTCGTCGCGTAAGGAGTTAAATAATGTCTTTCGAGTAGACGCCATCATTTATTCGGAAAACCAAGGGACCGGGAGCATCTCGAAAGCTCGAGTTTGCAAAGAACCAACGATTCGTTCATCCTCCTTTTCTCCGTCTTTCCACCCTTCTCTCTAGTTCGCGTCATTTTACTAGGCCGTCGCCTTTGATCTGCTTAAGTATGTCCGTTTATGTACTTAGCTTATTTCTTTGCCCATCTACAGCACGTACACAACGATGCGCCAAGGAGTTCGTCGAAGCTCGACTTGACTTTTTACTTGGCTACGTTCATTAACGTATTCGCGTGCATTATGTAAATTCATCGTGCGTCGTTGTCCTAGAAATTACGTGTTGCAACTGAAAGGTAAGGATTACCTGATTTAAGCCAAGATTATGGTACAATGCTGTGTAAACCGGCAATTATGCAAGTAATACTTTCCACTCGACGAAGTAGCATCAACGTTACAGTGGTATATATGGTCCAAGTACGCGTGTCATGGATAGCACACGACATAAGACAAATAGACTGAAATAGCATTTTAATTCGACAAGATGTGAAACGTTTACGAGCGATAGACAAACATAATGCGAAACGACGGTGATAACTTTTTCACGTTTTATTCTAGCGTTATGCTATTCCAAGTACCTGCGAATAAGAAACACAAAGGCATAGAAAACATTTTTTGGCTGAAACAAACCGGTACACCTTCAGGCGGAATATTCTGAATGTTTAAAATTGATAAAGACATAACACGCGCGCGAAACGAACAAAACGTGGCGACGCGTCGACAGGTAGAAATTCCGCGCGTCTTGCCAGAGTAGAATCGTTGTTACACTGTTCTAGGAAAACGACAGCATATTATACGAATAGCGGAACGGTTGCTGCATTTCCGTGCGCGACAGCTGCTACATATTCGCGAACGTTTCTCGGTTCTCGTAACGTTTGCCGGCAATACTAACGATGAGTTTTGTCTGGGTACGGAGAAACGCAGAATTCGGGACAGTTATCACGACGACGTTGATAGATCGCGCGTATGCTATTTTGACGTGCAGCGCACACTGTCATCCTGGAATGTTATTCTCCGTTTTATGATTTCATAGAACATTGAAAAGCAAATAGAACGTGCTCTGAATTTCCCTCGGACCGTACCATATTTGATATCGATATTTCCAGGCAATAGCGACAGTCGTTATCAAGGCGTTTCACGGCAGAAGTTCGTTGTCAACTGTTTTAAATTTCGAATTATACGTTCCATTAGCGCGATATTCAAGTTACAAAGAGCTTTTTTAAACGATAAGGAGCACGTTTCTAGATTAGAATTATAGGAAAGTATCGTGGAAACCGTAGTTCATGTACGAGTTTACGCGCTTTCCGCGAGACATGCAAGAGCAAGGCAGAGATGATACTTTGAAAATAATCTCGTTAGACGTCGAAGAGACTGGAGATCGAAGAGATCGACGTCGTTCAAAATATCAGCTCATTTCCCAACATAGAAATGTATCTAGTAAATAACTGTTCAACGTCAAATCTACTATAAAAAGCAACGTAAAAGATCGTAAAGTTGGGTAGTAAAACTCGGCAAACAGTAACCCTTAAACTTTCTAAAGTACATTAAACCGTGTAGAAGCTATAAAAAAATACCTGTACGTCATTTTTTACCCTTTGGTATTCGACACGTTAAATTTATTATTATATGGAGGTACTCGAACTTGATCTCAAGAAATTAATTTTTAAATGTAAGATTTGACCGGCAAAATATTGTGTTTATCGTGTTCGTTATAAAGAGAAGTTGTAAATTTAAACAGAGAGAAAGAGAAAGGAAGAAAACGTAGGACGAGAAACAAGTGGAGTTTGAAATTTTAATATTTTCATGTATACAAGAAATGAGAATAACGCAGGATATGCGCATAGCATCGTTCCTCTGTCTTTCGGAAAATGTTACGTCGCTTCTCTTCGCGCTTTTCCACGACGTATTTCCCGTGGTACAGCGTCACGTGATTCTTATCATATTTTCCTCTTTCATGGTGCAGGAAAAACCATCAAACGGAGGCATATAAATAACCATTCCTTCGCCGGCGGCAGCCTTTTAGCGCAAGCTCGTCTTTTCTTCCCTTTAACTTTCCTTTTTCCCCGATGTTGGCGCGGCTAAAACCGTATCGCTATCTAGAGAAACAGATTCCACGTCGAAAAACGTTCAGCTGAAGCAAGCAGTCTCGGTGCAACCTATACCGAGAATATGGAACAAATTTATTCGATGGTACGTTAGAGCAGCGTTGTCGAAATTCCAAGCTGGATTCGGAAAAAATATACGATCGTAAATTCTGAATAAGAAATGACAGATTGAGTAGGACAAATTTTAATCGTTTGATTAATAGAGAAGATATGATATATACACGTTGCTAATGACGTTAGTGGCCGTCGTAATTCAACTGCGATTAAGGTTATACTTTCTAACACAAATTATTTCACAAAATTCACAAATCGCAAATCGAAATTTTGCATTTGCAGTTTGCGGATTATGCACGATTAAATTATCGTTACGCGACTCAACGTATACAAAATTTGCATACTATAATTGCATAGGATTGACAGATTTTTCGTTTAGCTTATCATGGCGGGTGCATCACGAGGTTTAGATGAAAATTTCAAATGTCAAACAAATTGTATTTGAAACATAGTGCCGATAGGACAGGGTTTAAACGGCTGTCACGGGCACCTGTATTGGATGGGACTTAATTCACCCATCCAAAGTAAACTTCGCGGATTCAATTCACTTAGGTAAGGAAAACAAGTTGGACTCGACTCACTTAGCGGAGAGATAAATGGACGGTCTTGGAACTCAATCTATCGACGTCTATTTGAACGGTAACGCACGTAAATCTTTGCCTGACAGATTGACGGCGATGACGAGGCCATTTCTGATTCGTATGAATATTTCATTTTTGCGTCTCTCGCGTTGTATCTGTGCAATTATTTTACCGTGTATATGTACACGGTACTAAAGAAAAGGCATCTAGAAGCATAGAGTCTCGTGATATCTACCAGGAAGAATAAAAAATGTGTAATCAACATCGACTTAAAAATCATTACTTTAGACGAGAGAATTCTCTAAAATTTCTACCAAGAATATAATTTTTTATCTCGTCAGAAATAAAGGAGGTAGAACACTTAATGAGCTTAATTTGCTTGTTCGTGCTAAATAACGTAGTTAAGTTATAACAGCGAGTGTGCGAAGAAAGACGGAAATATTCGAAAAATATACATACGGTAGTCCGTAATTTACACACGCGAATAAAACGATCGGAAGAAAGACATACCAGATATCTCTTGTTATTTAGCTGCAAACAAAATTGGAAATCCATAAATCTGTTTTACCTGCGAACGAATCTATCTGTTTTTATTTTCATTTAACACCTATACAGTTAGAACGCCGATCCTTTTTTATTTTCTGCTAAATACACAGTTACGTAAAACGAAATATGCAAATATTACAAGTAAACCCGAATGTTTTTCGAACGTTCTCTCTTTTATTATGCGAAAATTCCACTATAAAACGCTTTTGTTCTCTTACTAGTTCAAATAACGCGTTCTACCGAACTACCGAGCTTAAACTTTGTTCCATCGATCATTTCGCGCGTGATTCGTTTTATAAAATATTCTGCTATCCCGAAGCGCCTCCAATCTATAACTCGTCCCATTTGCGTGGGACAGCCTGTATTCGCCATGTCCCACGTTGTCGAACCATACGGCTCGGTCAAGAGCATCTTTATCCAGATACTATGCGAGCGGAACATTCCAATAGCCTGCGTCTGCTTCAATGGCGGTCGAGTCATGGCACGATTCGATGAAAAAAAGAAAGAAAGAAGGAAAAACGATGGTGATCATTACTCCTACCGTGTGTGCAATCGCATGAATCCGGTGGATGTTTGAAAAGGAAGAACGCGATGGAACGGAGAGGGTACCGGTTCGCGTGTTGCCTGGAGAACCGTACGAAGGTGACTTTTGCTCCTCTCTATCGCTGTCACGGGCGACAGATCGCAGTGGTCGCGGAATCGCGAACAGTAAATCGCAAAGCCAGCCGGGAACGTGTATTTTAGAGTTTACGATCGTTGGACAGCCGAACGGTGCTTCCCCACGGCGCCGAGAGTGTCAGAGTCAGGCCAATAAAACGGGCCGAACGGAGCACGTAGGTGTGTATAACGGATGGCCGTTGGGCGCGAGCAGATTTGTTTGACACCGTGCTGCGGCAGCACCTAATAAAAGATGCTAATATATCCCGTCGTGTCGCCAAACGAGAATCGAACGAGGACCTAGCCTCGCCAGGGCGGAAGCCGATCGGATGGTTGGTTAGGCCGTTCGTTCTTTGGTAGCCGGTACGATTTAAAGAACGATGGGAGACGACGATATATCGACGGAATTAAAGCGTTGACCGTTCGTTACGGACAAGAACATTTTTCCATCTGTAGACTCAATGCGAGTGATACGAGATTCGGGCATGGTTCGGTTACAACATCGACGGTATACCGTAGAAAGCAAATCGCGTGAAAATTATAGCATTTCGTTCGTCGTTTCGACTAAAGTCAACCTGAAATGAGAGCCCCGTTGATCTTTGAGGAAAAATCGACAACCAATCCACCGATCGTAAGATTCGCTCGCTTCGGAAATTGTCGATTCTGAATTCTTAAGCGGAGAATCGAGCGATCAGAAAAGGAATTGTTGGCAAGTTTCAGTTGTGAAACTACCGCCAGCTGATTGGCGCTATGAATTATGAATTAGCCATTTATTTGCTAATCGAATCGAAGCGAGCATTGCGCGAAGTAACAAAAGGAACTTACAAAGTCGCGAGAAAGTCTATGTTGTACGCTACCGTTCGATCGTTCTGGTCGAATAAATCGTTCCAGGGCTAATTAAATCGCACGCTATAACTGTGTTACACGTTTAATGGTAACGGAGTATATTGCTGTGCTGCGAATTACCGGGACTAAAGGCATTGGAAAATTGGACCGACAAAGCCAAATTGCAAGGCTAATATGGAGTTCCACCGAAAAAATGCACGTATAAACGTTTCATTGACGCTTGGGAATTGACGGTTATAGTTTAACTGATAATTCGATATCGTTCAATTTCCTACCCAACGAGAGAGACTATATTTATTCGCAAATTACGTAGAATATCGTCTAGGCAAAGAAAGAAAGTGAAAAAAAGGAAATTAATTGTTTAAATCGCTGAAAAATTATCGAACGGTGCCTTGAAAAGAATTTCTACCGCGAAAAATAGCACAAAGCACGCGTTATTTCAAATTAATTAATATTTCCCGTGCTAATTACTAATTACGGAATTAATTCTTCCACAGCATAGCCTGAGAGAGATTCGACAAAAGCGTGAAATACGCTGCTGCACGCTTTTTTCTTCCATCGTATCATACGTAACGTAATTACTAAAATTTACTTCGCACGAACAGTTGAAATTACATGTATCTTAAATGTAAAATGTTCGAATATTACAAAATTAATATTCTTTAGCTTTTACCTCCTGTATCGCGCTTTCAAAGAGTCAACGATACGTTTCATGAATAACGACAGTTTTCGCGATTAAGCTAAGAACGTACAGACAACGTTTCCTATCCCAGACTATATGACTATTAACATCTCGATTTTAAGCGCAACTACCAATCGATGGAAGAAACATCGCGCAGAAAATATTCGATAAAAAACCAAGTCCGTAAAGATAGTTTCCCTGATTTTCCTTACATTTAGGCGCGATCTTCCCGAACGAGTCGATTTAAACGAATATAAATGGAAGAAGAAGCGGGTTTCGTTCCGCGCCGTGTGCCAAAACCGATGTAGCTCGGCGTGGCGCGGTGTAGTGGCGCGAACGAAAGGGTGGACGAGCTGGAAAGGATATTGCACGCCTTTATTCGGTGTATGATGTATGCATCTAGATAGGCGCGAGGGGATTAGGCGAGTGCGACACTGTACGAACACACTGTTAGCCCGGTAGATAGGGGTTGGGAGAGAGTGCGGGTCCATGGCTCATGGACGACCAGGATTATCTTGATTCCACGTTACGAGCTCGCGCGCATACCCTGAATCACGCGGTCCCCGTCTGCCAACCCTACGAACGTCGCGTTACATTGAAATCCCGCAAAGTCACTTAACGTCGAACGTCGCGGTTTAAAGTCGAGAACGTCGCCGGAAACTGGCCAATAAATTCTGACGATAAGCGCCGCCGGGAGCGACCCTATCGCCGAGTATATGCAAAGGAAACCTCTGTCGCGTACCATCGAGTTTCTAACTCGCGGCCAGTCTCCCCGGTGGGACCCGATAGCTCTGTTCCGCTCTATTCGCTTCTTTTCTCTTTCTCTTCTCTTCGTACGTGCCTCCTGTTCTCCAGCACGCCACTGCGTCTCGGTACCGGGCACCAAGAAATTTCTTGAGACACGCGTTGGATTCGAATGTGAATTAACGGCTGGGAATTACACGATTTGCTCGTTGCATCTTTCTCGAAATTACCGTTCAGCGAGTATGTGCCGTGGAATACTCGGGAGCGAGTGTATAAATAGCGAAAATTTGAATCGCTTTAAACGCGACACCCATGCTTAATTTCGTGAAAGATAAGCCTTGTATCTCGAATCTTTCAAATTCGACGAGTCTCCAAAGTCTCGAAGGTAAAAGTCGTTGAAAACTTTCGTTTCGAATCGCCTGGAAATTAAGATCCAAACGCCCATGACTTTGTATAATATTCGTTAGGCGACTAGGCCTCGCGTATTGTCTCCGATCAGCTTGTATCGTCGTAATTGCGTTTTAAATTTTAAATCAGCGTGCCTGGAAACAATATCGCGTATAATGCTAGATAATCCGAAGATGAAGATTTAAATCGCTGTTGTCACGATCTCGTTTTATAAACAATTGCGACACAATCGCGATACGTGCTTTGGATCGTCATCTTGTTTGAATAACAAATCATTTCTCCGCGGCCTATTTTCAAAATCTCTTTTTTCTATAGTTTTCATAGCTTCCTAAAGCGCATTCGTTCCCGATTACTTTAAATTTTTGAATAGATTAAGATAAATTTCGGTGTTATATTACACTCTGCAATTATTTTTTAATTAAATGTACATATTGCTAGAAATATCGCTAGGAAGAAGCGAAGGGAAACCTTTGAAATATGCAGAGTATTTCGAGACGAATGTAAAGTAGCTCGGAGAGATTTTGTAGAAGATCGATCTAAATAAAAAATGCTGAATGAACGCAACTATCCTATACTCTCTTAGTAAGCATCGTGCTTGGCGAGATATAATAGTTTAGATTTTCCATATTTACCATTAGATTTTCCATAACTTTAATATTAACACGATCGTTTATCGATAATAATTTCTTTGGCCGTATGCAAAGAATGGAAAGGCAACGTACACAAGTTAAACAAGTATTATATCTTGATTGCTTCGCAATCTCAACTATTAACGGCAATTAACGCAAGCATTATTGCAGCGGTTTAGAAAGCGTGCAATTAGTAGCCGTGAAAACGTTTAATTAAAGTTGCACTGTCATTTGTACCGAGCAACGTGAATATTAATGATAATACGGAGTTAAACGAGAACAAATCTCAATTCTTCCGGCGCGTGATCTTTGTTCCCAGTTACCGTATTCTTTTGACGAACCTTTTCTTTATTCTAAATTACTTAAAAATCCGATTTTACTTTCTAACAGTTTTCATAACGATCTTATAATTTAATGTTATTTGTTCGATGGAATACGAGCTTTGTCGTAAGTTTCAAATTTATATTGCCGCGTATTTTACGACTAAATCTTTGTACCGAAACTTCTCTAGCGGAAATGCAAAAATATCAGCATTTATAGCAACTAGATTAATTAATTTCGCCCATGGAAACTTCTTAGGTTCTTTATACTATCTAATCGAGGAACGTACGATCGATCAATTAACAAAGTTTTAATCGAAATTCTCTCGCATAGGTGAGTTAAGAATACACACGCATTTGTATTGGCTGATCGACGCCAACTTCTGTGCCATTGTTTTACGATACAAACGAGACTGATTGCAAGCTGGCCGTAATAGACGTACGTGCATAAAATTACCAACACCGTGCAGTTTCACCGTGACTGGCGTATAAAAGACAGCTATAGGCTAAATGCAAAGAACTGTAAATTACGAACACGTGCTCGCGCGAGGAACACCGATAGAATGTATACGTGAAAAATCATTGACCGTTGATTTAAACCACCGTATCGTATGGCGCGAATTTCGCCTTTCTCCTCGTTTCGTTTCTTATCATTTCAACTTTATGACTTTACTCGCCCCGCTATTAATTCTCATCCACGTATGGATAATAATTCACAATTTCTCAGTTTACCAATTTCACTCTGAGCGCCTAACGAGTTATAAGCATTATTCAATCGTGACTCTGAGCTCTCACTTTCCGGGGGTTCGACGCTTCGGTTCGACGCTTTGAGGAGAACGTTCAAGGAATATTCACGATCGCGCCACTTTCGGATAGATTACTTTATTTCAGGCTAATTTCTATCCTATATATTACGTCATAAATTTCATTGAAATTAAAACGGCGTACCCCAAGTAACTCGGGTCACTTACGAGTCAGCTGTGTAACTAACGATATTAATCGTTCAAAACGAACACTGAAACTTGTTGTTTAACGGTATTTTAGCTATTTAGAAGCAAGTTTCCTTCTTTCGGTCGAATAAAATGATAATTTACGATCTATAGAAAAGAAGTTGAAATAATATTACCACTGAGGGATAAACGCAACCCGCGTGAAAGAACTTAAATAATAGCAACAATAACAATGACAGCTGATTCCTAGAATCGCCAAAGGGAAAATTATTTAATATCCTTTTCCACGGTTTCAATTATTAATTTCTCTTCAAACTATTTTCATCAGCCATTCTCTCTGAACCGCTCAACTTGAGAAATTTTCAGTTTATCAAAGTGAAATTGCCCTGGGCATATCGGTTTCTCATGGTGCCGAATTAATTCAGTCGGAATTATGATTGCGATCCCCGACAGTTCGTCGCGACACCAGACCCGTTTGCTTAATTAGATAAATAAATTTCAATTGTGCCTCACGCTCGATGCTCTTTCGAACGTTTCGTTTCCCTTCGCCAACCTTTTGCTATACCAACGTTACATATACAACGTATGTTCGATTTAAACTGGATATGGTTTGAAATTTTGTATAAAATTTCATCGGAAATTACATTTAAATTCTATTTCAACGGTATAAAATAGCCGAAGTTCCTAGAGGAAAAAGCACTGAGAAAATTTGTGACAATTCTTCTATAAATTTGACGTTTATCACCTCGTTACACTCTGTTTCCGTCTTGCTACTTCTGCGGAACTCGCAGTTCTCTCCACACAACCATTACTCACACTAGGGATTCTTGTGCACATACTTGCGCAAGACCATATAGTCAATAGCGATATTTTATGCTATTTTTGACATTGGAAGTATTAAAGAGATACAAATGTAATTTATACTTAGAATAATTTACCAACGAATAGCTTACGAATAGCTTGCCAACTAAATTTAATATATATCTTTTTAGAGCGTATTATCTATTTATAATGTATACGTATACATTTCGAAATGGGTTTTCCTTTTACCTACGAACGTAATATAACAACAGTACACTACGTAGAAAATAATACTTTTTATCGTTTGAGAAATATCGATACTGTGCAGAAACGATACGTAGAAAAATATCTTAACGACGTGACAGCGAATTACAAAATTTTAAATGCTACGAACCGATGATACTGTGAAGTATACATATACTGTGTTTGAATTTATAACACGCTAGTTAGCTTCTTTAAGAAGCCTAGTGAATAATCGGATACCTAATATAAACAGTTGGAAAGAGTTAGCCTAAGTCAATATGCAGAAGCAATGGAGGAGAAACGGCCTTGGCCGGTCGATACATTTGACCTGTGCTTTTGTAACATTCGAGTCTTACTCGATAGCGAAAGATAACTAATTTACAAACATTCCGACAACGCTAGATTGACGGCGATTTGGATAAAAGAGTTCGGTTTTGGCGGTTGGTATAATAAAGTTGAAAGTTGTAACGAAGTTCTTTAAAGTCGAGAAAGTCTTTGACTTTATTGGAAGTTCAGAGAGAATTCTCAAAGTCTAGCAAGAGAAATTCCTTCTAGAGAGATGAGTAAAAAAGTTTTTCTTTAAAGACTAGCAAGAAAATTCTTCCTTTTTTTAATCATCCCGCCTCTACGCTTTTTGTTACCTTGTGAAGTTTGAAATTTTCTCGACGTCTATTGTCATGCATTGTCCAATCAAAAGACTTTGCAAATTTTAGTAGCGCCATGAAAATTCTGTTCGGTCATCCGCGTTCTTCAACGCGCACGTGTCAGTCTATGGGACTTAAAAGACCCATTAGTCTTCTAAACGTCCATGGGTGCTCGCGTGCACGTTCAGATTTTAACGCGAGGAACAAGATCACGATACGCGAATTGCTAACGAGCACGAAACATCGAGAGCTTAGAAATATTAATAAAATAATTTATCGAATAAAATGTTCGGATACGGGTATTCAGTAGCGGAAAACGGAAGAAAAGTTCATGCCACGATTGATTGTTATTTTCAATATCTATACGCATATATCGACTTCTCCTTGCGTAGATATCGGATAGACGCGTTTACTGTGAAATTTCGTCCTCGAAAGTTTTAATTATTCCAGAGACATATCGGAGTCTAGTTGAGCGAGTTACCTCGCCGATATCGTAGCTTCGCGAGTGGCACGTGCTACCCTGACAAAGTTTCACGCGGTAGTTTGCGTTTGCCCGAGTAGATACAATATCGCAGGGTAAATGCACAATTTTATCGGCATCGGAGAAGGTTATTCGGCGAACCAAGATTCCTCGGTTATCTCTTTCCATTCGAGGAATTCTCTTCCAAGGTTTCTTATGAGAAACCATTAGTTAGTCGTTGAGAGCAATTACACGAATCATTTCGCTGTACTCGAATCGATTCACGATTATACATAGTCGAGCTAGAACCGTCTGTTCCGTATTTTAAAACAGAGTGATTCTATTATACTGAAGTACTGAAAAGTCTGCCAGTAGACCGTTATCGTTTTGTTTAGTGGAACTAATTTTCAGAGACAAGATATGCTTGGAATTTAATGTGCGTTAACCAGCACGGGATAGCGATCATCGCAAAACAAGTTGTTGTCGGTACGTTATATCCCAGTATCTCGATTCTCTCTGTTTCTTACCTAAACAAACAAAAGAGAATAGACGATATAGTAAGCAATTTCTCGAAAATAACGAAATCTACAGGCTAAGCGAACGTTTGTACCAAGTAAGACTGACGGTTCTTAATCAGGACATTTTCCATCCAACTTTTTGTTTTATCTCGCGTAGTTAAAAATTCAAGACGAAGAATAATCTTTGCGTAGGATATCGGGAGACAGCGACAAAGATACTAGAGATATGGAAAAATGTTAAAGGCTAATAATCGAGAGTAGAGCGTCGTCCCTTCCACCGAACGGATATGCATAATTCTTCGGTTAAATCTCGACGATAGGACTTACACTTCCCGCGCTTATTCGTGGCAGGTGGTTGTGAATAATTGCGGAGAAGTAGATACACGGATATACGTTCAATATGTACATTCATCTGGTATTGTCGAGAGCTGTCGCATAGACAGTTCGTAGTTGAGAATCTTTGGCCCGTAGCCAATCGTATTCTTGGGAACTCCGCGTGCTTCTGAATAATATATGATCGATAGAAAGCCAGGTAACACCGCGAATCGAATGGTAGTATTTATACGAGTGAAAAACATGTCGAACTAATATAAAATTCGTTCTTTGCACAACTGGTAATTCGTCCGTTATTTCAGTATAATAGCCGTATACTGTAACCATGCCATTCATTCTTTTCCACTTTGTATGCGTGCTTTGTAAGTATATAAGTAGAAGGAGACAAGCATTATCGTCGCGTGAAACACCGGGACAAAGAGAATATGTTTTGCACGTAGTTATACCTTTAAGGTCTGTACACTTGTAATAACATTTGTACGTATGGCTTTAAGTTGGCAAAGAAAGCTATTCAGAAGCGTTCTTTATAGTTTATCTGCTTAAAAGACTATAATATATGTATCTCTCGAGAAAAGCGTGTACTACTTCTTTGGGCACGTATCTCTGCGTAAATATAATTTAAAATACTTAAAGCTTTTAAAGTCAGTCGAATTATCCATTCGTTTCACCGAAGAATATAATTGCTACGACGTTTACTGGCATTTTCATGAATCATCTTCTTCCATAATCGGACTAATATCATTAGCGAAATTTAGTGACAAATCCGATAAACAAAAGTAAGACTTTATAAGCCACTTTTACAAAGTACAGACTGCGACTTTTTAAATTATCAGAGCACATTCGCATTCTACAATTCCACGATTCTATTCGTATTCGCAACTTGAACTTTTCGCCACGCCACATTTTATATTCGTAATGTTTTGCCACAGGTGTTTATCGAACGACCCCACGTTTCGCGTTTAAGTTGTAACGCCGACAATACGTGGTCGCGGTCACGGTTGCTGCGAAACGATCCAAAAACGTTCGTTCGTATGCACCGTTCGCGACCAATGACGCACAAAAGCGAATATCATAGTTCAGAGATACGCGTTCCTGATTTCCCTGTCTGATTTTCTCTCCATCTATCTTCTATCGCTACTTCGTTTTATTTTAATCCTCCTCGAGGATTTTTCTCCATCACGTTTCTAAGTAAGCTTGAAAAATTGTGGTAACTGCAGTCCAACGATAGCGTGGGTAACCGCGGTTCGTGGCTTTCATACAAGATGGTTCCATAAAAATACACATTTGAACGAATCTTAATTCTCTTCATTGGCTTCGTCCAACTTTGATAAGTGTTTCCTCCTCGTTTTTATTTTACTTTGACGAAACTTAAATAAAATTGTCATACAACGAGAAAGGAATGAAAAGCGAGGAGCCTCGGTGAAAGAATAAATTAAAAATGTACGATAACTAGATATGGCCACTTCACTCGGTTCGGTTCGTCTATGAATATTTTGAAAAAAAAGCCTCGTACTTTCGAGTGGATTGGAATCTAAGCAAGACAGACTCAAACCTTCGTGTGTTCCGCAGAAGAGAGAAGGGAAATCGGTACTTTCGAGTAGAAGCTGGTCGAGTACGTTTGAAACTTTACGAGTACTTTGACAGATATTCTCCATTTATTTAAATAATTTTCTTCCGTTCGTGTTTCTTTGGCTGCACATTCCTCTACTCGCTTTTATCTCACTTTTTTCCTCTTTTTTTTGTTATGCAGATTTACTGTCTTTCGGTTACGCTTTACACGAGCAAATAGAAAGCGGTCCCGAGTTACTTGGAATTTCTTAACATAGCGAGAGATCGGATTTTCCAGCAACAAACTTTGATTTAAAGAAATTTTCTGGTGTCTGACGTATTCCATAGGAAGCACAGCGTCTGGAGCGAAGAAATTTGCGGTCGGTCGTCGACACGGGGTAAAACCAGCCATTTGCATGCGCCCCTTGTACTCCACAGTTTATAACTCTCCGAGAGGGTTAACGACGAACATGACGATAGCATTAAGCCTTCGAAAACCGAGCAACGATTTTTGCCTCGTAAAGAAACGCCTGCGAATTGTAAATCTTCGTGCCTGATATTTTGCGTAATTAACGTCTCGGGCGAATTTAATATTTTTCCGCCCACGATGGATGCAAGAACTATCCGCGAATTAATCTCCGGGATATCTACAGGGTGGTTGGTAACTGGTGGTACAAGCGGAAAGGGGGTGATTCTACGCGAAGAAAGAAGTCGGAAATGTAGAATAAAAATTTTTCGTTCGAGGCTTTGTTTTCGAGAAAATCGACTTTGAATTTTCGCTCGGTACGCGTGCGGTACGTTCTAACGAATCTCACTGTAGATCGTTGTCTCGATGGAAAAATTAAACAACAAATTTTTATTCTACATTTTCGACTCCTTTTTTCGCGTAGAATCACCGCTTGTACCACCAGTTACCAACCACCCTGTATATGATATAGTTATCGATCGACCAGGTCTAAATACGGTGGCGAGCAAAGAAAGCTTAAATAATCATAATTTTACAAAATATAATTGTATTTAACCAGAACAGCGAATAAGTAGAATATATCTACGCTCTAGAATATCTAACTACAACACGGTGAAGAGTACCGGTTACAAGTGTCGCTAATATGTGAAGTTACATAAACAAATTACTTATCTTATTCGCTACTGCATATCAAATTGAAAATTGCTCGTCTCGTACGAACATTTCCATCACATTTCGAAACATTTCGAATTTCTTAACGCACGTGATACCGCGAGCATGAAAGTGTTTCGACATTCGTCTCAACATGTTGACGTAGAATGGGTATGAATATCTAGCGGAGTAAGGATTAAAGCTATCGTTTCAAAGAGCACTAAACATAAAGAACGTTGGTTGCACAGTGCAATTAAAGAGAATTCCCGTACCCATTTTGCACTCGTACCTTGATGTAACGACGACTAGTCGGCTTAAGTTAATTTTCCGTGAATCGTTACGCGGAGCTTAGCTTTAAATACCGACAGTCGCAAGTGGAGAAAAAAGAAAAAAAGGAAAATAAACAACTTTAAAATTCTGATTTATGCTTGTCGCTGCGTAAATACAAGTATAAAAGGAGAGAAGGTTTTGATGGTATTTGAGCAATACGTTTCACTTATTTTGTAATGCTTTAATCCCCTGGTTGGCTCAAACGTACCTTTCTGCGGATATTCCGTATACGCTTATGTATTTTTTTTTACTATCATTTAAACCATTTCACTTTAGCCTTGGAGCTAATGAATCGAAAGAGCCTGAAAGGACGCGGAAAATATTCTTTGCGTTAGCTACGAGCGACCCCCTCCTTTCGTCTTATTTAATTTTACATTTATCATTTCGTTTACTCCATGAGAAATTTAAGCCACGTCCTCGGATATCCTACAATGGTTTCGGAGAAGATAGCTTGTAACGCTTCGTTCGACTAAAGCTATTGAATCACATATAGAAACGATGAACGACAATCGAATAACACGAAAGAAAGATTCAGCTACCTCCGACAGCGTGGCCACTTTCTTCGGGAGAATGGAACTTCCATGAAACACAGTGATAAAATACGGCCATTATCCTATACAATCTGCCGTAAAAGCAGCTATAATCGTGACACCATGTTTCAAATTATTTATTCTTGGTTCACGCGTTGCCGAATCATATTTTTTCGAAAGCGGATAAGAAGAGGTCGTAGATAGTGATTTACGATGACATTTATTCCTTTAAGGTAGATAGAGTAAGCGAGAGTAGAGAAAAAGGAAAAGCAGGAGAAGAAAGGAGAGAGAGGGGCGTATGTCGAGCGAGGCGCAAAGTCAAGAACACTCGAGCGTTCCAGGATTCGCGCCATTCCTCGTGGAAGCTGGTGCACTGATCGAGCGAAAGTAATTCCGGCGTGGTTTGCACGGTGCACCGCAGGCACAGCATTGCACGGCAAATGGAGTAGGCAATTCATTAGGACGGGTCGCGTTCTTAGAATTCTGACTTGGTCGCTCGTTATCCTGCCGTTCGCCGTGATAAAGACGTCACAGACGTCTTAAGCCACAATACGATTCGTCTCCCTTTCGCGTTTCCGGTTCGATTCAGGCCAATGGAAATGACTTTCGACCGACCGCCTATCTTTACCTCTTCTTTACCTTTTCTTTCTAACGCGTCCGAATAATAATGATTCCCAGTCGAAAGAACTTTCATCTACCATCGGCAAAAACATTCGCTGCGTTATAATTGCCTGGATCATCAAAATGCGGTATCTCTTTGATTGACTTGAAACATGGAAGAATTTTAACCCTTACACAGATTAATATTGGTAGAAATACCGCGACAAAGGATCGAGATCTGTACTTACAAGCCATAACAATTCCGAGTTAATTTTACATTTAAATTGATTAGGGCAAGGTTTAATCGGAGCGACTTTTTTTTTAGGAGAGAATTTCCATAGTCCTAAAAATTCTGAATTCAACCTTCGAGGAGTGTTCTGACCATATAACGGTAAAAAATGATCGAAGAAAGTTCTATCGAGATACTCTATAAACTTGCAAAGTCAAAAAACGATAGGAAAAATCGAGCCTTTCGAGTTATGGAAGTTTCCCTGTTAGTAAAATATCGGTAAATTCGGACGTAAACGAAAAAATTTGAGAAACGTTTAATCCAATTGAAAGCTTGGCCATGTTTGAGACGCTCTCAAACGTGAAACAGTTCGTATTTAACGAGCGAGAACTAGAAACCGACATAACACGCGTATCATCTTGTTTTCCTTTATTTTTCTCGGAGTTACTTTGCATTTTAACGAGGGAAAGATTTCAGTGGCGAACGCCTCGCCACAGGTGAGACACGAAACAAGACGACGAAACAAGACGACGAAACGTAATTTTGCGAGAAACTGAGAGGAATTCCAACTCCTCCGTTTGCTTTTCCTTTTTCCGCGCAAATATAAACAGGGTTTTAGCAGTTTTTTTCGATTCAACCGTTTCCCTGGCAGCTCGGTCGCTTTCCCTGCGCTCGTTGAAATACCGCAAAATGTTCAAAGATACCGAACAATAGAATGCAATTTCTACATCCATCGTTTTATTATGTTATCCGTATTTTCTTCCTTTTTATATACAGGGTGGTTGGTAACTGGTGGTACAAGGGAGAAGGGAGTGATTCTACGCGAAAAAAGAAGTCGAAAATATAGAATAAAAATTAAAAAAAAATTTTTTTATTTTTTTAATTTTTTTTTATTTTTTAAAATTTTTTTTATTTAAAAAAAATTTTTTTAATGTAGAATAAAAATTTGTTGTTTAATTTTTCCATCGAGACAACGATCTACAGTGAGATTCGTTAGAACGTACCGCACGCGTACCGAGCGAAAATTCAAAGTCGATTTTCTCGAAAACAAAGCCTCGAACGAAAAATTTTTATTCTATATTTTCGACTTCTTTTTTCGCGTAGAATCACCCCCTTTTCGCTTGTACCACCAGTTACCAACCATCCTGTATATATAGAAAAGTGTAATATCAGTTGTTCGGGATTTTAGATTTTAAGGGTATGCAAACGCTAATCGACGGAACAAAAATAAAAAATTAATGCTTTGTACATACAGAAAGTAAGGCATAAGCTGTGAATAATAATGGAAACTTTTGTCAGATCCTCCACGATCTTTCTGCAACTCTCATTGTACTTCATATCGGATCGCATATCGGTAATCGCTGTCTCGTTCTTTGTTCTCAATTAAGATGGAAATTACGCAGTTTAATTAATCCGATAATCGATAGTCGTGTTTGACGCGTGCACAAAAGAGCACTATGTGCGTATGGAGTTAAATACATAATCACGTGCGATAACGTATATACGACGTACACGATATACACGATACATAGGAAATTACATAGGAAGCGCTTTTGCGTGTCAATTTTTCCGCCAAGGTCTTTCCGGGATGGAAATCCGTACGTTAGCACGCTTCGATCGATTCCTGCGATCGAGGAATTTAATAGGGGAAACAATTTTGAATATAAAACGTAACGATTTTACGGATATACGTAAGAGAAAACAAGCAAAGAAGCTTGTTAGTAATTTCAGTAAAAGTGTTCGATAAAATCCTTTGGCATTTCGATATAGCGAAACTATAATTTTAATCACGAGACGATAAGATACGATCTGGAGTAGCGAAGTAGAAATACAAACATTATAATACAGCGACAACCAGTTAATGCAGTGTTAAAATCAACATAATGGGTTTGGGAATCGAGTGTCCGGCCTGTGTCGAAAGGTACGCATTATCCTACACAATTTACCTTGCAATTCATTGGAAGTAAAATCATTCACAAGCTTGTTTCTCGTGGATCGTTGGACGAGGAAACACGATAATCGGTCGTTGGGCGCCTACGTGGGATCATCGATAATACTTCGACACGCGAAGGAAGGGAAGAGCTTGGTTTCTCGGTTCGTTGACTTCCGCCTTGTACTTTCTTTCTCCTCTTTCCTTTTTCTTCTTCCTTTCCGTTCCTTTTCCTTTTTTCTTTCTTCTCTTTCTTTCTTTTCTCTCTTTTTTTTTTTATTTTATCTTGCTGATACGAGAGCCGTTTAAAAGGTCTCTGAAAACGTTGTTCGTGGTATCGGCAGACGTTCGAGGTTTGCTTTTGTTTGCGAGAAAATATCGTATCAAGGCGTACAGCTACGTAATGGTAACTGAAAGCGCGTGGGAGACGCGATGTTTGACCCGCTACGATCCTGTATCACGTTCCGATAAAAAGAACACGCGTTATCGGCAGGTACGTCGGCATAACTAACGTACCTTCCACCAGCGAAACTTGGTAAACTCCGACGTGTCGAGTGAGTCTGGAATTCGATATTCGGCAAGGACGCTCGTACGATTCCTGTTTATTATACGACGGTTATTCGACGCTTACGCAGCGTTCGGTATTATGTACATCCTTTGTTCCACGGTGGTTGAGTTCGCGTAACGCAGCTGCGTGATGTAAATTGTGTTCCGCAATTTTAATCGAACAAAGCCGGTCTTGTAAGAAAATGTGTTGTTACGATATTCAGGATATTAAAAGTTTCAGCGGTGAAAATTCGGAAACATCGAATTGTTCGGAATGTTCACGGCTTTTTTCATAGTCTATGTAACTCTGTTACGTATCTGAACAACAACCTTTCTACCCGTCGAACAAGAGGAACGTCTGGTATTAAACCGCAGTCTACGGTGGTCGCGGCAGTTGATTCCGAACTCGAGTCTCGCACTTCTGGGAATTACCTCTTTGCGGTTCGACGATATTCCAGGATAGTTTGGTCGGACGATAGTCAGATATGTATTTGGATGGTACGGGGCAGGCCGGTCGCGAAGGATCAGCGAAGAGAGGAACAAGGCAAGTACTCTCGAAACCCACGACTACTACCTTTTCGGACCGTCTACGAGCCTTTGCCACCCTGTCTCGCATCGCGAGGTGTCACTCTCGCGCGGACAGACGGATGACGAAGCGACACGCTGACACGACAACCACCGCAACGACGTAGCGTTTCGAGGTACTTTCTGCACGAGAAATTTCACAAACGAAACCAATTTCCCGTGGTCGGTGCTTTTCATTCTCCCTCCGATATACGGTAGACGCGACGGTTCTCGATATTCGGTATTCTCCGGCCACCCCTCAACCCTGATTCCCGGCATTCATGACAGGCGTATTACCACGACGATCCTCCCACGAACTTACTGGAAACCGACGTTCATAGAATCGGCATTCAAGCAGGCAAATGAAGCTAAGGAAAGAAGATCCGATTTGCTCAAAGAGCTGATTGCCGCAGTAAGCCTTGATTTTCACTGATTCGCGGTTTGCTTCGCCGAAGCCTTCCTTCAACGACGAAGGTGATTCCGCGTAAATCATCGATATCGTAAAAAATTCGACGGGGAGGCAGGTTTTACGACGGGAAATTTAAGCTCAACGAGGGGAAGGTTAAGATGGGCGTTTCTCCACGTGGCAGGACGATATCGAATGTCATCGAGTTTCCAGCGCTTGTAATATGGATGGCTTTTAAACGTAACACTGGGCTACTGTACAGGATGTTTCATAGAAAGTTTTGTTTGGCTACGTAGATGAGTCTATCAGGTAGCTGTCGTAGAACAGCAAACCAAAGTTGAAATTTCTAAAGACTTAGTAAACCTATCATCCTAATAAATTAGGTACATGGAACTACCTCCGACCTTCTACCAACCGTGACATCATACTTGAGGCGGAAGGCCCGAGGTGAAGTCTACGAGACTTTTCAAGTTACGGGTGATTTACGCATAAATATAGAATAATAACTAATAATAAATAAATAATAATAATAGTAATAAACGTAACAAAGTAGCAGGTTCGCTGGTCAATTTCATCGTCAAAAGTTATTACGGACAATATCTTGCGACGCTACTTGCTGGCTGATCTGCTGATTGATTTTTTAACAATACAAAGCTGCGATATCATTCTTTACAGATTTTCCACTTTACGTTTCAAGGGCTAAAGAGGTTTTATGTTGCGAAAGAATTTTAGTGATTACGCAGTTTAGAGAATTCTTTCAATATCTCTAACAAACTCCATCGCACACGTGTCAGCGAGTTATCGTTTCGAACAAGCTTTGTAAGTCTATTTGCATGAACGCGTGTATCGTAGTACCGTCATAAAGTAGACGAAATACTACGAATAAAGTGGTTATAAACAGGATAGGAAAGAATAAGAAAGACAGGATCAGAAAAGAATCAGCGGAGTTTACGAGATCTCACCTCGACGGTAGAGGGTTAACTTATTTACAACGCCGTTTTGTCCTTCCTCGCAGCCGGCAAAAATCCCTAGAGCTTGCGAAAGGATTGAGAATAGAAGAAAGCTGTTATATAAAAACATTTACCAAAGTTGCAATAGTTTTTTAGTCATTAGTTGACAATTTATAGTTCCTAATGCTTAGTTTTTGGAGGTAGAATAAGCAAGGTAGTGCAATAGAATAGAGCGGAAAAGAGGGGAGGTAGACACATAAGAAGAGAATTAGACGTAAGAGATGTAAAACCGAAAGTTCGTCCAAAGCCGAAAGGCACGGACTAAACAATAATAAATAAATAAATAAATAAATAAATATAAAAAAATTTACAAACATGCTTTTCTTTCGGGGAAAAATAGCCTTTTGAAAAAAATCCTGTACCAAGAAAAATCTATCACCGTGATTGTATCGGGGATCTCGAGGAATTCCGCGAAAAGTAGGAAAAGACCTCTGATCCGGAGAGTTCGAAGGGGTATTCACCCTGCTTCCCAATCGTATTTAAGCATCAGCTAAAACGATCCTGTGACTTCGATCAGTGGTTGAAAATAGCGGGGAAGGTAGATGATACGTCCCGATTCCACGTGACAGGTAGGACAGCCGGAGATTTTGAACGTGGGAGAGAATCGTTTTCATCGAAATTCAGAAACGTACACGCGGTTCGACGGTGCGGTTTAAAAGCGTTGGTCGGTAATAGGTATACATCGAGGGGCTCAAGACGGAGGTCGGCGCGAATCGATATATCGACACGGGCCATTTTTCCCTCCTCTATAAATAGCCGAACGATGGACACTAGGTTCCTAGATTACGTATACATATAGTCGAGGCTCGTATATGCCCGGATGGAATAGATTAGAACGTAACCAACTGGTGCCTGATTTACGATTTACGATCGCAACCACCGCTTCCCACGCGTCGGCTTCGATACATCGCTATTTAAACTTTATTCACGTACATGCGCGTCGATGCTCACGCGTCGTCTAGCATCGCGTAATCCGCGAACAATCGAAGGGCGCATTACATCGCATCGGCTTGATTCGTACATTGCCTGCCTGTCCTGCAAAGATTCCCGTGCTGCGACGCGGTGCGGTGATTCGATTCCCTTCCTGCGGCGCGCTTATCGCCACAAGGATACGCGTTCAATACCGTTTTCACCAGGCATTCGTCATTGTTACACCGCTCGTGTTTGCGCATTGGAAGCGTGTCGAGACGCGTACTACTGATCATAAGTATCCGCACGCTTTGATCCATTTGTAGTTAACGGTATTCGAATTTGATCAAAGTGTACAAATTAATGGCGAATCGGGTTGTGGCTGCGGTACACGCGTGTTTTGATCAGTCGTCGAATTCTTGATTGGCGGAACGTTCGAATATCGACGTGCTTTCGTAAGAATCTACAGTAGCTACGAAGATATTGTGGTACATATGCTCATTTTTCAATGAAGCATTTTTTATCACGTTCTATATATATATATAACATCGGTAGATGCTGCTTCTAGACGTGTTTATCGAATCGACAGCCTATAAATTTAAATTCCCTATTAAAAGGCACAGTATTACGGTAGGATCGCGTTTATGCGATCCAAATGTTAGCGTCTGGTCGAATAAGCTTCTACCGGTTGAATCTACTTGTTTGCCATACGACACCCCAAACTTTTATCAAGTCCAACTCGTACTTATTTCGTAAAATCTCGGAGAAACACGAAACAGGCTTCTTAAAATCATTCCCTAGAATTTTTAATTAACTAATATCGTGCGATGCGCAGTCTTTGAAAAAGTGGCGGCTTGTTTAAAGTGTAAACGACATTTTGTAACGGCTAAGTACGTGGAGGCAACCTTTGAACGCAATACCTTGCAAAAGCCGCAGGTACACGCGTGTAAACTATGTAGAAAAGAAGGGGCATTCGCAATAACGTTACTGCGCCGAGCTTAAAGGGTTCTCCTTTTCACACGCAAACGAGTTAACCATTACGTCGCAAAGCATTTCCTAGTCGTCTGACAATATTTCCGTGTATTTCTCTGATACACGTATATAACGTACTCCGCAAGGGAGGCTTTCAAACCTATATATACTCTCGACTACGTGTATCAGGAGAACTTGTCCTTTTCTTCCCTGAAACTGTACGTAGATTATGTTAAACACGTTGAACGTTAAGAGGTAATTTTTCTTCGAACTTTATTGAAAATCCGTATATCATCCAAATACCTAAGATCGAGATTGATGTTTACTTGGAAATACAAAGAGGAAATACGAAACGAGAAAGTCTTTGTAAACGACTTTCCATGCTTTACGGGGTTTTCGTTTAAAGATCGTATCGGTTTTATCTTCCGTGCACAGAGAATTACGGAGAAAAAAAGAAACAACGATAAATATATGTTTATCGATATTGTGAACATAATTTATTCATATACCGGTCATTTATCTTTTCGAGTTGTTGGATTTATTTTAAATACATACACATAATCGTTATGTCGTATGTACGTGCCTTTGTCAGAACTGAAATTTAATTAAAATTGCAGAACTGCCCGGTATTAATTTTTAAATTCGTGTTTAATGGAGTTTCCGCTTAAAGAACGAATCAGTTATCAGGTTAAATTAATTTGTCCCCGATATTAAATTATATAACATGAGATAGTAGGTATTATAATACACGTAGGTATTACGATAAAAATGGATAAAATAAAAATAAATAAAATGAAATAAAAATAGAACATATGTATATATTACTAGACTCTAAGGTACCAGTAAACGTATTATACGAATATTGTAAACTTTGTCCAAAATATCATCAAAATTTTATCAACACACGCTTTACGCTAAACCAGACAACGTGCAGTTACATTGTGTATTACTTCGACTCGATACGTGTGTTATATACGCTACATTGCTACATAATGTAATGTAAACGGCGTTACTGGATCATTAACGACGCGACGTTGGCCGAGAGATTGCCTCAATTGGATCGTCCGTAATTCGCGTTCAAAATAGCTTTACTCCTGCCGGATTTACGCGTCGTCATGTAGATGTGATTTTATCCAAAAAGGAAGAACACGGATAGGTAGCTCTACGCATCCTTGCGTATGTTGAATGGGACGGAACGACAGAAAGCGGAAGGCAATTTTTGTCTCGCAAAAATTGGCAGAAAGCTTGACTTTGATTTCAAGGATAATTAATTTTTCAAATTCCACAGATTAATTTTTCAGATTCCACAGCAAAATTGTTTGCACACATACGGAAATTTTTTACGAATATATTACGTGTATTAACCATGTACGAAAAGACTCGTTAGTATTCTAAGAAATTTCGAAATGTTTTCTTTAAACCACGTTACATCTTTTTACACAGTACCACCTGCTTCTCGTTTATATCGTGAATTACGCTTTGCCTTGCGTACTCGCGATGCCAGCAGATTAAGAGGTTTATATTTGATTATTTATTTAATCTGCTTATCGGGAGATCAGAAACGTTGCAGACATAATCCTATTGGATGCGATCCTTGTTTCCAACAAACACTTAGAAAGATGAATAAAGGCATCGTTTAGCGTCGTGCAAACACGATATTTAAACGAAACTGCCCTGTAATCGATAAAACCACCACGCCTATTCTTTAACCCGTTACTTTTCCTCTTTCATCTCGCCATGATCCTTGAATCCAATCGCGTTCTGCTTTGAAAAAATTTCTTCGTTTTGAAAAAGAGCGTAAAGACACGACCCAATTGCACACCTTTCCTCTCTATATCAATTTTACACCCTGAACTTTTTATTTTCTCGTGAACTCTTGATCTTTTTAAAGAAACGAGAACAAACTTCCGTGACAAGATTTAACTTTGTCCTTCTTTATATAGAAAAGCGGCCGTAACTGTTAATTTAGCTAAAAATTTCGTTCGAAAGAGGAATTAATAGGGGAATTAGCGTAGCGTAATTCCGAGCGAATCGATCATCGGATGCTTCTACGTATACATAATATATTATGTATATGTACGAGTATATATACGTATAGATATGCGTCGTTGAGGACAACCTACTTGAAGACCCAAACTCATTTCAGGAATAACGTTCGCATTATTCAGGCTTGATAGGAACGATAGGCTACGTTCGTCCGTAATAGGTATCCCGAGTAATCCTGTGTCTCCTGAGAGGGGTACCTACTGTGACCTAGGGAAATTGAGGTTACCCAGTGGACCGTATCGAGGCGAATCAACCCGAGAATCCAGTACGTTGCATTGTAGCTATAATACTTCGCTTTAAGGGCGAATGGATATCGCACGATGTCGAACGAAACGTATCGAACCTATCCGTGGAAACCCAAAGAAAAAAAAGAAGAAAACATTTCAATAAAATTTGTCTAGGTCGAGAAAGTAACGAAATTATTTCTAAAACGACCGGAGGTTGAAGCTTCCGGTTTAATGCTAGAAGGAACAACAAGGTCGAAATGATCTTTTAAAGGTATGTCCCATATTTTATAGCTTTGATCGGAATCTTTTTTCCAAAGAACCCGTACAGCTTTCTCCATCGACGTTCTCAACATTTTTCCGTATTTAAGATAACAGTAGATAGTAGTTTCATGCATTATTTTTAATATACGGAAAATATCGTTTTAGGGTAATCCAAGCGGAAATTCTGGCAGTATTAAATAAATAATATATAGATATATATTTCATATATATAACTATATAAGATATAAGAATATTACGGAGAAGGGACGCAGTGTACATATCGAATGTAGAACTCGCGATTTATTCAGCATGTTACGCGGTATTAAGTAAAATGCTATTCAGCGTATTATGGAAACGGAAAATGCGTCTGTGAGAAAAAAAGCTAGCGACATAAAATACTAACGGACCTGCTTTAATTTTACCGCTTTTTAGTAAAATGTTTGACACGAAATTGCGGAAAATCATGAATTTAACCATCGAAGTATTCTCTCTCGTTTTCGGAACGATCTAATAATGTTTTTCGAAAATTCTGCTCTTCGTTAAATTCAAATTTAAACGATTCGAGCCAGACAGGCAAATTATACATGTGACATGGCATCAAAAAGTGAAATTGCAGTAAATTAATAGTCACTGGTAACGATGCTTTCGCATTTGTTTTGGATTTAATAGCTATTAGCATGTCGTGCATATTTACTGAACATGGGATTATGAACAGATATTAAACGCGATAGTTGAATGTTGGTTCGGTTTACGAAAATGCGTACTGCCTAGGTATTTTCGTATAAAATAATATGCATGTAACGTTGGTATCGATGCGATCTATATATTGACTTTAACCCGATAACTGGATCGTCTCTCGATCAGAAATTCCTTTTGGGCAGAGAAATAAAGATCAATAAAGACGGATCGATTCGTTTCGCTCTTTGCAACATTTATGGAATTTTCATTCTATTTCAGCTTCAATTCTATTTTTAAAACAAAAGTAACGACATGTTTGAAAAGCCGGGGATCATTGTGCAAAGAAATTATTAAATCTAAAATAATAGCATCTCGTGTAGCTCGTTCTTCGTAATTAACGAATTAATTGCCAAGCTAGAGACTCCCTTTCCCTATCAGATTTTGATATCGCATATCTTCGTCTGTATCGCTTTTAATTATTCCTCGTTTTCCCTTCCAAAGAGGATGAAGATATTCTAGAGCAGAAAAACCTTAAATTAAACTCGACAAGCGAAATGTTAAAACCGTCCTAATTCCGTTAGGACAAGTAGATATCGTTTACTTTCAAACCGAAAACAGTTATGATCTTCGTAGAAAACGTCGATTCGTAAAGTATCGGATAGAAATAACAAATACGAGTACTAAATATATATAGATATATGTATAAATCGTGGTATCCGTCTACGCTTCGTAGATGTATTTTTCATCGATATCTCTTTGCTTTGAATATGGCAGAATATGACGGAATAAAATACAGTCGCTTTGAAATTTTATAACGCTGGTATCGACACATCTTTATTCGACAGTCGAGTTAAACGCTAGAGAATAAGAATATTATTTCGAAAAAAAAGTGGAAGTTTACGTAGTATTTCGATTTTTCATATATCATAGATTTTCACAAACGAATCTCAGGTAGGTATGTAGAGCCAGTGAAAATAACAACAGGGATTCGTACAAACATACATATATCTACGCATTTGTTATCGTTTCGTTTTTAAAATACAAAGATACGACGTTGTTTACGATCGACAAATTGTATGGAAAATCAAATCGAAACGAACGATCGTAACTTGTCAAAGCGGAAAAAGCGTTCTCGTGCAACTTTTATGCAATTGGGCGATCCGTTCGATAAATATTCGAAGAGAAAATCGTTATGTTGCTCGTAGATGCAGGTTAAACCCGTTTTTAACATTACGATAGACATTTTCGATTCTTTTCGCCGAATTATATCGTAAATACGATCTAGCGTCAATTGTTCCTATACAAATTGAAACAAGTGAAACGACTTCGCACGTGTAAGAAACACGTATACGTATAATATAGGAACTCGGACAAGACGGTAGTGAGAAGCATAACCAGCTTGGTCGTAATAAATTCCAGCGAAACATATCGAGTTGGTATAATTCCCTGGCCGATGTCACAGCGATAAGACGACATTGCGAGGGCAACTAACTCGTCGAGACAGAGGCGAGCGAAGGAATCGCGACAACATCGAAAGAGGATTCTTCGGTGTGCATGGTCCTCGACCTGTCTCTCCCACCTACCCGAAGGAAAACCAGAATCTGTCGGCTGTAACGTCGCGAACAAGAGGAAGAAGAATGGAAGACCGTGGGCAAGAGGAAGATCGTAAAAACGAAAAGGCAGCTGAATGCAAGTCGGACGACTGAAAATCGTGAACGAATCACGCTGGTGGCGAAGGGATTCTTTCCAGCGCCTTGCCAGAAAACGTTGATTCTCCGCCGAATTCCGTTTCTCGTCTCGAGGATCCTCGAAATCGTCGCCGAGCCGCACGACTGCACAACAACCAACGACGAGGAATATTCTGCCAGCTGGAAACACACTGTAAACCGTATCTTTTTTCATCTAGTTCCCTTCTTTCTTCCTCTTTGTATTTCGCGCTTTCCATCCAACCCAACCTTTGCTTCGTATCCGTCGAACTCTTCGAATTGATTAAACGCAAATTGAATTTCCATGCTTAATCCAGTTTCGCTCTTTTCATCGTCTGGTCGTTACGCCGGACCGTATAAAGCTTGTATAAAAATATTATAAAGTCAAATTTCTGACCATTAAACAGCGAATGGTATCGAATCGGCGGAGTTGAAAAAGTTCCAGAAAGCCAGGTAGCCAGTTGATAAATTTTGCATAAATTTTATGCATAATACGGTTGTATCAAATCGGAGCCACAGTTGTAATACATAGGCAAGAAGCGAGTCTATCTTTTATTCATTCGATGCCAACGCAATTTCTCAATTATATTTAAATGTAATCACGTACGAGAGCGATGTATCGATAAATCGTTAAAGTTCCTTTAAAAAACGAAGATTCTGTCAACGATCGACACTTTACCTGCTACTTCTCTGTGATTTAATTTTACACGTCGAAACGTACGGTTCGACGAACGAGAGAGGACGAAAACGCGAAACATAACGGTGTAACTATCCACGGAAGCAGAGAATCGTCCGTCCTTACGCGCGTGTATATATAACGCAAGATACACTAAATAGAGTTAACGTTATAAAATAATGGAATATCGTGACGAAGCTGGCCGATTTTTGAGAAACGATAACCGATGGGTTTTGGCAACGACGGTCGATCATCTTCCTTCTCGGAACGTACGAAGGTACGTGCGAAACGGAGATTTAGGTTAGCCCTTTTAGCAGTAGGGTGCGACCACGCCGCGACGAAATTATACGGTGCAGCCCGATCCTTCGCGTAATACCACGTTATTATGTCGGGATTATTATTATAGACTGGCTATTAGCCGCTTAATCCGATCGAACGCTTTGTAACGCATTCTAGGCCGCGTCCGCGGTTAATGCTACGATCCTCCTGTGTGTATGCAATACTGGCGGCACCACGGCTCACCACGCGTATCGCTATTTATTCGATCGATGTTGCCCGCTCCTCCATCATACGAAACGCAACATAATCGCGCACACGTGTCTCTAATTTGGCATTCGTTTCGGAAGTTTGAAATCAAATTGTTCGCGCTGCGAGATGAAACGCAACGACTCCGATGAATTATCTTCGCGATGAGCGTGCAAATCGTGGAATTAACACTGATTTATACACCGCTGGCCAAAAGTATCCGGGTGCTCGATTGATTTGTAGTAACGCCGCGTAAGCGTTGCCAGTCCCGGTAAATTACCGTTCATAAGTACTCGCGCGATGGTCGATTCCCGAAGCTGCCAACATTAACGACGAATTAGTCGCTAGAACTGGCACTTATTGCTTTTTTATGGAATCAGCAGATTATAAATTGGAATTAGTTACTAAGGAACATATATAGGAACGTATATATTCGCTTTTTAAACAACAAACGTCAGAAATTTTGTCTCTCGGTTTAGTTAAACCTTTATAATTTGACTGCTAATTGAAAAATTAAAAAATCCGAATGCGAAATGCTTGCCAAGTAGCGAAATAGTTTTATAAGTTTTACCTTTGTCTAAGTAAAAAACCGTCTCGTTACGATCTCGCGTTTGGATAATATAGACCGACCTTTATTCACGTGGAAACGAACAAGATTTCCAGGCATGAAAACGCTTGTAGCGCTTTCCCGGCAAAAGCCACGTACAAAACCACGAAAAATATGTAAATAGGGTAGGGTGTTGCGTTTAATCTAAATATATTTGAAACGGGGAACGCGAACAGATACGCTAGAAAGTTTCTGCAAGGAAGAAATACATTGTTCCTATGGAATACTTAACGACACCTACGCTTCTTTGCGCATCTCGAAGAAGATGATGCTTGAAGAACATTCCCCAAGACGACGTTTATCGCCGTTTATTTATCGCTCGATACTGCTTACCAGTCGCGTTCACCCACCATCTTATTATTTAAGCGTGCATACTTACGCCTACATCTTTAGCGTTCGCGGTTTCTTTTTCGATGGCGGAAAGTGCAGCCACGAGAACGTGAGCGTTTCCTCCGTTCTCCCACGGAGGTTATTCATTTTTCTTCCATCATGTAAATCAACTATCCGCGATCTTATAACGTATTCCTTATTAGTTGTCGATAATTTGTCTTACGACGAGAGCTAGTCGTTCGAAACAAATACAAAGTATAGAATTCTAAAATTTATAAAATAAGTTCGATGTTTCGACGCTTCGATTGCGTTATACCGTAATTCTCCTGTTTAATCGTACAACCACATTAAAATCAGCAAGTCAACAAAAATGTACGTACCTTTGTTCTATGAAACTTTGGATCGTCCTTAACCATTTTAAAGACACGGTTCCAGTTCCATGGTGCGGTCTATAGAATTTCAAAGCTTAAATTACGATTTCCATCAATCTGTAGCCTATATATATATCCGTATATATATAGCCGTATGGACCAAGATGTAGGTAACCGTAGAAAATTGATCGTTTGTTTGACGATGTATCGTGTTTCTTCTAATCCGGCTAAGGGAACGCGCTTTGTAGCGACTTCATCGAAAATGTCGTTACCTTGTCCTTAATCGTTGAAAGAAATGCGTTCGGAATACTTGGTGAGGCAGTTGGAGGATTGGAACTACGATGATTATAGTCGTATACCTGACGAGAGATCTTCCAGCCTAAAGCGCTCCAAGATAGAGAGATTACCGGAGAGTGGGTAGGGATTATTCTGGGAAGAACTGCTTCTAAAAGCTGTTACAAATTACTGGGTCAAGAAGCGTGGAATCAAAAGGGCGCATTAACAATCAGACGCGGTAAAATAAAACCTCGAAAACTACAGCGAGATAATCGGTACGAGTTTCGACTTTCACGAGCATACGAATGTCGTAAATTAACGTTCTTATAACGAATCTCGATTGATGGCATAAATCGGAATATAAAAGTTGGAATATTTCGGTCAACAGAGGTTGAAATATCGATAAAGCCTTGAAAAACGAGAGATCTTCTCTTTAATAAGAATTGTCCTTGTTCTCGACAATTTTATGCTAAATTTGTTTTATCGAGTTAATGATGCGTTATAAGCGATCGTCGATATTCGTAGAAACATCAAAGACGAAGAGAACATTGTAAAAGGAAAAATACGAGTATTTGATCTATCGATGTAAAAAGGAAACAGCGATATTCTAAAAGGCCAATTTCGATGCTATGGACGATCTTCCAGAGGAATTTGCCGTCTGAAACGAAATATTCGGAGGTTTTACGCGGACAGAAATTCACAAAATTTCCAGATTACTTCGTAATCCGAGCTGTAAGAATCGATAACAGCTAAAAATGATCGACAATCGTACCGACTTATAACTTAAAACGATATCGATCGAGGATTACACGTTCCGGAAGTTAAAAATTTAAAAAGACATTACGCCTGCTTGATATAACGTGGAAGTAAAACGAAATTAAGCGATAAAAGATCTATTTGCTTTGGTTCACGATCAAGGTATACGAACGAGTGGCAACTACGAAGGACATTGCCTTTCGCTGGCGTCATTTCCACGAAATTGCTTCGTTCCACGAGCAACAGAGAGCTATTCGGTTCTATTCGCCTGTTTTCAACGTCTCGTTAAAACTGCCGCGGCAATCTACGCCGACAGAGTCTCGTTTTAATCGGCAGAGTCCGTTTCATAGGTTCATAAAGCAGAGAAAAGTTAAACGTGGCTGGTGCAAGAAGTTGGTTCTGCTCGTAGAGGAGAAGCGATCGAATCGATTGGACGCGGTACAGAACACGTTGTCTGTGCACCAACGAGATATATCTCGATCGAAATGAATTCCTTCCGCAGCGTGGCATGGCTGACTCGCCGGTAGTCTCGTCGAGGCGAAAAATCACTTAGCCGAAGATCTTATCGCCTCGGCACTCGGCGCTCATCGATGAAACGCCGTTCGGAGTTCGTCTGGCACGGATTCGCTTCTTTTCCGAACGATAAGAATCCGATTTCCACCAGCCGTACCTAGAAAAGACACGATGCCTTCCTTCCTGCGGGAGAAAACCCTTATCGAATCCTCGATAAAATGCCGCAAGCTTCCTCCTTCTCAGCTCGTCCAACTTGAATCGGGTCGCGTCTCTGAGAAACATTCCTCGAATTTTCCCTCTTTCGATTACGCTCAACTAGCGAACGAACCCTCTTTGAATTGGAATTTTTCCACAGAATCGCTCCAAGTCTTAACACTTGCTCCATTTTTCTTCTCTTCTTCTTTTAATAGCTCTAACTGTTCGGGTTAACGTGCATTTTCTTCTTTCCTCTTATCGTTCTAACCCTTTTCACCACAATTTTGTTGTACAATTTTTCCGCGATATCTGTTTTACGATAATGTTGCGCAGCGAACACCATCTTTTTGCCAATGTAAATATTATAAACACGAACATCTCTAAAACGGTAGTCGATCTACAGCAAACTGGTTATTTGCCGCGATCGTTGGGGAACAAACGCTTTTTAGCGCTAGTGCGTATATCGTCAAAGTTAAACGAGATAATAGGTTGTTCTGTTTCTACGGAAATACCTTGTACAATAACACCCTCTTTCATTTTCATTTTTTCCTGTCTTCTATTCGCTTAATCAGAATTAATGTTAAATGATTTCAATTTCACCGTACGACCCACGCATAAAGCAGAAATCTAACGAGACTGTAACGAGTCTCGTTATGCTTTGAAACACTGGCCGCGCGAGCATCTGTGTATTGTTGGGTTAAATTTGAAGCGATAAAGTACTAAATATTCGTTAATGTTACATATACAGTTCTATTCATCATGCACGAAACGCAGCCGTAAATAAAGTCGACGATTACGCTAAATTATAGTCTCTTGCTCGCAAGTTTCCGTACGTAACGGGTTAAAACGAGAACGTTATTCCCTGGATTGTTTTACTATTTTTCGCCGGTCACGGTACAAGTTTTACGCTCTTTTCTCTGGGAAAGCTTCGAAATTCCTTCACAAGCGGAATTTCTAAAGTTGGAAACTGGCGCCGGTAGGCGTGTCTACTCCTCGAACGAGAACGTTACATTTAAAAATGTCACCTACTCACGTTTCTTTATTCGTCGAATTTCTAATATTTTTTTCTATTTCCTCCGTTCCATAGAGAACATTTTGTTCCGCGAATTCAAGAAATTGGAGCTTCAAGTTATTTCGCTATTGTAAAACGAAGTTACGTGGCTGTAGGCCGTAAGGTTGTTTTATAAAATTTAAAGAAAATTTGTCTCGTTAATTTAATTTAACGTTGTCCTCGTTTCGAAACGAGACTCTCGTACAGAAACACCATAATATCGTGCAAAGGATAAAAATGTCTGCCGTGTTTGGTAGCTGGATGGCAGCCACGAGACGAAGGTGTCTCAGTTCGCTCCTCCTTTCCATTCACGAGGCTGTGTGTTTGTCGAGTAGTAGTTTGCCTCGTGCACAGGTAAACTGACGAGAGTCAGGAAGGAGGCGGATGCTGCCATCTTGGCTCGTTAGATACGGACGCATACCTACCCGTTTCAAGATGACACGGGTGGGGCCCTGACCAAACCAAGCCTCAAAATTAGGCGCCAGTGTTGTACACGGGCGCACCCTTGCTCTCCGAGGGTCTTCGTATTACCACGTTGCGGTCTACCGTATGGAAACTCGATACTCGTATATAATAAATGGGCAAGCCATTTCGAAAAGGATGTATATAATTCGGTGACGCGTCCTTAAAATACTTCAAAGCAATTTAATCGCGCAATTTCTAGCCGTTCCCTTTTGTATGTTAACTTTCTCGCAAAAACTATCCACGCATTTGCGGTATATCATCGTCGCTCCACCATGAAATATTCGAGTTCTGCAAAATTGATCGTTAACTCCGCTTTGCTCTATGCTGCGTTGCATTTATGAATGCATTGTCTCTAGGCGAATAGACTCTAAACAATCTTGTTTGTACAATTATTCGTTAAAATATAATCGGTTTGACAAACGACGACTCGAAACGCAATGTAATATTTGAATATTTGTGGCGATTGGTGAAACCTAAAATGTTCGAACGAAATTATGGTAAATTCTGCTTCGGAAATTCGATAGAATTAAATGTGGTCAATTTAAAACTCATTCGTAGACTCAGCGTTATTTATTAAAGTGAAAAATTGAATTTATCCCACCGATAGAATCTCTTACATCGCGCGAAATACTAAAAAATTGTTCCTTCTTTTCTATTTTCCTTTTATTATTATTATTACTTTTTTTCGAAGAACTTTAGTTCTATGCATAGGTAGTAAATTTGAATAATGACATCGTGAGATTTAATATATGAAATGTACAGCGCCATTCGGCTTAACCGAGTCCCTTTCGTATTGTACTGCAAAGGGGTTAAACACACGTTTAAAATGTAAAAGTGCGACGTTAGAGAGGAGAATTAGAAATGTACGATACCGCATGCATAAAAAATTATGTTTAACGTTGATATAAATTTTCTTCGTAGTTCTCCAAGCTTATTGTCTTTCCTACCTACAACGTTGATCTTTCGTTAAGGATGATTTGAATTATCCATTTATAACCCTCGTGAATGTAAAGTGGCGATAGAGCGAGTAAAAGAAGGCAAAACGAATAAACGAAAGAGGAAACGGTCAGTTTTTCACGATCATCGAGATTATAATTATTAATAGTTTAGTAAAATCGAAAAACGACGAAAGCCAGCGGCCAAGTTTGTTCCACGCTTTTCCTTCGATCGTTAGACGTCCTCCGAAAGGAAACCGCACCCAATCGTGAGAGAAAGTCCAAAACGCCTACACGCTGGTGACTAAATTATCGATCGTGTTAAAGTTTTTTACTTCATCGAGATTGATCGTCCTCGTTTAGAATCACCCGATGAAAATATCAAAATAAAATTGTATATAATGGAAAATATACGATAGGAACGTGTATCGTGTATGACTAAAGACAGAACGAATGATGTCCGATATTATATTCTTCGCATCCGTCTTATAGCTCTCTGAAAATCTCTACCATTTCCTTGTTTTCTAACCACTGTTCGATAGACGGCGATTTTACGGCGTATCGTTCGAAATTGTTCGATGCAGGAATATTTTCTACACTCGCGGTATATGCTCGTAAAGGCTTGTAAAATTTACGCGAAAAGCCTTTACTAAACAAACGCAGCTACCGAATGTAGTTTCCTGCGCTTATCTCACTGTTTCGTGCATCACTGTTTCATCGAATGCCTGGATAGAAATCGATGCTCGAAAACGGCTAGAACAAACCGATATAAAGGAAACGTATCGACGAAACAGCGATTCGGATTGTAATTTAAAAGCGAGCACATACGGACGATGATCGCATGTCGTTCCATCGGCATTTTCCCGCAGTCTAGGAGATTTGAACGCCCAGTTTTTCGTGTCTTCCACGGCGTTCGCTCGGGCGAACGTTAGCGCGGACGAGCGCGTAGAGAAGAACCGGTCTCAGGCGACGGCGAGCATGTCGCGCTCGTTTGGTGCTCGTTGGGTTGCTCGTAACGTCGAGGAATGCGAAATGTAATTATAGAAGTCTTGCGCCGGAGGGGTCAATCCCCAATTGAACTCCAATTCACAACGAGCTCACCGGCTGTGCGTCGTGTAAAAGACGCCAATTCGACGATACCCAGCTCGACGACGTCCGTCCGTTCGCCAAACTGAATTTGGTCAAGTTTAACACCGTCGAGAACGTTCTTACTCTCCTTTGGATCCTCCCCGTGAACGCCGTTTGCGAACTACCCGTTCGTTATGTACCTATGCAGCTCCTGTAAATATGTACAAGATGCTACCAGCTGTAAAACGACGGCCAACTTGTCGGCAGACTCCATCTAGGCAACATCGTAATAGCCGAAAATCGACGCTTTGAACGTTAAACATCTTTGACCCGACTAACGCGAGTTTAGTGAAGTTTAACGTTGAAATGGAGTTCTTCGTAGCTTCCAGACAAGACGTACTTTCGGATATATGTACATATATAGATGCACATGTATATATATACTTGACATAGGTGTGTGTATGTGTGTACTATATCAAGGTGATTGCAAAAGTCTATGTTATATCGGATCTGCGGTAGTGCTCGAATAGAAGCCAAGTTTCCACGGAATGCGAAGTCAATTTATCCTTTGTGTGTCGTCCTGCTACTGGCGATCTACTGTCCCTTTTAAGGTTATACGTCGTTTCTGCTGGATAAATTCCACTTGGACATGTAGGAATAAAGAAACCTATCTTTCCGCCACGATCTACGATATCGCTTATAGTTATTACAAAACGTCGATATGCGTTGATCGAATAATTTACATTTAAAATATAACTTACACGTGTATTTATTGTTTTAATAAAGAATCTTTTTTCGCAATGCGACGCCTGCTCGGACATGACACGCGAATTAGAAAGACTTCGTAATAATTCGTATAATCTGCATGTTTTATAGTATAGAAATAGACTTTATACAAAAGCTGGTCGGTAACATAGGTACGTGTACAGCACGCATAATGAAAATCCGATCAGCACTGAATACGTTAACTCGATAGTTTGCGTCTCCTTATTAAATCATTATCAGATTTCGATATCACAACGATATTCACAGCTACGTCGATGCGAATGTGCACGTATGCATCTTTTACAGTGGGTTTATCTGTATGCAATTGACCAATAATCACGCTATTAGCTTAATCATGGCTAGACAGGAAGTCTCATTATCAATCGCATCTTCTTGTTAATATTGATCGAGTAACTTCTTCTCCTCCCTTGATATACGGTTCGGCGTGTAATTTATGATTCGAACGGCGAGAATGCGATGCTGTACGATCAAATAAATAAAAAATAAATGATACAGTTTTTCTGTTCGAAGCTGCGTTTTCGATTCGACCGCAAAATATAACAATTACCAACTAAAAAATGAGTGGAAATGCAAAACAAAATCCGAGCGAAAACGGTCGTTAAACAAATTCGCGATAGCTGTTTGTATTTTTATTTTCGGTTCGTACGTAATATTTTACGCAATAAACGAATCGTTGCGAGTGTTTCGCAGGCAGACATCTCGAGTGACAGACTGTACGTAGTCTAACTGAACTTACGTAGTTGGTCTATATATAGGGGCGTTTGAAATGGAAGTAGAATTTCTGGAAAGCGACAAGTTGCGCCACATCTTCCGTCTCTCCCATCACTTTGAAACGACATAACTTAAATTAAGATTTAACAGGGTGAATAGCAACCCTCGAGATGCGCTTCAACGCTTCTTAGCGAACGTTTACTTAAACGAAGAAGAGTTTGCATTGGTTTATGCGTGAAACATAAGTTTAATGGACAGAACGAATTTTGGGACGTTAACGTTTTCTAGCAAAGTAATCTTTCGCTGGTTTTAAAACACCTTTCCCGAACACGCATCTTTTAATCGCTTGCTTCGAGCATATAATACGAATTTAAAAGCTCCGAATATTAATAATGAATTTTCCGAGTAATTGGACCTAGATATTTTGCGAAGCTTGTTACACAGGCTTTCACGAATTTTCATAATTTCGTCTACGAAAGAGGTTAATAGTTTTTTTTATCGACTTAACGATTTGTATCTTTTGTGCCTCGTTCGACAGAGTACCAGTAACAAGAGAGAAATATTTATTTATCGGGATATTCCATAACCTTCCAACGGCAGACGAGCTTCACGCGTGGACGATAAGAATATAAACAGGCGAAGCATCGTAAAAGTAACATTAGGAAAAATACTGCTGTGTATTTCGGTGTATGATTGGAAGACAAATAATTGATAAAAATAATCGTAAACCAGACGTGAACTAAATCGACGATGACGCGACGAGAAATCGTGTCTTTGCCTCTGAAGGATTAAAAGTAATTTTTCGAACGATAATTCTCGAATTGATATTCCACTAATTGTAAATAACTGCGGTAGCTCGCGTCGCTACATAAAAGATTCGAAAATATAATTCCTTGTGGTCAGATGATTTAAAGGCTGTATCCTCAGATCCTTAGCCGAATGCACTGATTAAATGGCGACGATGCAATTTATCCTGCTTGTCACCCTCTTCTAGTTGCAAGCTGGGCAGTAGAACGCTGCTTATGAGGTATTGGCTAAAGCTGTAGGTACTCGTGATAGTTTCGTTCGAGCGCAACAATCTTTAGAGCAACTACCGTAGACGCCGAGTAGGAGAGTATGGCAAGATAAAATTGATCCTCGAATTATATCTCGGGTAAAGGCGATTAAAGGCGATTAAAGGCGATTTAAGAAAGGAGATCTACTAAATTCTTTCTTATATATTATATATATTTTATTGTTTACTAGGTATTTCACTATTGTTATAATAAATTTATCGAGCGTTATAAGTCTCGAAGTATTCAACTTGTTTATGCGATACTTTATATATTTAATCACTATACGGCGACATATTCGGTACAATTTGTCCATTCACCGCTAATCCATATATGCATCTGTTCGAGTTATATTATCAAATATTTTTTAGAATCTTCGAATACGCCATCGGAACGATTTCGTATATCAACGATAGGTATCACTCGCTGAAATGAAAGTGAAAAAGTATTTGATTCAACGTTCGGTCTTTCACTTCGCGGAAACCATTTTCAGATTGAAGAGATTAGACAAATCTTCGTAAAGACGATACACGTGTTTTAATCAAACAAACAGAAAGATGGGAACTTTGTTTTTTCTTGAGAAAATATCATCTTGATCGCATATTTTTCATCGTTTCTGGGCCATGAAAGAGGAGAACGAATGGTGAAAGAAGAAGCGGCGAGGTTGGGTATCTCCGAAGCTTGTCTTCGATCTTCTCCGGCTTTGTTAGGGCCCATTATCCTTCTATCGGCGACAGATGCGCCATAATTCGAAGGACAGCGTCAGCTCGTTGATTAAATATGACAAGGTATGTGTATTCAGAAAGCGGGATAACCCGCGTCTCGTCGGACGGATTTAATCACCATATTAAATTCAATTTCCAAAAGCCTGCCACGGTTAATCCGTTTATACGGTTTCGCGTGGAGCATCTGTGTCTAGCGAAGATGCACGTGTGTCTCGAAGAGAAGTATCGTGCGCGATGTACAGACAAGGTGAACCTGGTGGATGGAAGAAACGTTGGAGTCTTACGGACGATCGATAGTCAACCTGGATCTTGGCACGATAGAGTCGAGGTGGATGGTTCCGAAATAAAGTGTCGGCAATATAACCTATCCTGGGTGGAGGCGGGCTTAAGCCTGGGAGCTTAGCTTGCGAATGATCTTCCGCGTATACCTTATCTCGCATCGATATACGTGCACGCACACCTACGCATTCCTTTCATATGCCTATGAGAGTCGGAAATTTCTCCTCAACCACTCTTCTTGATAGAGTTTGCCGTTAGGCGAGATACGTCAAGTGGTCAGAAGCAACTGCTATATTTTAGAATTTAGATACCGTCCGGACGCCGATATTCGGATATCGTAGTTGACGAAAACAATATAACGTAATCGTAAAATATCCTGTTAGTAAATGGACGTGGATGTTACGTACCAATTTCATATATATTTCTATAACTCGAACTAGAACTATATGCAACAAAAGATCAAATTTACCTCGTCTATTAAATATTAGCGGTAGCGAGTGCCATACTTTGAATATTTAACAATTTTTTGCATATTTCTCGACACAAATTTTCTACAAATGCATAAATATCCGATATCAACTTCCTGACAATCTTTTTTATTTAAGAGCTGCCTGTGTCTTGTTTTTCTTAACGCGATTCGAAATCCGTCGATGGTTGAAATGGTCCTTCGTTTTATAAGACACGCACGATGCAAATACAGCAAATATAGCAACGATCAAGAGTAATTAACGCACTCTGTCTTCCTCGCTTCCTACACGTTTAGTCAGGAAACTTAACGACAAATCAGCAATGTCGCAAATGGCGAAGTTTGAAATTCGACCAAGGAAACCTCTAATTGGGGATGAAGGATCTTGATTATCCCGAACGAACTGACGATAACTAGGTGAAATCACGCACTAGAAGCGAACGAGGGAAACGAGAAAATTGCTTTCCTATAAATTCGACGAGAAAATGCGCGATCGAGAAAAATCAGGTTTCACGGGGAATATAAATCCGTTTTATCTTGTTTCAACATCTTTCATACGGCTTATCTATGAGCGAAAGTAGGGAAAGCACGGAGAATGGATAATAGAACGATGTTTGTGGTTGCTTTTTTAAAATTAGGGAAATAAGAAGGGATATCGTACGTCGAACTAACGGAGAAGACCGTGAAAAAGTCTCACCACGACCATACGAAATCTGCAAGTGCGATAAAAGAACTATAAAATTATTCTCGGAATTTTCCTTCGTAGCGATCTCACCGAGTCGGTGTCTATTATAATATAACGAATCCATAGTATATGCGATATAAATGTCCAGGTTTTTTGTACTTTCTCCCGTCGTTATCTCGCACAAAGTATAAATATTGACCCTGCTTCTTTAATTTGAACCAAAATACACGTACAACAATTCGTTATTATTATCGCCTTTACGCGACAGCTAACTAATAATTTATTTTATACGTTCGTAACGTATGATTCTTGCCTTTTTGTACATCAAAATATAATAACGTGTATTGTATACATATCTACAGGCTATTACGTAAAATATAAAGGGAACGAAATGTTCATTTTGTGATTACATCGCTCCTTCGCCAAACCATACATTGGGAAACCAACGACAAAATTCTATCAGAATTCTACAGAATTTATATGTAGTTCGCGATTCGTACACAGAAAAATAACAGACACCTATGGTGATCAAGCGAATAACAGAACTCGTATACATTCTAGACACCATATATTTCGTATCTCTACGAAAAGTAGTAATCTCGGTGGTTTTGTATGTTCGACGAGAGAGGGTGGCGATGAGAATCCGCTGGTGGCACATAAGTATTGGTAACGTTTCCTCTTCCTCTTTTCAACTAACTCCGATTTCATTCCTTCCTTCCTTCCTTCCTTCCTTCCTTCCTTCCTTCCTTCCTTCCCTCCCTCCTACCTTACTTCTTTCCTATCTCGTGACGCATTTATTTCCCTCGTAACGCGCCTTGACACTTGGACAGATCGTTGTTAGTAAAACTATAGGTGAATACGTTTCGTTCTCGTTTCACGAAAAAATACGTTTCGTTCGTTTGATCGTGTTCGCTTGCCAGACGTCTGATCTGACGCTCAGGAATGGCAATATAGCACGTTGTTACGTCGACCTTCGTGATTCTCACGGAATTCACTTAAATTAAATCCGTCTACAGCGTGGAAATGCGGTACGCGTCGAGTGGAAAGTGCGAGATTAAAACACGCTATAGTACAACGAAAAACGTAGTTACCCAAGTTTACAACGCACAGAGAAAAATACCTTGCAAACAACGGTCAATTTCGGTGGGTAAATTTAATAAATTAAAATACTCGATGCTAACCTTGTTCGAAGTAATTTATATTTATACTTACGTATCTACCTTTTTGCGGAGGTCCGTGATATTATTCTGGAAAATTACTATCGAAAATCTGTGACGATCTAACGCATAGATATACAGTTTTAAGGAAACTTTCCTCCGACTCTTTGAGTCAATTTTCAACCAACGTTTACTCGTTGACGTGCTCTCTTCTCATCAAATATCGATAACATCATTCACGATGCTTCATTCGATCGAACATTCGCGTTAATTACGCTTGTCTACTTTAAACTTCGAATGCTTCGTATATTTTACACGTGTGAAAAGAACCTGACAACCGCATGCTACGCGACTTTGTTCGAACGAGTACACCATAGAGACTCGATGGCCATCGTTTTGTCGTCGATTTATCATCAAGGTGGCGTTTTGCATCCGACAAAGCCGTATCTGGCGTATTAATTGGAAAATTGCTTGCCGTTCGCGCGTTCACCCTTCTGACCCTTTGAATCTTCACGAATCGAGCGTTGTATCGATGTTCAACGAGAAGAAAAAATTCATTAATGTTTACTCTGTGAATTACACCGCCCTGGGGAGAGGATCCTCGAGAGGTTTGTTTCAGTTGCGACTGAATAACGAGTGTCGCAACTTCACTTCGCCCGATTCACCCTTTTGCCGGTGTTTCCATCGAGAAACAGCGAGTTTCCTCCCTCTGCTACGTAATGTATGGAACGTCAGGTCCGTCGTTACGTCGCGAGAGGTCATTAGCAAAGTTAAGTGAGGAAAAGTTTGCGACGTCTTCGTGTTGGGGTATCGTGATGCGGCCACCTATTGCGTTCCAAAGGATTCATGGCCCGTGTAAACCAACTTTCCGTGACACGTGATATAACTTGAAAAATCGGAAACAGGGGATTTTGAGGAACCACGGTGATTGCCTCGACGCGCTACAAACTAGGTGTTTGCAGGCTTTCACGATGTTTGCGACATAAGCGACATAACGGGGATTCACGAAGTAAAAGTTGCGAGTGGTGATTTACGAAGTAAAATTTTAGAGTATAGGAAACCGAAGCAATGGGATGCGTTTAAGACGTAATAACGTTATTTATATGGATAAAAGCTTGTTCTTTGGCGAAGTGTTTCTATTATTACGCGAAGCTTCTTCCCTGCCACTTACGACTCTTCTCGTCAAAAGCACTTTCATTCGTCGCTCTTCGTAACACAATGTCGATTCGAAAAGCTGATGAAATGGAAGATTACAGACTTCTTGACGCGTAACAACGCAGGTAACCACGTAGAAGCAACTCGTTGCGCGAGCTTCGAGCGTGTAACTTTTTGCTCTTTGCCTCTCTTTTTATTTCTAACGCGTTCGATCGTGATACGTGGATGGCACGTGGAAGAGGATCTGATAGCAGTTATCTTACAGGCACGATACACGCAGCAATTCATGCGCGTGCACATGTACTCGTCAACGAGAAAGCGAGAAGGTATGCATTGGCATGACGACGAAGCACGAATCACGGCGCAGCAGCGATGTGGGAGCGGTGGCGAGTCCACCGATGGTAACACGACCGAGCTTTGACGAAACGAACGTGGATAAGTAATATATCATGTATACGTCGATCGGATTAACGGCAGATCTATGCGCCAAGAACAGGTTAATGAGCTGCAGAGAGCTCGGGGAAAGTTGCGATTATCAGGCTGATTCGGGGAACAATGACGCGATGGAAAATAATGGTTGCTTCGTAATTAATTATTTTTAATCCCTTGCTCGACTAAATAAAACGGTATCTATCTTTCGTGAATTATTACGTCGTTTCGCAAGTTCCGTCGCCTACGATCCAAAGCCCGGACCACGAGCATTTACGACGATTCGTGAATTTTATAAAGGAACTGAAACGTAGAAATAAATACTAACCAAACGCGAATAGAAAATCGATGCAATGGTAAGAGAATAAACGTGCAAAAACGTTGGGAAATGAGAGCAACGGGAGAAAGAAGCACGTGTAAGGATACAACGAGCGGAACGTGCGAAAAAGTAAATTACGAAAGGGAACGGCTGGGAAAAAGAAGAGAAAATTAAGCAGGTGTGAGACAAAGAGCGCGAATGAAAAACCAAAAAGGAAAAAAACGACGGAACAAAAACAGAGCAGGACAAAGATAATTCGAAGGAAGAAAAAGACGCAGGGTATTAGAAGGAGAGGGTGGAAAAAGAAGTAGGGACGAGAAGCGATCAGCAGATACGAGACAAGCGACAAGGCGGCACCTCAATGTCGACGACGATTGCCGGTGAATGACGAGCATCATTAGTTCGTCGACGTTGTCAATGGATTCATTGCTGCCCATTACGACGTCAAATCCTCTTGTACGATAATCTAGCGATAATGAGAGCTCGTTAAAGACGAACGGAATAACGGGGCGTGTACCGGTGTCGCCGGGGGATCGATGCCTCGTACACGTGGCACACTCTGCCTTTTCTATTTCTCTTCCCTTCTAATTTTCTTTTTTCTCCATCTCCGTCCCTCGCCCTGCGCCACCATCTCGTCACTCGTTTAGACCATTTATACCAGCCGTTTTCTCTATTTTCGTTTCTTCTTTTACGACGATCTTTAATTCGCCTCCCACGATACAGGCTGAGTCGCAGCGATCTGCAAGAAATCGTCGAAGGCGGAAAACCTTTGTGTTTTTCTTTGTCATCGTTGGCAGCCGCACCGTTTCGCGATTATTAATCGGCGAGGTTCTGGCCGGAAACGCACGCCTATATTTCTACATAAGTAAGCGACGATATCGAATATTTGTTCGTTGTTTTGAAAACCTAAACTCTGTTCGTTTCGCGTTTTCGCAGTTTGACTCGCGCGTTGATATCGAATCAACACGGATGGGTGAGAAGTTAATATCACGAGAAGATAGTTGAATTTGTAAATTTTTCCATCGAAAATAACAAATGAAATTTCCATATATGAACAGAGATAATTCGCTCTGTTCGGAGATAATAAATAAACGAAGCATTTCACATTTATCGCAAAGCGTCGAATTGACACAAGGGACTGATGAGGGTTAAAGCGGTTTCCGTGCAGTCGCTGCCCTATTTTGCGACTCGAGTACGCTTCGATGATACGTCGGTGTAAATTTTAATTTAAATTATTTTAACGAAACGTTTTCTTGCCACTGCACGTATTCCTACGTTCGAATTTTTAACGAACACGTACGATAGACATATGGAAATACGTAGATTAACGAGCGGAAGTACAAGCGTTAGGAGACGGAAAGTCGCGATAAAAACGTAACGGCAAATGAAAATTGAAAACAATTTTGTCCCGATATAATCGTGGTGCTTTGCTCTGCTCTTGCACGTATACTCGGCAAATTCTCTTCTAAAGATTCGCGATAATTGGATGCCGCTTTAAGCGTAAATGGAAGTACATAAAGGGTGGTCGCCAGCGAATGCGAGTACGTGGAAAATGAGGTTTACTTGTGTGCTCATGTAGATACGAATCGACAGGCTGTTGGAAAGGCTGCTAGAAAGGCTGTACGATGCCTTTCGACCTCTTCTGGTTCACACGTCGTTACTTCGCTCCCTTTATTCACAATTTATTCTCGCGTGTAATCGAAGGTAAAGTTTTTTTTCCTTCTTTCTTCCATTCTTTCTTTTTCCCTTTCTCGTTTATTCGATTTCGTTGTTAGCTAAACGTATTAAATCGAGAGACAACGGTTAATGGTTTGCCGGAGATGAGGGAATGCTTAAACAGTAAAGTCCTTTGTCTTTATTCCCGTAGAAAGGAAATGAGCGACGAGCTCGAGCGTTTAAAAACACGCTCAGACATCGTCATCGATTCGAAGATAACAGAGAACCAAGAGTTTTAATGGTCCCAACGGCTCACCCTACTTTATGGTTTACGCAACTTTCGTGTCACCTTCTTTTTTTCTTCTCTCTTTCGTGTGTACATTTTTCCTTTTCCCTTTCCCGCGACCTTTATCCCTCGCGACTTACTAATTTATTTTTTTACCAGCCTTCCGAACCGACGAAAAAACGGCTGACTAATACGGTCGATGTAATTTCAGAAAGCATCGTTGACGGATATAATTGGTAACATATGTTTAATTGGAGACGCTAACGATGTTTGACACGAGGAATGTTCTCTTTTACCGAAGGGATATATCGTTGGTTATTTTACCACGAATTTTTTGTACTACGTTGAATAGCGCGTACGGTATAAATTAAATTTTCAAGCTTCGAATTTCCACTGATTGAAAATGTCAATATTATAAATTCGATTGCTTAATGCCCAAATTTCAACGTCTGACGATATTTGACGTTATTCCTTCGGGACAGCTGAAACGAATAGCAAACGATAATACAAAAATTTAATTATCCGATCCAACGTACGTTCCAGAGAGAACGACTTTATCTCGACAAACGCGATAAAGATGGAAATTCACAAGTACACAGTATGTATCTGCTTTGACAAAAGGTACTACTAGTCGTCTACTATCGGCCAGCTCACGCAGAATTCTGTACAACTGGCCTTTTTACGAGCTTATTCGCAACATCGCGAAGCACGACGAATAATATGTACTCGTTTGTGGAAACGGCCTTCGTTCATCGATTTTGCTCGACAAACGGTGGCAACAAAGAAATTCGATTGTCTAGATTGATGGTCCGATGTAAAAACAAAAAATCTCCATTGCGCACACGCACGGTTCGTTCGTAGAACGTGGTTTATAGTCGAACGACTTCGAACGAAAGCATAGCAAGTATAGTTTTCGCCGAAGCTACGAGAAGATTGGCGCCACTCGAATCTCGGAGAACATTCAGTCCCGCAACGAACCAAGGTATCTACGGTTTCGTAAAGTGAATTACCCCCGTTAGTTGGTACTGGGTTAGAGATAGTTTTGTCGCTTGGACTATCGAGCGTTCGAGACTAAACGCGTTTCGCTGCAATTAATCACGTTAAGCTCATCTCCTGTTGGCGTGAAAATGCATTTTCCACACGGGATCTGTCCACGGTCTTCACTGGCTGTTTTTCACTGCAGATTGACGAATCGTCGGGAAACTTGTTCGAATAATAAATATATCACGTTCACGGATCGTATTCCCCTATTGTTTACGATACATTGAATTCTTCGGATATAAATCATCGACGGGGAATGGGATCGATATATAAATCTTGCAAATATGCATTTCACAGCTCGGTAATATTCAGTGGACTCGTATATTTTCCAATATTTCATCGTTTGCAAGCGGTATATCTATGTTCGTATAATATCGTCCCTTTGACGCGAATATGTTAGAAAGGGAACCCACGCTGAGGATGTTTCTTCATATCTAAGATATCGATTGCCTCTACAAATAGCTCTTCCTATAGATCCTTCTTTTGTTATCTTGCTGATGTAATCGAATCGAATAGACGAACATTTATATCTATCTGAAACGTTAAATCGAGAATCTATTTCATTATGGATAGACTCGACTGCTTTGGATCGTGTGAAAAGTAGGTTATTAGCTATTGAAATCGCTGGGTCGCGGCTATTAAAAATACCTGTTTTTACCTCAAAATTGATACTTTCTTCAAAAATTTCACTCTAAATTATAAGCATTCTGGAGTTTAAATTAACCTTCTGTTTAATGGTCGCTTAATTCGTTTTTATTCTCGACATCATAAAACTTTTCGATGATAATCGTTAACAATGTGAAACGAATCAGTGTTGTAGCGACTCTCATTTTTACAGGCTGCTCCAATGATCGCTGCTAACTCTTCCTTCGCAAAGGATTCTTTGCGTTACTATTTGCACGATCGTGGCGAACAGCATTCGTCTCTTTGCTTTTTCTTTTTCTATCGCGTCTGTAGAATCGCTTTCCAATTAACGTTTGTTTTATAGGAAAAGTAACGTTAAACGGGGCAAACTTTCCCTTTCACGAAGTTAATTTGTCTTTCATTTACGCAAATGTCGATAAACGTAGAAAATGCATAGTGTACGCGCGAGGAGAGAAATTCTACGCGCAATGCGGTTCACGTAGGCAAAGAATGTTCATTCGTGCATCGAGTGACGATTATGAGTTCAGGTTATTTGTTATTTGCATAATACCATCGATCTACTCGTGGGAGTAACACGCTACGTACTACGAAGTAGATCTAATTCTACTTTAAAATAGAGCGCATTAAATATAGATGTACACCCTCGTACATCGTTTAATAATTGAGTTCTTAAGCGATAGTACAGTTTCCCGTTCTTTCTAAATTTCATATATTTTATATAACATCGCGTCTTCGCTATCGCGGTGATTTACTACCACAAGATAATCAGTATTGCTGCTACTGCTCAGAATTTACAACCGTGTAATTTACCTTTTCTGCGTTATGTACGGTCAGGTAACAATTCCGAAAGACTTATACGTATTCGTGATAATCTTTTCGTTTCGTACACAGCTTTTCCATTATTCCAGCGTAAAAAGGCATATATGTATATAAGAATTACATACTTTTTCATAAACGAGTGTCGGATATTTATCCGCAAGTAACAAAGACATTCGAGTATCTACAAGGAAATATCTTTGTACACGAGAAATCGAGATTACGTTAAAAGAATAGACGCGCGACTAGAAAAGAGCAGCCACGTACTCATAATAAAGATAAACGCGACAATTTTATCGAAAAGTATCACGAGAATTAACGAGAAAGCTCATCGAGCCCGTAATAATATCACTTTGACGATATTCGTATTCGGTAATCAGCGCCGACTGTAGAGTGAAACCGGCAAACGAGTTTCCTTTGGCTACTAGAACCGATGTTATATAAATGCGTCTACGTATACGCGTGTACGTGGGCAATTCAAGCATTCCGACATGGCTACATCTCTCCGTTCCTTCGCGTCAAGGCATTTTACTCGGCGACTGGAGTAGAATCGTGTTCCGCGAACAATGACCGCAGTCAGATGAGTCGGTAAACGATCGAAGGTGAAATATCATGAAATAAGTTTCACCCGCTATACGCTTATTTTCGCAAAAAATCACCCGAAATGCGTATATATTGTTTTATACGATTGTATGCGACCGTAACGTATAGTGTACCTAGTCTGTTCAAATACATTAAGTGGCAAGCGATGAAATACTGTCGTATAACGCGCGTTATACGAAATATTATAAAACATTGTTTGCATCGTAATGCAACGAGGTTGTCGTGGCTATAATTATATATAATTGTCGGTCAAATTTGGTACAAATACGATCCAAACGGAACGAAAAGATGGTTCCTTTCGTTCAAAGTATGTTCCCTCGACATTAATACAACGGCAGAGGTGGTCGACTAATAAAGGAATAGACGTGTTTTGAGATACGCTACTCTTCTAGGAAATAGACGATATGCGCGTGGATATTTTTGTCCGAGAGGAGTTATTCCGTTATCGCTACGTGTCTGAACGCATAACATAAACCGAGCATCGCGCGTTACTTCATTTGACTATAAGATTTTCTCTGTTCGTTAGATACATCATCGGCGGAGGTTTCGTACTTTCTCTGCTTTTCGTCGAGATCATTTCGAGAATACCGCAAACGAAATTATTAGCTTGGTCCATCCATCCATCAACTTCCAGGGATATACAAACGTTCGTTCGCGGTTCTCCAGTCTCGTGGCACATATTTATATCCGCGGACAGAAATACCATCTTGGAATGCACATGCTAAACAGAAGATCACGCACACACTTCGACACACTTCTTGACGTTCTGTCGAGGCAATAACAGGGTTTCACGGCAAGCGAGTAACAGTCAAGTCGAATGGCAATTGATCGCGTGTAACCATAGAAACGATCTCTCGTTATTGAAGATCGACGACGTGGACGGATTTGAACGGTCCATTACACGTCAGAGCTTGTCAGTATGTAGCAGCGTGAGATGCATCGCCGTGCATCGTCGCTATCTGCCGTGGAGAAACTGTTATGCCTTGAGGATCGCATCGCGGCCAGACACACCGACTAGATACGTCTTGCCTAGACTCTACTGGCTAAAGGCTACGGAAACGCGGTCAACGGGAAATATTTCTCCTTTTTATGACAAAGGTTATCCGTATTAAGGTTCATTTGTATCGTCAGTTCGGAAGTGGAACGGTAACGGAACGGTTCCGTTCGGCAAAGACATTTATTCGACCGTTCAGGAGACGCATCGATCGAGTTCGCAACTTGCAAAGCGTCGATGTTACTTACGTAGTTGTATACTTATACAACGTATAACGAATTTCGTTACTTTTCGATACCGCGGGATCATGAAATTCACGAGACTCGGCGTATTCAGGCATTTCGAGAAACGTCGATTCAACGATTTCACATCGTCCTGAAAGAGAGCGAGCGAACGGGAGTAGGAAAGGGTGCCACGGTATGTATGTTTTTACGGAACACCGAGCGTACACAGCGACTTTCGATTCGCACGTACTTAGATCGGAAATTATTCCCACCAAACGTGTAAAGCTATATTTCCGTTCCGAAAGGAAACCCCGACGCATAAATCAGATCTCGTTCCCATTCGTCTCTTTGTAATCAGCGCACGCGTGTAACCAACTCGTTATATTCGTAACCAATAATCTATTCGTTATTCACGAGAATGATAATATATTAAAGTTTTATCGGAATCGGAAATTGTTTCCGAACGTTGTAATTAAAATCGTAGATATTCAGTTTGTTAACAGCCGTTAAAAGGCGAGTTGCTCGTTCGAACGTCTCGGTCAACGTTATTTAATAACGCGTAATATCTTTCGCATTAACGAGTGCGGTTGGATAAAGTTTAAGAATTTCAGAATCATTATCGGAATGTTAACCCTTCCGTCTTCGATTACGTTGCTGGCACGTTGTGTATTTCGCATACGAAAATGTGGCAGCACGTGCCATAGACACGTTAGTCGATGCCAAGAAATTTTATTTATTCATTTTACACAAATATTTCGATTTGGGGATTATGGAAAAATTTATTATACATCTTACGACGCACGACGCGTGACGATGAATTGTCGGTATCTCGATCAACGTTGACGATAAATGTTATTTTATTCGTAATGGAATTACAATAATGAGATTGAGACAATAAAGGATGCCATTAAGTCGCACCGATACACGCTTTTTTTTATTTATTAACACGGTTCTATTCCATATCTCGGAAGAACACGGTCTTCTTAGCTATTTATTGATAAAAAAGGAAATTCATTTGCCTAATGAGTTGATCTCAGAAATAATTAATAGAATCTTATCTCTACGAATGTTTACGAGCAATAAAATCGTAATAGCGATATAATTTATGCCAAGCGATTCAAAAGTGTTGGAATCAAAGCGATAGGTATATGAATGAAGACTATTACAATTAGTCTTATCTAGGATATTATTATTCTATTGTACGCAGTACAATAATCAGTAGCAGATATTATTCGAACTTTGCATTTGCCACCAATATTCATAAACATACCCGATAAATTATTGTCCAAACATACATTTCATAATGCCCTGTCGAATTCGCTTTGAAATGAGTAATAAAATGGCGATAATGGAAATATATAGCATCGTTACAATGTTATTGAAATAATCATAAATAATAATTCATAAAATCAGGCGCCTTTCGTGTGAGAAATTGTTTCGCATTTGTAATAGAGAAATATTGTTATAGCGTAAATATTTCATCCTGGAATTACCAAACTTTGGATGTCCTATTTTTACAATTATCGAAAAAATGCAGTTGACAATCCCTATTGACAAAATTGATATTAACTATTACCATACGTATCTATTTGTTCCGTCTATAAAATTTTAGTTGTAATCGTTTACGATAAATCTTGGTATACATTAAACGTTGATAACGACTGATGAAGGCTTTTGGAAATAAATAAATATATAAACGATCGAATAACGAAATAAGCCTAAGATCGAAGGACTAAATAAGACGCGATTGTTAATTGGAACATGATTAAGCGGAACGCGGGCTATTACTCTTTCGATTAAACAGCGAAAGTTAGTCAACCATCTCGACCTGATCGAAGCGTTGATCTTGGATGTGGATTAGTTTGCACTGGTCTCAAATTCGTTATCGGGGAATCGCGAGCACTTGTCCGTCGAAACGTGATTCATTCGACAATTTCGGTACACGCGGTACACGTGCCCGTACATTACCCTGCGCGATGTATGTACCGTGCCCTCGCACACGAATCCCGATGCATTCGAATTCAATCAGACGGGAAATAGCTCCGTGGCCCTCGCCTTCGTCCTCTCCTCGTTCGATCGCGTTCGAATTTTGCCAACGATTCATCTCTAATTATGCGGTGTGCCGTGTGCTTGCTCCATATCTCTCTCTCTCTCTCTCTCTCTCTCTTTCTTTCTCTTCCCCTTTCTCTGTTCGTCGATCGAGCGCCGTATCATTCGATACACGTTCCCGATTCGAACTCTGACGGTGATCCGAATGTGCAGATCCGATATGTGTTTCGTAAAAAGTCTCCCGCTGCCCGCTCGAATCCGTAGCACCGCACCGCGCGCCGCGCTGCGCCGGTCACACCTTCATTAACATACACACCGTAATTCCGGCGATTGATCCGACAAGAAAAGAGTTGTCGGCATGCTTGTACCTTTTAATCCGTTTTGATATACCGTCGCTCGAACGTAATTAATCGTCAGTTCCGTGTATATAGCAAGAAATAGCTGACATTAAGGATAATTTAAAACGAACTATACTCTGTTACCACGATGAAATAGCAAGATCAAGAACTTTTTACACGCTACGTGACGACCAGACAATAACAAGTAGGCGAAATAAGATTCAGAAGACATAGCGATATAGATACATGACTAGAGGGGACTAAATGTGCCACTTTTACGTCATATCTGAGAAAAGGAGAGAAACGAAACATCGTATCTTTGGATTTTATTTCGCGAATCGCGAATATTTATTGCGTTCCATCTAACCGTGCTGTCTTCTCCTTTCGCGGCAGAAGCGAATCACGTACTTCCATTAGTAATCGTGCATCAAACGAAGAAAATACCGCAGATTGGTCGACCGTCGTAAATACACACGAATAAGCCGTATCGACTAATTAAACAACGTTTAAGCGAGCGGAAGGCAGACGGATAAGCATAGAAACGTAACGACCGCTTACGATTCATGCAAATTCAACCACTTCCGAGTTAAGCATTTCCGCCACTGCCGCATCGACAGTCTGTGCCGTTTCCCTTTTTCTCACATATAGAGAGAAACGAAAAAGAAATTTTCTTCTTTCGAAATCCTTTCGCTTCGACTTAACTTTTTGTACTTTACCCTCCTCTCTTTATATCCCCTTCCGCTTTTCTCTTACACGATTTCCTGCTTTTTTTTTGTTTTTGTTTGTATTCTCCGCTGACTTCTATTTTCGTCTTCGTTTACGTTTCCACTATTTGGCTTATTACTTCCAGCCCTTAGCTTAAAGTGCGGTCTCGCATGGTCCACCATTTCCTCAGCACTTTTACCGTCGTTTTATTTTTCTATTTCCCGCCACTTTCCGTTCACCCTCGAACGCCAGTATATATTCGTTAAAATTCGTTCAAAGGGTGCGAAGGAAAACACACTAAATGCACGTTACATCGCACAGCGGTCAACCTCAAACTAACCGAGCGCAGCGGCAGTACCAGCTACAAAGCTTCTGGTCTATTTAGCTCTTAACTCTTAACCCTTGCGAACACTTCGACCCGAAAGGGAATCGTCTCGAATAACATCCAAGTTAACCGAAGATCCCATTGATCAACCCAACTTGTCGATACGCGTCGTAATAGAATCTATTGTTCCATTATCCGGTATTCAAAACGATGAGGAACTGCGCATTCTTGCCAACTGAAAACCCAGATCTATAATGTATCCTAATCTTACGCGATGCTAGGTTGATAATTCCTATTGAAATCGTGATTGGTTTGAAACGATCGAACTTAAAAAAATTACATAATTCCTTCGAATTATGTGATTCGTGTCGGTGAATCGAAAGTCAAACTATAATAAGCTCGTTTATGAACATGGCGAGATTCGAATAGACACGATCCGAACAACATTAGTTAAGATAAAAATTGTAATTTTTTGTAAATCCGTGTTTTTCTAAATACGATTAAACTAACGGAATCTAATACCTAAGAATTCAACTTATTCGTATCTTTTGATATTTTGGATATCTTGTTCCGCGTTTAAATTTCCTCTTGTCTATGCATGTCTCTTGTCTTGAATCGCAGCTACCAATTTTATTTTAACTTCGTTAAAATTTTTAATTCGTCGTTTAAAAACGTAATACGCGAAGAAGTGGGGAAATATCCGTGCAGCATAAACGACTTCAATGAGAAAAGATTTCGAGAAGTCGTGAGAAACAAGGGCAGCCATTCTTTTGTATATAAGCTGGCTGTAAGTTTCGCCGCTGGTAAGAGAGGTCCTTCAGCATAAACTTCTAGTCTAGGCAGCTGCACGGTTGACGCACGTGCAGCAAACGTAAATCGCACCTTCTTCCGAGAACTTTCGAAGTCAACGTCGTCGGTAGAAAATGCAACATTCAATTTGTTACAGCTTCTCCGCCCTGTTCTGTTCTGTCCTTTTCCCTGCTATTCCTATACGAAGCGTGAAGTTTCGCTTAAAAGTTCCGGAAGGTCCGTTCCGCAACTATATTAGAATATAAATTTTTGTGACGCATTTGTCAGAAGCGAATATATCGATACGACGAATCATTCTTTCCTTAGTCCTCTTTCACGTTGCACGGTGAATATTATCCAACATTCTTTCAAATACGACGAAATGGTTTGAAGAATTGTAACAAAATGTTGTAATAGTTTTGACGCGCGAAGCATTCGGAAAAATCTCTTCTGTGAAAGAATTAACGGTAGATCGTAAACCTGATTCGTTCGAGGGGAACCATAATCCTGGCGTTTATCTAGGCAACTAGAAAATCCCATGAATCCCAAGGATTCATTTAAAGAACAAATTTAAAGAAGCAAACAAATGGTCTTGAATTAGGCAAGACAAGCGGGTCTTTACATCGATTTCGAAGGGAAGAGAAGGCGTTTCCTCGATAAAAACTTTACAACGGCCATCAATTTTCCAAGACAGCGAGAAACGGACTGTGCTTTTGCCCTTACACAAATAGTAATTCGCCTCGCATTAAATCAAAAGCGATATTACGAGTTTCTTCTGTAATTCGACGATTTTTCCTAGTTCTTCTTAATACAATCGGAGATAGAACGTAGAACGTATGATATTTAATGACTTCTAGGTTGAACGCACGTTGTTTTTTTTGACTATTTATCTATACGTAACTTTTGTATCTCTTCTTTTTACCTTTTTTTCGTCTGTAGCAAGACGAAGATAAAGGTAATGACTACTTGCGGCGAAACAACATAATAGATAATTCGTAAAATTTTTTATGACCGAAGTTTTCTTTGCGCGAAGAAACGCCCTAAAAATCATACCATTACAATCAGCGGTTCTCTGAAAATAGATTCTTGAAGAACGTCTGGCTTTCAACCTCTAACACCGAGCAGTCTCTCGAGATCTATTTAGAAAACAAAATCCTAACTCGAGACATCGAGCTTTTCCCTTCCAACCGAAAATTTGCCAATTATTATCGTACACGCGATAATAGATTTATCGATACGGTATCTGCTTTCGACCTGACCGGTTTTATTGTAGCTCGACAGGTTGGAAATCGGGGCAAGGATCGAAAATCATCCGTCAGAAGAGCAAAGAAGAGTCGAAGTTCACAGTGTAACGCCACGTAGCTTCAAAGATACTTGGTTGGCAGAATGTTATAGGAAAAGGGAGCGTATATACAAGAGGGGGGAGGGGGGAATAGATATGCCATATTCTACGAGGGAGGGAAAGATTTATGATGCTCGTGCGTCAGCTCGCACATCTCAATTTCGGGATGCCGCGAGTCAGGAGCCACGGCGCTCCCTTTGTTGCTGCCAGAGACGACCATGGAGGACGAAACGATAAGAAAGAGGCTGGCACAAAGAGGAAAAAAAAAGAAGCTTGGAGATAGGGATCGGATTGGGCAAGGAGACAGGGAAAACGGTGCGTTCCTTTCGCCCGTCTTTCGGTATTGTCTGCTATTTTCAGGGATCGAGATCCCCTTCAATTATGACCAAGTATTTTAATTAACAGGTATTAAATCCTGACTATCACGTTCAGATTTCCTCGTTCTTGATAATATTACGTTCATTTTTTTATTGTCTAATAACGCGAACACTGTTGATTAGATCTTATCTATATCCTATGCTACACGAGTCTAGTAGAAACAAAACTAATTAACTCCACTTTTCATTGGTATCTTAATTTCATAACTTAAGTTGATAATATCGATATTCAATTCTCAAAAAACGAACAATCTACTTCCGTATGTCCTTTGGTTGCAAAAGGGTAACATAAATGACACAAATTCTGGAGTAAATCTAGAAAACAACGTTAGTAACATCTTCACTTTTCTCTGCTTTTCAATTTGCGGGATTGATAAAAGTATATAACTTCCGAATGGTTTATAGAATTAACTATTGCGTACAATTTGCATTTACGGTAGAATTTTAGTTATTCGAACTAATAAGCATAATCGTAAGAATTTTTGAAATACGATATTTCTGAAAATTGGTAAGACCGTTACGAACCTTTCAAATTATTCGCTATATATTTTCTATTACTACGATTACGTAGGTAATTAAACGCAGAAATTAGAGGCGTTCCAGCGAAACAGAGTCGATTTCTGATAGGAAGTCCCGCTCATAACCGACGTTCGTAACTTTATAATTTAGTCTGGATACCGTAATTCCGTGGCCACTGTGTCAAAGTTATATTTATCGGTGGTAAACTCCCTTTCCGAGTTCGATAGTTTCGTGGCAACTCTCCATTCTCGAGTTGAATCCGTCCTAAGTAAATTCTTCCTTTACACACCTACCTCGCGGTTTCTCTCGTTTCAAATTCATTCGCCGGAAAGCAACCGTTGTCTCCATTCCCAGGAAGAAACAATGTTCCTTCCGCGCGATGTTGTCTATGTTTGCAGAATCGGCCAAAAAAAAAAAAAAAAAATAACGTTCATGAATATTCAAAATGTGGAGGATCGAACTGGATAGATAACAAGCGTTTGATGCTTCGCAAGATATTAAAACGGTCGCATCCAGTCTTCGTTTTCGAATATTCAACGACATATGCGATATTTTCCATACGCCGGTAAGCAAAAGCATTTAATCACCAGCTTCACTTTGATAAGGGAAATTTATTACACTCCGACGCTATTTTTTAATTTTGACTAAATCCATAATGAAAAATTTGGAGAAAAAAAACACAGAGAAACGAAGAAAGGTAGAATTGTAAATTAATGGACGGATGAATTGCAGACACAGGGCTACATTTTATGTATCCCAATGAAGAGTCGGCAGACATTCCTAGTAACTTTTGATTACTTCTAATTATTTCTCTATCTAATCATTTCGAATACGGCAATACAATTTTGAACGTTATTCCCATAAGCCAAATTGGCATTATTTCCAAATGCCAAAAGAAAGAAAGAAAGAAAGAATATATATATAAGTTCCGGTTGTAGAGAATTAAAAGCATGAAATCTTTGTTAGAACAAATTTCAACGTTGTCCGTTCATTTGAGAATTGGAGAAAATTATCGTTGCTTACTGATGTCACTACACATCGGCAGTTCAATGGCGGATGCAGAGAGCGTTGCTCGATCTTTGATAATGGCCATTAATCAATCGGCGAACGTGAGACGAATCGTCGTATCGCTTCGCGATCTCGTGCTCGCAGAAAGAATGCCGACTGGCGAAAACGGGGAGCGCCGTGGCGTCGTCGCATACTTCTCGAAGTGTACATTGACATTTCGTTGATGTTCGATCGACGCGACGGCGTCAAACCTTTGTACGATTTATCCGAAGAAGATGTACGTATCTTGACGTACGCCTGCGAAAACGGCTACCGTGTAGTGTGAAATGCATACAACTCGTTTTATCTCTCTGCATTCCATTGACGTTGTTGTCACAATATTGATAATGTATACTAAGTGAAATTGTTGATTGATAATGTTTTCACGCGATAAAGAATAAAAAAGAGGAGAAGACTAACGCGGCTAAATAAATTCATAGTCATTTATACCTATTTTCTTCTTTTTCTTTTTCCTTTTTTTTGGGGGAGGGGGGGGGGAAGAATAATCCTAAAATAATCCTATTTTCAGATAAATTGGGAGAAAATTCAGCAAACAACGACGATAGTTAGCTACGGACGTGATAGAAAAATCAACGAATCAGCTTTAAAACCAAAACGAATCTTCGATTTTCGATTTTGCATCGTGTAATAGCGACCGAGGTAACAGAATGCTAAACTTGGTTGTGCATTAACGCTAGAATTTCGGGAATTTCATTCTACATAATACCCCGCTGGCGGTTGTTTCGATCGTGTTACGACTTTTTTCTATCTTGTGCACGGTTTTAGCAAATATTGTTCGTTTTACGATTAATTAATTAGGCAAGGTAAAAAAATTACAATTGTCGAGAAAAAGAAACTTCAAAAGATGCTCGTTGCCGTTAACGCATACTTCTCTATAAGGTGTCGTTATTCGCAAACTGGCCAGACAATTGATACAAATGCGCGGTAGCAAGTTGATATCTTTTCTGCGGATATGCAAAGTTTAAATTGCGAAGGCGCAAATTCATTCGAACGATCCCCTCTCCATATAGAGTGCAAAGGGTGATCTCGGAAAAAAGACGCTCTGTCGAGCATTCTCCAAGATCGAAATACTCAAGAGATCGCAGATCCTTTGTCCGAGAGAGCCGAAGTTGCTCCATCCCAAGACAAAGCTGGGTCTTCTCTTTCCTTTTTTACACGCGTATATATTTCCTTCCGTGCTCTTCCCTCTTTCAACACATGCACATAGTTGACTATAGGTGCACGAATACAGACATACGTGTATATACGTATACGCGATGACAATCCAACGAGATCTCGGTACGACCGCTAGCCTGGGCTTTGTACTTACTTACGTACCACGCGTGCCTTTTTCTCGCGTCAAAGACCGGGAAAAGACGTGCGGAAGAAGATAAATGAATACCAGAAAAATGCCGCATAATCAAGGAGTTCCGTTCGGTGAAAGCAGTCAACGAAATCGAACCACCCTCGCTTGGAGAAGTTTGAACAACATGGAGTACAAGGGAAACAAATATTAACCCTGCGGAGATAGCAACCAATTCGATAGATGCGTGCAAAATCCTTTTGGGAATGTGTATTCTTAAATGACGCTGATGCATCGTAAAGTTTATTGACAAAGAGCATCCTGTTCAAAAAATAGCTTGCGAAACAAGGAAAGAATTTCTATTATTTGGATAAAAATACATTATCGCAATGCTACGAATAATACAATTGATTGTGACGACAAGAAGTATTAACATAGTTCTATTTCATTATTGCAATGTTAAAAGAGACAAGCACATTAGAAGCACATTAACAGAAAAGGAATCGCGAATGGAACGGTCCTTGACGGAACAAGGACGATTCGACGATTAATCGATTAACGGAGAAAATAGTAGAAAAACAAAAGTGGATCTATCCGTGTTGTTCGAGACAATCTCAAAATATTTCTAAAAACGTCTGCAAAATATTATTATGCCTCGAACGCAACTGTATCACGTGTGACGAATGTTATGACCGTTTCCACAACAAATACATCAAGCGAGCATTCCGAATAGTTCGTGTTAAACACAACTTTTTACTGTTATCATTTTCTCGCAACGTATATATTTATCGTACTCCGTGTGTTACAAAGGTATATTTATAATTTGCTTAATTGTTATAAATCGCAGCTATTTCAACTACACGGTAATGCCCCATAACTTGCAAGTTACACAACTGTATATCTATAAAACTTATTTTACCTATTTATCATTGTTTCGCTGTATTTTATTGGTATATTTTTCCGATTGCCAACTAATCTATCTATAGCAATCGTTAGTTTAGTTTCGAATTAAAATAAAACATAATTAATTTAATATCCATGTCCGAAATATCTCAGAGACACTGCGATTGGATAAAAAATTGTTAGACTGCGACGACCTCCGCAGGATTAAACAGAATGGAACCGCGTTCGCGGCTAAGAACACTTACCTGGTGGACAATTGCACTCGGAAACGTCTCGTTTGATCCGAAAAACGTTCGACTGGAACGCTGGCCGATGCACCTCCAACTGTTCCTGAATTTCTCTCTTGAGCCTCTGAATAAGAACGTCCGGCATTTCTTGAATTTGACAACGAGCCTCCAAATTGGCGATCCGCGATTCCAATCCTATTTCCCTGTACACGAGTAGACTGGACACAGCCAAGCTGGTAATACAGAGGGCGCACATTGCCCAATTGAGTATCGCACCCCCCGTCGTTCGACATGAATCCTTACGGAATTTCCATGGCATCGATGTCTCGAGGGAGCTCTTTCTCGGCGACGGCCAGTCGGTCGCCGTGTCGGACTCCATGTTGTACACAGGATCGACACACGTTCGCTTCTATTCGTGCACGCAGCGCGTTAAGCGCGCGTCATAACCCACCCGACGATCGTCGATACGTCCTGACACGACAATCACGGACAAACGCGATAGAACGTAGAAACCACGCGAGTCTTACAGACTGTGCGGCGTCATCGTCCATCTGGAATGCATCTCGTGCGCCCACTTGCCGTTATTGCTTACCTCTCTTTCTTAGCGATCGTTCTTTCTTCTTCTATCTTCAACGAGCACGCGTTCTCCTATACTCTACCTCTCTCTATCTTTCTCTCCCTTTCGCTATATACCTTGAACGAACGTGTTCGTTTCGCTCTTTCACCTTTTTATCCGACCCTCTCTCCTCGGAGTAATCGACGTTCCTGTGTTTGACCACACACAGACGTTGGTAAACAACAAAACGGTCCCACCAACCAGAACCGAGTGTTCCGCTAAACCGCGCGCTCGTTTTAAATGTTCGAACAAGAAATGACAGCGTCCCCCTACCGGTCGACTCGAGTCAATCACGCTGCTATCTAACTACGCGCCAGTTTGTTCCTTCGGTAACCTTTCTATCTTGCTGTCGGAACGTCTTGTCCTTCCTGTTGCCGCTGCCACTGCAAATGGAGCATCTCCCGGCGCTGTCGCATCGCGATTTCTCCGGCTTGCGCACTTTCCACACTCTCCGTTAATTTCGGAATTAGATAAATCAGCGAGGAAACACTCGATAACCTCGATCACCGGTTTTCGCCACTCGGACCGTACCTTCTCGTGTGGCACACGCTTACGCTAGGTTCGAACTGGAAAAAGCAGCGCCAACGGTGCAACTACAACTACCGTTGAAACAACGAAGAATCCCGATTTCTACAAAACATCGAGTCAAATCTAACGACCTATCGTTCACGCGGATATCGTCGACGAAACGGAAACACTGTGCCGTGACAACGAAGTTCGATTTATTGAGCAAATGAAAAGTCCCGAAATACCGCGAATGCGAAGCTCACAGCGTGGCATTCGCAGTACGACTGGATGTGGTGGGGCGACGCTCTGCCGAGGGCCGAGGGTTCGTCGCTTCGGAGACATTCGTGCACTCTCGGCCGTCTTCGAGCCTCGACTCATCCACCGGCTGCCGGACGCGTGGAGGACGATCGCTCGACCTAACGTCCACTTCCATTCGCACTGATTCGACCCTGCTTCCCTTGCCCTTCCATTTACCCCTCCGATACGCCCCTTCACCATTCCACTGGATTTCGCCAGAGGATTTAACTTTTTGTTTTTCCTTCTATCTGTTAACCGTTCGAATCGCACGGCTATCACCGTGTGCAAAATTGTACCAACTTATTTTAAATTCAACCCTTTCGTTCCTCTATATACGAGGACCAAGTTAACGGTACACGGCCTGACAAAAAGTTGATCGAGTGTGAAAATCTCTATCTTTTCGAATTGCTATTCGAACCAACCTCGATTACCTCGATTATTTCATCGCGATTAAAACTATATGATTGCATAATTTTGCAGTACTGATTTTGGTTTGTTTTTTTGAAATTATTTACACTGGAACACAGAAAATATATTTGTTTGATTCTATGAATATTCTGTAAATATTGAGATACTATATTTAGATTTTTTTGATAAATTAACAATATCGTAATAATCTAAATTTCTTTGTCGTCTTATTCCTTCGAATTCGAACTGTGTTTAAAAAATACATATTTGCTTACGTAATTTACGTGTTCGAGGGGTCAATCTATTTTTGATCGAAAGATTAAACCAATTAAACCGATATCGAATCACGAATTTGAAGTAGAATGGGATTGGAACGAAACGAATCGTAACAAAGCAGTTATATTAGGAAATATCGATCGACGAATCGATCGTTTCCCTTGAAACACATCCCCTGTGTGTATACGTGACGGATACGTACAATCGACCCCTTGCTACCGTCCAATCGCTAGCACAGGAAGCGATTATAGACTACATCCTGGAACGTACGTTCGGCGTGTTCGCCCTCTGCGCGTATACTAAATCGAATGCTGTAGCAACCTGCTAATCGTATAACTAATAAGCGGACAAATCGTCGATACACGATGAGAAACCATTATGACAAGACAAATACGATTGATGTTTCATAGAACTGCCGTTCATCTGTCGAAACGCGTATCGTTTCTTACTAGCAATTTAGAAACAGGAAATATCGGAAGTTAAATACCACGAGATACTCGATATCGCGTTAAATTTATTATCGTTGGTGAATAATAATAAAAACTTCAGTATCGTGAAAGTTTGAAGACACGAATGAAAGGGAATTGATTTTTGAATTCAAAAATATGCACCAGCCGTGTGCATCGTAAGTATGTCATTTCCCATTTATCCTTATATCCCAATTTTAAGAATGAGTAGTCGAAGCATTTCGAGATAAAGCATAAAATATCAAATTACGAAGAACAGGTAGAAAGCACTATATTGGGCAGTGTCCTCCTCACCGAAGTCCTAGCACGATTTCTCCAAATATGTAATACTACCTTCACTGAAATCATCTAGACATACTTACATTCCATTAACGTTATCAAGACAACATGAGTTAAACATTCGAAAAAAGAAAAAGTGTAGTGCCTAAAATATACCGCAACCGATCGTCTCTGTAAAGTATACGTCGCATTCCACTCCGTTGACGTCCTGAATTTAATCGAGGCCCTTTCGACTGTACGGTTATGCTATATCTGTATAGTTTCTCGTTTTCTTGTTCAAAGACAGTACTAATCGGTGAAAACCATTCGAAACACACACAACGATGAAGATACGTCTATCTTTGGTGTCTCGCCAGTTTCTACACAGGACTTTTTAGTCCTGAATATCCGATGTTTTTCTTATCTCGCAGACTGAAGGACTAGGCTCAAGTGCATTCATTATGACTCGAAGCCATCTTTTAATGTCTACCGTGTTGATACATAAAATTCCATGTTATTTTATAAGTCCTATTTGTTGAAGTTTTTTCAAACGTCAAATTATATTAGCCGATAATTTCGAGCATCAATTTTAGCCAAATATACTCGAAATTGTTAAGTGTATATCTCTATAAGATACACTAGTATGCTACGTAATAAGAATTTCGTTAGAAATACTTGCGAGAACTTTGATTTAAAAAGAAGCTGTTTGACGTGATAAAATTAAAGAGAAGCGTCTTCTTAAAAGAAAAGTCGCTCCGACATAATCGTAGACGTGTAGTAATTTTGTACATCGATCGAAGGATTCTTTATAAAAAAGAACCCGGGCACGATATAAGGGTACTTGTCCCATCTGAGACTAGTTTTGAATTGACAATGGACCACGTTGAGAGCCTCTGAGAACTGCAAACCATGGTTCGAGGGGTGAACTTCTAGCGTGCGTCGTGATTAAAAAGTCATCGCGGCCGATGCCCTCTTCACGGCACGTTGGTCATCGTTGGGGTGCGGTACGAGGCGCATTATGTCGCGTTTCCGCCAGGAAGCAGGCGCAGTCGGGACGACAGCCTGCACCTCGTTTCCGTGCACTCTGAGAGAACGTGCCTTGCGGACACTCTGGATAAGGATAAAACTACGTAACAAGAACGCGTGCGAGTAGGACGTCACGATAGAACGATAGCTGAACGGAGGACGGAGAAAAGAGGATAAAGAGAAACCAGGAGAGAAAACGTCGGAGGAGGTGGAGGCGACGGGTACCTACGGACACGTTCGCGACACTAAAGCAGACTCTCATTTCGGGGACGAATCCGAAGCTACCCCCGCAAATGTGTCTGCACGTGCAAGAGGGTGAGTGAGCCACACGGTGTAAAGGGGCGGGGGGCCAGTCAATGTGTAGTTTGTATTCCGCTCGGCAGAAAATACTCGTTCGTTACAATGTATACGTACGGACGCACTCGCCGAAACTCGTCCTTGTCGTCGTCGTCCACGTCCTCGACCTTATCTTCCTTCTACTTGTATCCATCTCTTTATATTCATAACGATACTTTCACGCGAAAAGTACCGATGCGATGCTACGTATTAATTCGCCTCTCATCTAAGATCTTGACATATATTCCGATGCTGTTGTTATTTGGATAATTGGAGATCTCGTATATTCGACGACTACATAATTGGATCGGTGTTTTCTTTTTAGAAAGTAAACGAATACGTTTTATTCTTTGTACAATATGTGACGGAGTATTTACTCCTTTAGTTTCCAGCGTAAATTTGTGAATAATTTTTTTTACGAATACTTTTACGTTATATAGACGTAATTATCGAAATGGCTTTAACAAAAGTTTTAGTTTCTTTATTGTTTCGGCCTATGGAATCTTACGATAGATCGATACGATGTTTCTTAGTTAAACATTTTACAATCCGCATTGAAGTTTGTCGCAATACGACAGTATATTTTAAAAAGCGTTTTCATCTTTGACTGAAGAAATCGTAGAAGAAGAGAGGTCCCCGGGTCACACAGATAGTAAAAAAGCATCGGTGAGGAACGAAGGAGGAAATGGAGCCCGGAACGCTTCATTTAATTTTATGACAGCCTCGAAGCTGATCGCTATATCGTCATGGACGAACACGCATTATCGGATCCACCCAACTTTATTGGTACTCGTTCAAGGTAAACGCAATATCGTATTTGATATCCCGGTTTTCAACGACTCGCTGACCTAGCAGTAGTTTCGCTAATAGTCGTAATAAAAGAGTAAGGAAATCGAATAAGTAGGAAAAAAAGACAGAAAAATGAAAGAATTATAGGCTGGAGGGAATAATTTGATTGTTTATTTTCGTGCGAACGATTTAGCGAAGCGATGCGGCTAATGTTGGGGTGACAAGACAAGTGGATACTTCCCTCTCTGTACGATCGGTCGGATGAAGAGGCAATGAGGGGTCTCGTGATCATTATTGACTAGATAAGGAGCGTATACTCACTAACTTGGGTCCTAGTCGGACAGTCGAACAGAGAAAAGGTGAGATTTATCTAAACAGGTAGGAAGGTAAAGGTTTTTCTTTAGAACAAATTCTTTGAAATCTTCCCTTCTATAGTTAGTTGCGAGGCAAATTATCCGTTCCGATGATTAAAATTTGACTTTCGAATATATAGAACATTTGTTGAATTTTCTACATAGATGCTTAGGAATTCCTAAGCACGAATCGTAAAAATACTATACGCCTCAGGGTTATCGAAATTTTCTAATGCGAACGGAATAAGTTAAATAAATACGTAGCACAGTTCTCGAACGGCAAATCTCACGCAAAGAACTCAAACTGGTCACGTCGAAGTAGCGTTTTATTTAGGTCAAGTATCGTCTACAGGCACTAAGCAGTCTCTTTCGTAAACCTTCGTAAGATATCGTGTTTCGTCTACGATCAGGCACCATAATCGACCATAATACCATGCCATATCGAATCAAGCCATGTTCTGAAGCAATAATAATCACGTCGAGAATTTCATTCGCCATGCGCGAGCATATGTATAAATCAGTAGCGTACTTGAAAGAACGATTAAATCCAGAACCACCGTCTCGAGAATCGCGTTCGTTCAATGGGAAGCAGCTTCTTGGTCATTGGCGAGCAGCGTTCAATCCTTCGTTAGACACATCTCGATAGTCAGAGATTATGATTACGATCAACAAAGCCGTCATGAGTAGCATAATATCGCAGCCTCCTCGAAGAGTACAACCGCGAGAGTCCGGATATCGTTGGGACAAGGTCTTTGTACTGTAATCGCAGGAAGACGATAATCGACGTAAATACCGCAAATCGTCGACAATCGGCGAGGGTAGTTTTCTAAGCCCACACGGGATCATGGGATCTACCTAAATCGTGATTCGCAATGGCATACCACGCGAAGAATTCGCAAAATTACTGTCGCGTATTTAGTTCCAGTTCTCGGTCAATAAAACAACATCGAACTTCTCATTGTTAACCAAGTACATATATCGCGATTTTCAAAACTAACTTACTTGCAAACAGCATCTAGTGCAAAAGAAAGTCTTCCCGTACTTTCAACTTATTTTTACTCCGAGGATTATCCCATGTACATTTGTAGCATAATATACGAAATGGGACAGCTACACTCCATACATAAAACCCACTGAATCTTGTTAAACTTACAAATAGGAAAAGTAAAACACATTTTTCCAAACGTTTTCTTTTAAATGGCGTGCGTTCGCTTCCCGTCACTTTCGTGCTTAAAGCAGGATTACGTATGGTCGTTCATATCCGTCTGCGTAATATACACAATGCCGCTTTCGTTGTTTGTTATCAAGAATAAGGGATCAGTGTTTCCCGCTGACGAAAATGCTGGGGTAGAGTTAGCGCTGTTAGTCACCGGCTCGTGTTACTGTACACCATTTCTACGCAAACCGTATCGATACCTAAAATACCTTCTTCATTTCGAACAACCGCGACCATACGATCATTGCCAAAGTATACGAAGCGATTTTTTAAATTCCTCGTCGGGTGGGACAATTATTTGATTCGTTGTTTATATAATTTATAAATACCGTATCCACTATCTCTTTTACGTAAAACAATTTATTCGCACTGCTAATCTGTAATTTGCGATTTGAAGAATTTCATTAATAATACCAATTCAAGGAAGAAGCGAAACGTACTTTCTCTAAAAACTAATCTATGCAAAAAACGAAAGAAATATATTATGTGTAGAAGGTAACTAGATTTTAAATGGTAAACGCAACGAAGCGTGGTGTCAATTACTTAACCTGACCCTGACCGTGATCACCCCCGATTCGACGCAAATACCTCGTTGATATTTAAGTGATTAGCGCGTGACTTTCTTTAGAAACTCTTTCGACCGTCATACTGACCAATACGTAGACATCGATATGCCGCCTTTCAGCATCGCCGCAATGCTATTAACTGGGAGCTGCTCTCGCAATCTCTGATGTAGCTGGTACCGCTGTTGCTGCCACGCCGAGAAGCACGATGCTTTAAGTGGGTGGTACAGACGGCTCCGTGCGAGTACTTTGTACGAGCGAGCCGGAATTGGTTTAAGCCCATTATATGTGTACGTGTACGTGCACCAAGAGACGTTAAAGAGCCCCCCGTTCATAGTTTCTATGAAGCTTTCGAACCTGATCTACTTTTCTACCTGAAAATACTTTCGGTAACAAGGACGTACAAGTGGCGAAGATTAAAGAGATTAAAAATCGAGGAACAGGGGCTAGCGTGGAGCGAATGAAATTGAGCTATGACAATACAAATGCTTAGCGTAATGTACCATTATTGCGACTTTGATATCTAAATTATTAGCGTAAATGTACGCCATAACAGCTAAAGTGATACGATCGTCACTGAATAAAGCATCATGAGATACGATGTTAATATTTGTCGCGTTGGCCATGAGTTGCAATAGCCGAATATTAAATTGATAGGCTAATTCGCAACGAATCTAGGTAGATGCATATTACAATATGATATATGTCATCTGCTATAATGTGTGTATTATCTCATGCCCATAATATCATTTCACGAAGATATTCGGAAAGAATGAAAGATATAAAATGCGCGTTCCTCATATTTGGAATTTTAATGTCTAAAAGTCGTATAAGTAGGTGGGACGAGGAGTTCGTTGATTCGAATAGGAAAATTCGATGCATTTGGAAATCTAATCACGTGGTACCACGGTGAGCTGCACCCTCGCAATGTTCAATCTACGTTGTTCATTACCGGAGGGATTACAAATCCAAAGTGCGTGTACACGAGACTACATGAGGCACGTGTACCGGCAAGTAGGTGCGCGTTCCCAAAGTCAAGAGTGGTGGAAGCCAATGTCGCATTATCGTATGGAAGACAGTGCATAAAGTGAAGCAAGAGCGTTCGTCAACGGTGCAATATACATGGTCGAACGAACAGTGTACACGATCAATGAAACCTATGGTTACGCGTGGGATCACGTATGTTGTCCCGTCGTGCTACAACCAGAAAGCAAAGGGGGAAAGGGTGACGACGTTTACTGGTCGCATCGAATTACAAGTCCCTTAGGTAATGGTGCGTACGTTATTCAATACCCAGTACTCGGCATTCTATGTGTGCGGCAACATAAAGAATGGAATTTCTTCGCGTGATAAAGCGTTTATGCAATTATGAAATCGATGGTATACTCGGAAAGATTATCGTTGCTCGGCTCTGTTCGCTCGTCCGTGATTTCGTATTATCGAAAGGAAAAGCGTCTCCGAACCGTGGAAATCGAGACTTAATATAGTACGAAAGAAGAATTTGTATGCTAAAATCATTTGGAAGATTTGAATATTTCTATGTAGATGGTATGCAAACAGAATCGAGTACTTAAAAAACATGCGTTTGTATTAAAATGAATGGAAATGACTTTACTAACACAGATTCGTTATGTCGAAATGAATGATGGCTTTCTACAATAAACTTTATACGGAGTATTCTACAGGTTTTCGCGTAAACTTTGTTATTCAAGTTTGAAATTATAAATAATGTGGAAATAAACACGAAATAAGAGTTATCCAAAAGATTTGTTAAAAGATTGTGATAAAAATATGGAACAGGAGAGAGATGACAGTGATTTTAATCAGAATACATAATAAAATAAGTAAATAATATTTATAATATTAATATAGAAAAAAGTATAGAAAAGGAGAAATAAATTTATTACCTTTAAGATCTTATATCGATAGAGATATCCACGTACATACAGTGCTATTTAATTTTATTCGATATATCAACCTGTTGTTGTAATTTACTTTATGTACATGTAATTGGATAAATCAAAAGGAAACACACCAATTTACTTTTGATTTGACTGTATTAAACAGTAAAATATTTCATATTTTTGTTACGATTTTTTTATAATTATATGCTTATGTGACGTTTCATTTATTTTTATTAATTACTTCTACGTTTTATTTCTCCGTTTATCGCTCTATGATAGAATATCAATTTCAAAAAAGTAATATTTAAAAATGTTTATCGAAATACGATCGTGCCTGAAATATTATATATATTTCAATACTTTTATTAAATACATTCGGTGAAATATTTATCGCGGCATTAATTTTGTTTTTTTCTTCTCGTTTATACGTAATAATAGCTTGAATTTTTATTTCATTGCCTATTAAAGGAGGATGTTGCCCGAATATTTTAGCAAAATTTCCGAGATTGAAGAATGTTCGGTTTCTGACGCGTGTAAGTAAGTATGTATTTGACCCTCCTACGCGGAAGGCATAAATGTGTCGGCAGAACATTACGCCAGAAGATTGGAAGTACGGGTGGTTTCATCTTTCGCGATAAAGCATAAATCACTGAAGCTGGGCGATGCGAGTAGTACACGATCCAATTAGTTGGATAAAGGAAAAGCGAAAATAAGAACTTACGATGTGATCAGAGGAAAGAAAATTTATATTATATCAGGGAATTATAAACGATAGTAATAACTGTTTATGTAATGGTTCGCCGAGAATCCTTTATGAAATACCGTTAAATTATAATCTAAGATGCAGGCAACGCACACGGACCAGTATCACGATGTACATATTTGTTTGATACACAAATATTCGTATCATGAGTATGGTTCCATTTATAGAAGTGGTAATATCTTTTTGCGGTAATAAAATATTGACTTACCTTTAAATACACATCAAATATTAAACTTGTACGGTAATAGTAATGGCAGTAGTAGTAGCACAATATTTACACGAGAAGTTGTCGTTTTCTACAACCTCGAAATATTCCTGTTCTCGGATTTGAAACTGTTTACGTTTTGATAAAATGAATAAAATGCATATCGTTATAAAAAAAAGACGTATTGAAGAGCAGGTTTATAGAAAATGTTCATTTCAGATGTTCATACGCATAATCGAACGATAGAACCGAATATTACATACGATAATTACCTCTTGTAAGATTTGTAAATTGCTTTTTAAATATATTTCGAACTTTTATCCGAGGTTACATAATGACAAAGAACAGTTTAGTTTGGCTAATGAAACCCGTGTTAAACACAAGGATATGTGTTGTAAACCGTCTAAGGGATAAAAGAGAAAAACTAATTCATAGTGAAAAGGGTTGAAGCAGGCATCCGTGTTTCAGCAGCAGCCAGGACGGGATATACTTAACCTTGCCGCGGCGTATTCAGGAATTGAATTTCCACATGAGACTGCGATGCATCATGCGGTTGACGGTGTTTCAGGCAACCCACGCGTCAATGAGAACGTCGACGCGGCCTCGCAGACGGAAATTACCAACGAGGAAATTCTTAGTTTCGAAGCGAGAATATCAACCGTATAACGGAAGATTTTTATTCGTTTAAACGGCGGCACTATTCCGTTGGCCAAGCGAAAAAGAATTTCAGGTCGGCGAATATGTAGGAGCACCACGGTCGAATCGTTACCGTGACACGACGAAATTGTATTCCAACGTCGACCTGAATTAACTTCCCCTCAAGTCCCAGTACTTCGTTGGGATAATTGCTCGGGCTATTAAGAAGTCAGCGACAATTACGTCGATCCAGCGGTACTGCAAACCCGAGCAAGCTCTGTCCGGACGCCTAACGTTGCATTAGCATAATTAAATCGTGAGCACCGTGATTGGCCATTGTAAAACTGTTCTTCTTTTCCTTTTTCGCCGACGAACTCGTTACAGTCGATATAATTCAGTGTACAGTTAAACTGTAATCCCTATCGAGCTTGTGGCCCTGAACGCTAAATTCAAGGTTGAAAGAATGTCGAGGATATTGGAGCATCCGCAATACTACGATTTTATCAGTTGAAAGTAACGATTATGATAATTATAAACACACACGACGTCCAATAACTACCATTCGAGAGATACTCGACGATCTCGTTATCTTGTACGTTCACGATCAAAAATAGTATCAGAAAGTATTATGATATTTCAAGATTTACTCTATACAAAATGGATCGATATGAACCGCCGTTTGAAACGATCTATCATTATTTGTTCATTTGATCGAATTAATAGAAAGACACGAGTTCGAATGGAAGAACATTTTTACATGTAAAATTTGAAAAAAGGAGTTCGTTTGAAATGGACAAGGCGATGTACACCCTCGACTGAAATATCTAGATCGTCAGAATGTTATTTGCAGTAACAGCAGAGGGTATTGATTAACATTTACGACAAGCAAAGACGGATTTACAAGTCTTTCGGGTTAGGTTTATTTTCAACCCACGCTACGTCGATTTCCCAATGAATAAGAGGTCACGAAACCTTTCCGCCCCGCAAAATGTATAACGGTCGCTTTAGAATCGTAGAAGCTTTCTTCTCGAAGCTCGTATAAAGTCGCGATTCCCGGCACGTATCCCTTCGGAGAGTTCGCGTCGAGCTTGTAAAGTCCTAATGACGACAGTCGACTGTCAAAAGGAAAAAAGAAGAAAAAAAGTATCGGATTCACCAGGGGAAGACTTTAGTAAAGCCGAACGAGTTTCGCATAATTCTTCAACAATGCGTCATTCGTGGGAATAAAATTTTTACCGGCAGGAAATTTCAATTCGATATCTACCCTTCCACAAAGTGCAAAATACGTAACGCACAACCAAAATTGAAGTTGGAGTAAATAATAAATGCTTTTACGCTTTTAACAGCTTTCAAACTCAACTTCAAAAAAGTTACATTAATACCCCGATAATCCGTAAACTTCGATAATAAAGTTACAACAATTTTATTAATATTAAATGCCTTTTGCGATAGAAACGTTCCTCCATTTCTTCGTTTTTCTTTCTCTCTAATATCGTTTCTAACGATTAAATATTGGACAAAATTTATGGCATGTTATCTGCGCGCTAACTACAAAGTTTGGGAAAACGACATTTCACATGTACCACCCTAATGTAACTTTACCTCGCAAGTATGTACTGCTATATCGCCAAAGCTCTGCTTCCCATTCCATACATTTTCGCTCCAGCACTGTACTTATTACAGTTTTTAACGAACGTTAATCCAATTGTACGATATTACAACTTTCGAAAGTGTTAAAAGGTTTAAAATTTACGGGAATAGGATCAATGCTAATACTCGACGTTTTCCTTGGGAAATATTTCTAACTCTTTTATTTATTTTATCTCTTTCATACATACATACGATGTATATCTTATTATAACTGAAGGATTCAATGAATTCTCTAATTTTCCCCCTTTACCTCTGCATCGTAAGATCTTCTTTTAGAAGCTTTTTTTAAATTAAAAAAAAAAGCTAACCAATTTCTTACAAACAAATTTCGCTTCCTGATTCGTTTCACGATCAAGCCGAAATTCTAAAATAGAAATTATAGGATCAAAATCATCGTATTTAATACCGAGAAAAAGATCAATAGGCTTTGTATAGAACTCTAATGAAGCAATCAAGATCATCGTTTCATTCGTTTCTTGCAATCACTTTCAATTGTGTTCTGCATTTCGGCCAGGAAATCTTGCTTTTGTAAGTATACGTCTTCATCACGCATCCAAGATTATACATATGTATGTACGCGCGGGGAATCCCCCTCTAAATGTGACGAACAATGCCGATGCTGCCATTAAAATGCCGGCAAAAGCAGTGGAAGACCTTTTGTGCAAAATCAAATTTTCTGCATACGATCTGTATGATTTTACAATGCACTGTTCGATAACTTTGCATGGTGAATATACAGTTGTTTGCTTTCGAAATTACGAAATAAAGCGAATAGCACCGAATATCGACGTTCGAATAAAAATACAAACTTTTATTATATTTTTTAAACTCTCTGCAACGTTCTGCGAATCATAGACTATACATTTGACTTAATCGTAAAATTTTATGCTGTTCGATAAATTTTGTTAAGAGTTAAGAATTCCGTGCCCTGTTTAAACATGCTAATTAAAGACATTAAAAATAAAAAGGTACGAAAGCAACACCGCATTTATAAATTTAAATCAAATTCTTTACCCACCTCTTGATAAAACATGTACCTAGTTATTTATAATTTACAACGATACAGTTTCTCTATGCTTAAATAAATGCGAAACATTATGAAATAATCTTTTCCGCGTGTACCAACGTACAGAGGAATATCGAATTTTCGTAGATGAAAGGAATTTCGAGAAGATAAACCGAAAAAACGTTGGCGGCTATGAACGGTTCGATCAAATGCCATCGATTACATAAAAAAGGATACAGGAACGAAGGGACAGATAGATATGTAGCGTGGTAAAAGAGAGAGAAGGAACTGTTCGGCTCCCTCTGGAGAATTCGAGCAGAAGATCTCGTTAGATGGGTTTTGCCTCGTCCCTGTCGGCCAGAGTTTCGCGAATGAAACGAAATGGCGCAAATTTTCGCGAGAGTGCACGTACTACCGTAGGAGAGTCTCCGGTAAACTGGCCAGCCAAGTACCACGCACTGGATACGTCGTAGTCTGGCTTGAAAATGACAATACACGTCCCCCTTTCGGTTTAATTAAAGGCGTGTTTCGCCCGAAATGCAGCTATTCCTGCACGCTTCGACCCATACTCCCTTGGTAGGTATCCTTCTATTCGTTTCACGGCCATCCTACTACGGCACACGTCTCTATACGGCCACGCGAAACGTACGTTGCTTAATGGAGCGCCGCGTCTGCCACCCTGTAATGGCACGACACTTTGCACTTGCGCCACTGGGACGCTAAATAGCGCTATCGCCGAGGGTAGAGGTCCGCTAGCCAAATAGCTAGGTTGGTATAGTTGGTTAAAGGGAAGGACTGACCTGTCAGACGAATATCAAGTTAACTGTCTGCGTACGCCTATGTTACGGCTATTCATGCACGAATGTTATGAGTATTTCATTTTACCTTCCATCCGGCAATAACAGACTGTCGAATCCTAAATGAATCGATCCTTAGTCTCAAATTTAAGTCAATTCCAATACGAAAATTGCAAGATGATTGCCTTCTTACTTCGATTGATTACGCGACTAGGTATTGGAGGTAGAACGATATTTTATTTGAACATTTTCACGCAAATAAAATTAAATTGTTTGTATCAGCCTAGGAGAAAAATACGTACTAATCGAAGTGGAGCAATTTTTTCCAATATGGTAGTTAGTTGATCAATTTCGACGAAACAGGCGTTGTTTAATTTCGTAGCGGAGAAAGATTGAATTAAACACCTCTGGTTAAATTAAATGTTTGAAGCGTTCCGCAGTTGAGCGATAAAAACTGTGGACCAAGCATCTGTGGATGTATTTACTCTGACGTTCGTTGTGAAAATAACGCATATAGGGAACAAATATCGTATTAGTAAATTACTACCTCGTGGAAACATAATACATCTAACGACGACAATTTATTTTTGAAATATCTTTCATTTCGATGCAAAGTTCTATCGCACGTACTATGATGAGAATCACGAAATAGGTAATTTCTGGAAATTACCTTTCTAAAATTGAATTACGAATTCTTTCAGACAATAGAGCAAAATGCGACAAATTCCAGCGACATTTTTGCATAAAGGCGCGAAAAGTAAGAGACTAGAGAAGAAAGTGAAAAGAACGAAAGAATACGGACTGTAAGGCAAGGAAGCAGCTGAAGGCCGAGAGGGAAAGAGAGAGGCACGAACCACTTGGCTCCATTCAAAGGGGGAATCACTGCCGCCGAGTCTGTGGGATACGGTGATGAGGTTATTCCGTCCTCCTTCCCTCAGGAAATGACGTCACATCTCGACGTAATAAACACAAATATAAGTGGTTCCTGTGCTGTGTTCCGACGGCAAAATAACGTAGGCCGACATGATCGAATCGCGTACGTCGGAAGAGGAAATTTGGAGAGGGTGTCGGCGCTCTTGGTGCTTCCACGAATAAATTAGCGACGACGTTTGCCTTCCAGCGTTCCAGCGCCTTCCCTACAAAGCCATAACATCGCGATCGATCGATGTCGTCTCCTCGCATTCGATTGATAAGAACATCGTGCTTACGTGTTGGCACGCAAAACGATTATATCCGAGTTTATGCACCTTTGAGTCTAGAATTCCAACGCCCTTGTCGAAATTAACTCGTGAAATTCGAATAACGATGCGACGAAGTAATTGCGTTAATAACACACGTATCGTAATTGAAATTACATCAATTTCTCGAGCGTAAGCTTCCATTCGTTGCAGCTAGGTACCCGTGAAAAACAACATCGCTCAAATTTATGGCTGTAATAAAAATTTAATCTATCAACCCAATGAGAGAACTATTAAGGATCTGAGACAGATTAAACCGAAGTAATTTGACGGTGCTCGAGGAACAAACGCGAAATAGGATTTCAAACAGAAGAAAGAATTAACGAGGGCATTTGTTTCGCGGATTTTGTGAGAACGCGATAAGTGACCAGCATACGATTGTCGACGACAATTTTCATCGCGAGCCTCGTAGAAACTCGTTTACGACGGCGTGCAGCTCCTTGGACCGCGAGACATCTTAAGAATCGTAGCCCGATTTCACGCGAGAACAATGCCGGGGCCACTTTCTTCCACTCGGTCTCTCTTTCTCTATTAAGTCGGCTCCGTGAAAACGCAGACTAATTTCTCGTCTCGCCCCGCGTCACGACGTTTCTGAAGAGTCCACGGCGGAGTGGCCCGCAACCGGGAGGGTTACGAGTCAGAAGGTTGAAGAGGCATTCGTACAAAGAGCAAAGGAGTGTGCAACAATTATAAACACCGTGGCAATTACGGTGGCATGGGTGCGTGCACTTCCTTCCAGGTCTTTCTCGCTCTCTTCCCTTCATTCTCGTCTTTCTCTCGAATTGCGCCAACCGCGGAAGAAACCGGTGCCTCTTCACCGCAACCGCACCACCCCAGCTGCTTTCACCGTACCACCTTTTACTCGCTTGTAATTGAGCTAGAATCATACAACGAAGAGAAGGAACTCGGCTAGAAACGAGTGGCTACTCGAACGCGTCACGTGTGCGATCTCGAGATGCTTTTCATTCTCCATTGCCAACTGCTTCGCGATTTCCAACCGTAGAATACCGAAAGTGCCATCGTCATACGTCATATGTAAAACGGTCTCGTTTCCTTATATGTGAAATCTAAGTTGACATACGAGAAACAATATAGCTTCGTGCTGTAGAAAAATACGTGTTACGTAGAGTTTAGAAAATATTACGTGATGATTTTTAATTATTTTTAACAACTTTTCATTAATTCGTTTGCATTATTTTGTTTACTACGTAGAAACGTATACCTCATAACTATTTTATGTTTAGGAATTTTCCATACATCGTTATGGTCCGTCAAAAACCTGAAGAGTTTAACACGTCCATTCACGTTCCTGTTGTTAGTGATCCAACAAAGTATTTTGAATAATATTTTTTTTTTTTGCAGATGAAACAATATCTTTTCTCTGCGCGAATGCGTTTACTGACATTTTGAAGCTGACATGGATCGCCAGATAGAGACAGATCACCGGATGCGGATAATCGTGTTCTGCGTTGATATGGAAGTTAATGGACAAGCCCGGGAAAACAAAACGCGCGACACCAAAAACAAATCGACGCTCGCTCCCCTGAGCTTCGTGAATCAAAGAGTATCGATGTTAACCAATCAAAATTTCAATGGATACTATTTTTCCCGCCAAATGATATCGGCTCAGGTGCCTGTACGTTGATTGAAACTATTCATTCATGAATCGCGTCAAGTGTCTCGAATATTTGAGAACACTTCTTTTCATGACAAGAAGCGCCAAAGAAAGTACTTGGTATTTATTGTATTTTACAGTGGATTAATATCGATCTATATTTCTTCGTTATCCGTTTAAATTGTTTCTCTATATTGTTTACGAAACATAACGTGACATATCGGGGACCAAGAAATTGCGTCACATTACATTCGCAAGATTGATTATTTATTCGTATAACAATATAATAGTATTATTATATTACATAAATCATATTGTTACGCTATTACTACCGTCGATTACTGTATCGACTATGTTTACTAATGGTGTTTGTTTGCAAAGCAACATTGGTTAATTATGTCAATTAATATGAAATTCTAGTCAATAGATAATATTGTAATACATATAACGATTGTTTACGCTAAACATTGCTCGTGTGTAAACTTTCCTAAACCGAAGGAATAGATATTATTACACGATATTACATATAATATAGAACAATAAATTGATACGATTTACAAATTTATCAAAGTTTAAAGATTTGCTTGAAAGCACACGTTAAGGTTTTAGTCAAGTTGTTTGAGTAGATACCAACATATCAACGGATTCAGTTTCAGCGATGAACAATATGACATTAAGTAGATTCGCTTTGTACAAATGCTCGTAAATCTTGAAAACGTCACGATATCGCGACTTCCGTTCAATCAGTGGTATGTTTACGAGCGTAGTCGCAGGATACTAGAATGCGCGACGCCTACGATACAGGATAATCCAGTACCTAAGACGTAAAACCTGTTTTCGAACGAATCATTTAACATTTAACTGTAGACATAGAAATCACCAGCTAGTTCAAAGCAAAGCAACTAATTGCAACGTGTGTTTCTACCATTTTCCATCTACCGATTTCCACCATCAAAACCTAGGACTATATATCTTACTGTGATACTTGGCTGGACATAATCAAATATTACAATAAATACTTCTACACTTTTTAAATTTATATCAGGATTTCAATTAATTTGTACAGATATGCATCGTAATTACTAAATCAGTCTAATTAATATTAGAGTACTCCATATACGAGCGAGAAGTAATAAATCATTTCGATAATTTCAAAAATATTCTATCTATAATTGTATACTTAATGTTTGGCAGAGAAATCTAGATGTTTGATTCATGCCAGATTTTCATCTCTTTACTTCCTTCGGAAAATGTGATTCGTTTGAACAAATTCTGACCAATGTCCGTTTAAAATTACACGGAGAAAGTGTAGAAAATGGAAATATTGACAGAGCCTTAGTGGCAGAAAAAGGTTTGTGGATTCCGGGTCGTTCTTATTCCCAAATGGGTTTCCTTCGACGTTTGTCGGATGAAAGGATTCCGTAGTGCGTAGTAATTTTTTGTACTTATTTTACCTGCAGGAAATTTTGGAAGCAAATAGTTCTCGAATGACATAGATATTTATCCCACAACGTTTCTTCAAAATATTTAAATCAAATTCAACTTATCCACAGTGGTCCTATATTTTAGAAAAAGTATCTGATCAACAAAAATTTGAACATTCCACTCTAAATAATATTTTATGTCTTACAATTAATATTACGATATTTTTCATTTAGCTTTCCGTGAAACTTATACCTAAAGATAATGCTTAAAAAGTAAACTGCCGGAATGGAAGCCTTTGACAGTAGTAACGCAATTTTTAAAATTAGACCGAAAGGTTGTCAAAGAAAAGAAAATAAAAACAAGTAAAAAAATGTATCGATAGCGTAGCATGAAACATGAAAGAAGATAGCGTTTAATAATATCGTTCTTTGCCATCTCGCGTTCCGCTGCAAAACATCGCGTTAATGCGGTCTCCTCTTTTTCCAAGCCTCCATCTTGCGCCTTCATCTCGTTTTCTTCCTACCCCGTCACGGAGAAAAGATCTCAACGTATTTCTCATATTTTATTCCTACAAGCTCGCTGCTTTTTATTGCGGTTCGACTGAACTGCGGTTCATGTTAGACCGAGCACCCCGCAGTTTCAGCCGTGCTTGCCAACCTTTGAAGGGTCTCGAAAAAATTCCAAAGATTACCAGAACGGAAAGAAATGCAAAGAAATTCGCGCATCACGACTGAAAATAATGACGAACAAGCCATTTCGTTTGTCCTACATTCTGATGTAGTTGCTCTTGCGAATAAAAGAAAAGAGCAGGGGAAAAGAGAAAGAACGAGGGAAAATTTGGACCGTGCACGATATTTGCCAAAACGCAAAAGATTACCTGTTTTTCCCCTGTTATCCTACGCAAGCGTAAATTCCGACATTTCCGCCGAGCCCGTAAATCCACGTTTTTCTTTAGCATCGGTGTAATATTTCTTTTGAAATCTCCGTACAACTCTCGTACAATACGCAATATGCGATACGAGAAAGTTCATCGAGTCTACTCGTTCTATACAAAACGCTTCCCTTTGAAATTGTAAAGGGAAAATAGCGAAGAGAAGGAATAAAAAGGTTGGAAATTCGAACAATGCGAAAATGAAATAAAAAGGACAAGATAAAGTAACAATATTATCTCGTTCGTCGCGATGCTACTGTAGAATTAACCAGACGATTCGCAAAAGTATTTAAATAGTTTTGTGATCTGTGCAAAATCTGTACTTGCGCTAAATGTCTCGTAGCTTCTACGTACATTTTTAGATTTGTTTCAAAATTTTCCGATATAATAATAACAATGATGGCCGAATGCCACTGAAATTTCGAAATGTTTCAATACTTTCATCACCTTGTTTAATCTTCCATTCTCGAATATCACACATCAAGAATATTCTTCGATTGCGTCGGATGATTTTAGAGTTTCTTTTTTCTTTAAGTTCAATTCTTTAAATGGAAATAAGCTTCTGAGAAGTTTAGGAAGTGAAAAACGAAAACCAGTTCCGACAACCAATGCGTTAACTTCACTTGGAACATAGATATAGTCTGAACCAGTCGTTAGAATTACCCTACGTAATATCTTTTCCTTGGGATAAAATTCCGAACATGTTGGCGAACATTGTCGGTGTGATCGCGGAGCACCCGTCATAAAAAAAGCTAATTTCGCCCGAAACATTTGTCACGTTTTTACACGAAGCAGGAGGAATAAGTAATTATTTGCGCGTGACACTCTATCGATATTAAAAATGTGTATATTTCGCTCGATATTAAAAATGCGAAACGAATACGTATAAACAACTTATTTAAAAGCGCGAACTTGGAAGGATCAAAAAGGAGAACGTATTGGCTCGAACATATCGACTAATTATAAGAGTCTCCAAGTACCTGGATGCTCTATTAGTAAAGCTATTACTGCCAACCGATCTCCTTTGGTAAAGCTCGAAGAAGCTAATGGAAACTGCCATCCTGAAAATACAATTTTCAGACAATCTGGTTTCCTAGCGGACGGACGGCAATCAGGCACCACTTAAGCCCTCGTCGTTCGTTTTATGATCCCGCAACAAGTATACCGAAGATAGGAAAATTAAACGATCTCTGAAAATGTCCGTAACTGCAATGTTTATGATGTATTTATTTATACGCACCCCGATTCAAATTCCTCAATGTGTATATACTGGCGAGAACCGTGGTCAGAATGCGATAGAGATCGATGTGCTTAGTTAAATATCTTTTTCGCGGAAAATGATCCATTAAAATATATATGATACGTAATAATTTTATAGATGTGTAAATCTCTCGTTATTAGAGTTATTATAATTTTATAATAAATCTCCGACTTGTTTACAAGTGCAAATCCTATATACGTAAAGGTACGCTTGATATTATGGAGAAATTCAAATAGGTTTTCGATTGATTGAATTTTAAATTGCGATGTTAATAGAATTTAATCGAATATCCGATTTAATAATTATTTACTTTAAAGAAACATTTCGTTCGATAAATCTTATTTAAATACGTATTCCGCTGAGCATTAATACGAGTTTTAGACATTTTAAACAGGTAAAAATTATATCAGATGTAACAAGCTGTGTTAATATTTGGAAACACACGGATTTTCTATTAAAATTTTACTTTCCAAATTATATATTTCCTCTCTTATACCATGTTTCCTCCGATCTTCTCATGTAATGATCGTCGTAAAATTTTTGTCGATCAAACGACAAGTTCTTACTCGAAGTAACATGGGGTGCACGAGACCAAAAAGGTTTATTAGCATGTACCTATCTGATGGACGTATTCCGAACAAGAGCAATAGTGGTCTAGACTGGTACATGGCTTTCATCAATGAAATCAAGTTAGTAGTATCTAGAGAGGTTTCCGGAGAGACAGGAAGGTGTAATGAGAGTAGTTTAGTGCTTAATCGGGGTTTCTCGAGCGGCTTCTCGAACTACTCCAATTAACTTCGCGCCAAGCCCGATTGCCGCTAGATTCAAGGGTAAATCCGCATGATATTGATTAAATTTAGAATGAGCTATGAAGGAAGTGCTCTAAAGTTTTCTTTAATACCGGTATCCGAAGTGTCGTTTGGATAATTAATCAGCGTGATATCAACGAAGGGCGAACTTCGCGACTTCGATTTAGTTCAACTTGGTGTCTGTGGTTTAAGCGGTATCAATGAATGAAAGCAGATTAATTCAAGTAAAATTGAATCTATGAATTGAAAATTATACCGAGTTCGGTAATGTGCGGTATTTGCGATTAAACGTGCCGTTAACGACGTGTAAACTATTAATTAACTTCACTGCCGTTTATATGTACATTACCGGACTCCGCTGCCGAGCGAAAGTTATTTCCAATGCCGAATATGAAGGTAACGAATAAATCAAAATTATTTATTAGGTAGTTCCTATTCAGATTTTCAGATAAAAGATTCTCGATAAAGAATTTTGTATTCCGATAATATTTCCATGCTTATCGACATTTTTCGTCTTTTCCGCATTCGTTCTCCATAATTCCACTATCTCTTCTTCATATTTCTTTTCCGGTTTCGAACAATTCTCGCGCGTTCCTATGTCACACAAGTACTAACAATAAAACGTCTACGAGATAATCTAAGGGTCCAACAGGTAAGAATTTTTCCTAAGCGAGAGGAAAATGTTTATCTGCATTATCTTCGAGCGTAGGTGGGCAGCTCTTCGCGTTCCAACTTATAACTACCAAAAGGTTTGTTGTTGTGTATATTGTTTACGGCCATGTGCGCGTACACGCGAGAGTTTCGTGCTCCGGACACGTATCGCCCGTATCGAGACAGGACAAGGGCTAAAACAGGATTGGGCGGTGGATGTAGCTGGCTGTTGTAACTATCGTCGTTCAGAACCCCGCTCAGGAAGTGATCGAGGGTTTTGATGGCCGTCGTTATGTCTTGCGAATTACGATGGGGATTCGTTGTCTGAGCCTTCCCACGATAGGGCAATCCTGCATGATCCGAATCGTCCGTTAAGTACTCGTCGAGTTTTTCTACAACTTGATACGACGATCGCCGTGGAACGTGCGGATGATATTCGACCTCGGCCAGCAGCCTTGTTCCGTTGCTTGACCTCGATGATTTACCTGCCCTCGTTATCGCTTTTGTTCCAGAACTTCCCTCTTCGTTCGTTGATCTTAAAATGCAAATATTCGACGCGTTATCGAGGGTCGACATAGGGCGTATCTCGATTATCACCAGTGATTTATGATAATATCAACCCCTTGCGTTCTAATATCGAGTTACACTCGTGGCGCGGCTTATGGTCCTAATTTAACAGTGACAGGTTCTATTCGTGACAGAATCCGCTTTCAACTGTAATTTTACCTTCGATTCCTCGATTCCGTAAAAATCACGAAATACAAATTATTAATTGTACAAACGTTCGTTTGACCTCCTGCGTAGATATCCACGTGTATTTTAAATATCCGTTTCATTTCTACAGATTATCATTTTAATTATCATTTGATCTATCTTTTCCTTGTAATTACCTAGTAGAAAGCGAACAAACGAAAACTAAATGAACCACGATCGAATATTAAACAAACGGGAACGTCTCTCCGGCAATTTCGATATTGCAAATAATTGCGAACGAGTCTAACGAAAGGAATAGCAAGTTTATTATAACGGTAGAACACTAGATACGCTTTTAAATTGTACACTTCAAAAGTGTATTCTTACCTTTGCTTATCATTGATTGATTTCATCGTCTGATCTTTGAATGGTAACTTGAGATCGATCAATAGAGGTTTCAGGTATGAATACCCAGCCTGTATTTGTCTTTCGGTGAAACCTCTACCTGGAGCCCCGACATCTTCTAACCCATTGTCCAAAGCTTGTTTGGCGAAAACAACATGTTGAGGAAGTTTTGGAAACACAACGTTCGTACTTGGAAGATAACTAAAGGCTGGTGGCTGTAAATTTGTTACTGGTTGGATATCCCGAGATACTTCTGTTGTCAATGCACCACTGGTTGAACAGGCAAGCGCTACCTAAATTCGACAGTTTTCAGTTTTCATTCAATTATTATCATGCCACTTTTTACGTCTCTACGTTTTTCGAAATAGTACCGTCACCGTGTTCGTGTTTGAATAGCGAATTAAACCGATGAAAGTTAATGTTTGTCGCAACTTTAATGTTATCGTTTAAAAATTACATTTTGTCAGGCGCGTTTTAAAAACAAACATAAAATATAAATCTATTTAATATAAAAAGTGAATGAAATATTAGTAGGCAATTAATTCACTTATTCCGAACTTGATGTGTATATTACGTTTGTAACTGTTATCAAATTAATTAAATATCAATTTCTAACCTATCGTTTCAGTATTGATTTTATTGTATATATACGATCTGATTCGATGATCTTCCTCGAGACGTGAACGATATTAAAGTTACATAAAGTTTTACCAAATTGAAAGAGTATGAAAAAAAAGAGTACAATTTTACCAAGTAAAAAGCAAGAATATCTGCGACACTGACTAACATTCTGGAGGGTTTTTGAAGGAACTAAAACGGCAGTACGCACTGAGAGTGCTTTTTATATCCTATAGCACCACCTGCCTTAAGAGCGAAGTCTTGTCCGTCGCAGGAAATGTATACACCGTGTAAGTACGTATCTATTTACATACTAAAAGATTTTTCGACTTTCTCCTCTTTTTTTATTGGTGAAATCTCTAATTGCCCTTCATTACGATTCTGCACGCGATCTTTTGAATCATGCCCAGCCATTGTGTGTATATACAATATCAGACAATATTTTTTGTGAGAGATATTACATATATATGCAAAGGTGGATACATATATATCCACTACTGGTGGATACATCGACATCTGAGAAATCCTAGGTATTACAAATTTTATACCTTTATACTATATTTTTGTTGTGCAGAATTCTTTTTTCTCAATAAGGTATACGTACTACGTACAGAGTATCAAAAAGTAATGAATGATATGTTATATTCATTCTTATTGTATATGATGTAACGTTATTATATCATACCTTTAATTAAAGATATTTTTTCGGTATTACAAAGAATATTCAGTTTTTTCATTATTTATACAGTGACAACAGAACAAAATATTATTTGTCATTACAGTCATAATGCGTAAAAATAATAATAACATAACGACATTATAATAGAACAAAAAAGATGAAAGAAACCTGAAGATACTCGTATAAGCGATATAGGAGCACAGAGTATAGGGACATTGTTTATTCTCATAGTATCATAGAGGGCGCTGTATGACGGTTCCAACTCTTCGTGTCGGTAATTTTGCTAGGGAAAATTCTAAAAATCGAAGGGAGTCATGGCAGTAATAGGTATTTCATTCGTTAACTTTGGCAATTTTATATCTGTTCACTGTTATCAGAAATATATAATTAAGATTAGAATAATAATATTCTTTATATATTAATATATTGGACATGTGAACATTGTACAAAAGAATAAAATTTATTTTCGTTTATTTTTATATTTCTTATTGCACGCAAGGGATGCCAATTTTGAAAACGCGCCTAAACTTAATTCCCGCCAAACTGTTCTCGCGCGTTGTTTCATTACTGAACGCCGCGCCAAAATATTGTTGTGATAAGTAATTATTAATTATTTTGAAGAATGGATGTGGGAGATACGCAAAATATTCGCTCACGTGTACCTGATGAAGTTGGGATCAAATGTCAAAAGCTGTTCCAGGACTTTTTAGAAGAGTAAAATTTTTACATTTCATTTAAAGACAGTCGATACCTCAAACTTGTCTTTTAAATCATATTTTCTTATTTTATTAATTAGCTTTAAGGAACATGGAACTGTAAAATACCTTGAACCAGCCAAAGAACTTGTAAGTCCAGAACATAGTACGTTAGAAGTGACTTTTGACGATGTGGATGAATATAATCAAGTGTTGTCAACAACCATTGTTGAAGAATATTTTAGGTGAGATTTTAGCATGTTCTTTTTGTCACGACACTAGTTTAATCGTTTGTTTTTATTTAATAAATTGTAATCTTTTGTTATAGAGTTTATCCATACCTATGCCAAGCAGTCTGTAATTATGTCAAGGATGTTGCAGATTTGAGGAAGGAAAAGGAATGTTATGTGAGTTTTGTGGAAGTTCCGATACGACAAAAATTAAGAGAACTAAATGCCTCGAAACTTGGTACATTAATACGTATATCTGGTCAAGTAATAAGAACGCATCCTGTTCATCCAGAGTTGGTGCTAGGTACATTTCTTTGTATGGACTGTAATGCTGTAATAAAAAATGTAGAACAACAATTTAAGGTATAATGCAGATGACCTCATTGATATGAATATGTTTGTAATGAAATTATTGCAATTTGGGTAATTATTTACAGTTCTGCAATCCAACAATTTGTCATAATCCAGTATGTAATAATAGGAGGCGTTTCCTGCTAGACGTAGATAATTCCATATTTGTTGATTTCCAAAAAATCAGAGTACAAGAGACACAAGCAGAACTTCCTAGAGGCTGCATTCCACGCTCGCTTGAAATTATTTTACGAGCAGAAGCTGTAGAAACTATTCAACCTGGTGACAGGTATTTTATCACATACCTATATAATATTATATTAAAATTAGTTATATAGCTTCGTTCACTTTTTCTAAGTTCTAATAAATCTTATTTGTACATTTCTAGGTACGACTTTACAGGAACTATGATAGTAGTACCGGATGTATCGGTTCTTTCACTTAGTGGTGCAAAAGCTGATCTTAAAGCAGCACGTCGAAAACCTACTGAACAAGGGGAAGGAATAACAGGATTGAAAGCTCTAGGAACACGTGAATTAACGTATAAAACAGCATTTCTAGCTTGCAGTGTTACTCCAACAAGTTTTAGGGTATAACAAATTAGTTACATATTGTGCCATGTGTACATATACATGTACATTACATGTAATAATATAGTAATGCGTATATATATGTACAAATATTTTATACGATTAATATTTTTCTAGTTTGGTGGTACCGAAACAAATATGGAAGAAATTTCTCAAGAAATGATGAAAAAGCGAATGTCAGAAGCAGAATGGAATCGTATATATGAAATGAGTCGTGATAAGAATCTATATGAAAATCTTGTACAAAGTTTATTTTCCGCTATACACGGTAACGATGAAGTTAAAAAAGGAATTACTCTAATGTTGTTTGGTGGTGTGCCGAAAACAACGTTAGAGGGTACCTCGTTACGAGGGGATATAAACTGTTGTCTTGTTGGTGATCCTAGTACAGCGAAATCTCAATTTCTAAAAAGTGTTGCTGACATCAGCCCAAGATCGATTTACACTTCGGGAAAGGCGTCTTCCGCAGCTGGATTAACTGCTGCTGTAGTAAGAGACGAAGAGTCGCCTGATTTTGTTATTGAAGCTGGTGCTTTGATGCTTGCTGATCAAGGTATTTGTTGTATCGATGAATTTGATAAAATGGATATTAGGGACCAAGTGGCTATACACGAAGCCATGGAGCAACAAACTATTTCACTAGCTAAGGTTTGTTGATGTCGAATGATAATTGATATTAAACTTTTCTAGTATATGCATATTAGCATTAATAAAATATATATATTTTTAGGCTGGTGTAAGAGCAACTTTGAATGCCCGAACATCGATATTAGCGGCAGCAAATCCCGTTGGTGGACGGTATGATAGGAAAAAGTCATTACAACAAAATGTTCAATTAACGGCTCCAATTATGTCCAGATTTGACTTATTCTTTATTATAGTTGATGAATGCAATGAAATTGTTGATAATGCAATCGCTAAAAGAATTATTGATTTACATTGCGATAATTGGCAAGGTTTTGATACAGTATATTCGCAATCAGAGATCGCTAGATATATTAATTTTGCCAAACATTTTAAACCTATGTTAAATCAGGTATTGTTATACCGCTTTAAATATAAATTCATTATTTGAATTATTTGGATTAATTTCCTTTCTCAATTTTAGGAAGCGGCGGAATCTTTAGTTGATAGTTATACTACGCTTAGACAAAAAACTGGTGGTGGCTCCGGCAAATGGAGAGTTACCGTTAGAAAATTAGAAAGCCTTATTAGATTATCAGAAGCCATGGCTAAATTAGAATGCTCAGATGAAGTTACTATAAAACATGTTTCGGAAGCAAAACGTTTATTAAGTAAAAGTATCGTTACCGTAGAACAACCGGATATAGATTTAGAAAAAGCCGAAGATGATGGAATGGATGTCGATATGAACGATGCTCCACCTATCATGGAGGCTCTCAACGCATTGGATCACGATATGGAAGCAGAAACTCCTACACGTAAATTATATCACTTATATACACTAAAATGTCTATATGAATGTCTATGTGTAGTAGTTAGTCTTATACATCCCTCTTTTTTTCTTTACATTATATTTATAGAACACAAGAAGAAACTAACAATGTCCTTTGAAGAGTATAAAAATTTATCTAATATGTTAGTGTTGTACATGAGAAATGAAGAAACTCGTGCTGAAAGTGAAACTGTTGCTACAGGTATATTGTGTCTGAAATTATTATTTATATAAATATTTATTTTCTAATTTTCTCTATTCTGCAGGGGACACTAAAGGTGGATTAAGGAAATCGGAACTGGTGGCATGGTATCTTGATCAAATACAGGATCAAATAGATTCAGAAGAAGAGTTGTTGGAAAGAAAAAATTTTATTGAAAAGATTGTTGATAGGTTAACATATCATGTACGTAAAAAAGTAGTTATTTAAAATTATTCGAATTTTATTATTAATGATTCATTTTTTAATTTCTTTTGTTGATTGTATTTCAGGATCAAATTATAATACCTTTAACCACAAGGGATGAAAAAGACGAAGAAAATGATCCTTTACTTGTTGTGCATCCTAATTATATTATTGATGCTTAAACTTTTTTAATACAAAAGTATTGTTAAGAACTAATTACACAACTGTTGATAAAGTAATGGTAAATAGAGGTAAACATTGGAATTTATTTCCACATGTGAATAATACAATTTATTTCACATTGTGGATGGTACAAGATTAAAGCATTTTTATGAAAATATTTTTTACTTATTTCATGCAATCAAATCAAAATGTACCTCTACTTGCCTCAATTCATTGAAAATACCGGATTTTACAATTCAAAATCGAAAACACGCACCATTATATTTTTTTCCATATTTTAAATTAAAAATAAATATTTATATTAATATACAGTGTACTTGTTCCATTGACTGTTTATTTAACTACTACTAAAATTATTACATTATTAACAGTTTAACATAAATACGTTAATAAGGTAGTGCTAACCGTGTTAATTGTTATGTAGATTGCTATGTTAATTATGTACTCCACATGCTCTTATAAAGTAACTAAGCTCGTTTGAAGTAAAGATACATGAAAGCAATGTTTAAAACGAGTAAGCACGTGGAAGTAAGAAAAAAGTAACAAGGAAAGTTCAACAATATTTTGTATTTAAAAATAATTTTGAATTGATATCTTTATTTCAATGATTAATACTCACTTATTAATTAATACTAATACATATTAATTTATAACGTGGAATAAATAGTTCTTTTAGAAATTTGAAACATTCACGATCTCGTATCACACAATTTTCGTAGAAGAAATATCAAACATCGAATGACACACAGATGCACATTGCTCTTTATCATCGACATATCTCACAAATGGTGGGGGAATTTGCACAGCGTGGTTAAAAGGATATACTTTTAAAATGGAATTGTAGTGTTTTACGTGAGTCTATCATAGAATGAGCGCGAGAGAACGATTAAAAGGATCTACGCGCCATGTGAGTACTGAAAGATAAATAAAAAGATATGAGTATGAGATATTTTTCGTATGTCATAAAGTGTGAATTAATCATAAAACTAGATGAAATCAGAATTAAGCACTAGGTGTATTTCAAGTTTTATCATATTTTAGTATTGAGTATATACATATGTAGCACCTAAAATAAAAATTTTTTTTTGTATTAACATGACATTTCTCAATATAATTCATATATAGGACTATTCTCGGGCCGTTTTTACTGGAACATTCACCGAGTGGCAAGAATTTTTGTTAGAAAAGGAAAGCGTTTTTTGGAGCATAGTACGCTTATTTGATTATTTATTACGAGGTTTCAGTCAAGTAAGCGGCTAATATATCTTTTATAAATAACGTATAGATAACGAAAATGTTCATAGATACAAATTTATTTATTATGTTATGTTATTTTTAGTTAACATTAGTTATTTAAAATCTTAGATTTATAAATATAAGGATCGTCTACAAGATTTTCAAAACGATATGCACATACACAAATTGATATTTAAATCGATTGAAAGATACTCATATTCAGCTTATATAAATTTACAGGTTGTATTTGCAAATAATCCAATTAGTGGATTATTGATAACGATTTCTTTAGGAGTTAATGCACCAGGTACGTTACTCCTCTCAGCAATCACTGGTTCCCTAGGTCTTCTATTATCTGTGGTACGTAATTGTTACATCAAATATTTAAAAAATGATATTTTGTTAATTATTTTTTACTTCGAAGACTTAGAACTATGTACTTCCTAAGTATTCATTAAATATATACCAATATATATATATCCTTAGTATATATTTGACGCGAATAAATAATGCCTAATTGCATTGTTGATTTACGTGACGTATGAATCGATTATTCATGCTTCTGTAATTATTATTCGTTTGATCATCCCATGGTACCGTGTTGTTTCACAAAAAGTAAACAAAATGACTGCAATGCGGAATTTTTTGCGAGGATTAATACGATCGCGTCGCGATACCATTTGCGGAGCTTTTTCGTTGATACGCTATGTGAGAAAATTCGCATATTACGTTTTGAAAAGCATATATTTCATTCGCAGCTGATACGAGATTCACAGGAAAATATCGCAAATGGGTTAACAGTGTTCAATCCATTATTAGTTGGCGCGATATCGTCTAGTTTAATACCAAATATCTATGGACCATTCGATGATTTCAGTCTACTACTGATTATTCTGGGAACGATCTTTAGGCAAGTTTCAATAAATTGATGAATGTCTGCTTATAAGTTTACTTTTTTATTATAAAACGTTTGCTGTAACGCGCAGTATTAGCATTTTAGTAATTCTTACGAATATAAGATAACTTTATGTTGAGTTTTATGATATCGTTGTAAATGTAAAGTGACGAGTGTGACGTATGAAGTATTCAAACAAAGCTCGACAATCAATTCTTTTATGATTTTTAGAGAATCGTTTATTTTTCACCTGATAATAGAGTAGAATGATATGTAAAATTTTCGATAAAATTTCAAATCTTACAGATTTACTTAAATTTAATATTAAAAAAAGAAGTTCATTTAATCTTTTTAATAGATGTTACTTTACCATTACAAAAATATTCAACAGTATATTATATTACAACGTAGATTAAATTTAAACAACTGTGATAATTATAGAACGCTTTTAACTAATTTTATTGGTAATTAACGATTAATGTTTACAGCGTTTACTTGACCCGCTCTTTCAAAAACAATAAGTTACCATTCATAGCATGGCCGTTTAATCTGGCTGAATTTGCGTTGCTCTTGGTCCTTTATGCCAAAGACAATGGACTTGATACGTCGGAGGAACTGCAACCAGTTACGAGAATGGTAATAGATTTTGTTGTGAGCATTCAATTTTCGTATTGTTGCGGAATGCGATTCTTTAAATATTACATAGACAAACACTCGGTTTTTCGGTACAAGTAGTCCAGATTTTTAGAGACTTTAAAAGTTCTGTTAATATCATCGTAATATAATCGTAAACTTTTATTTATTTGCTATAAATTTGTGTTCTTATATTAAAAGTCATAAAATTATTATTTATCGTAGATGTAAGATTTATGGTACACAACACATATCGACAAAAACATATAACCAATTCAAAAATATTCTTTTTCATAGTAAATCCAAGGTTATCATGAATTCTTGAAACAGAATCATGTAATTTTTTCCCATTTTACGATCTAATTATTTATTAGATCTCATGATATGACTTATAATGTTAAATGTGAAGTTACTCTCTATTTTGTTTCGAGTGCTGAACTGGAGACGTTCTTCTATTTATGTTCTATGTAAAAAGTATGAAAACTATCTGTCGTAAAGATATCGTTTGATAACGCAACGTACTCGTAAGTTTATGAAGATTTATGTATTTTGATACGCACGCCTACACGTACACTGCTACGAAATTGTTGTCATTATGCCACGTAGTGCCGTATACACGTATATTACACATTCATCAGCGATATCCGAATGTAACATTAAAATCTTCTCAACATATTTACGTTCCAAAAAGCAACAAGTTAAGCTAATGAAACGATACCTCGAAATACTTCAATTTTGCCTATTAACACTTTCGAAGTTATTAATATTTGTAGAAAATATTCAATCGTTTATATGTTTCACGTTTATACGTTTATACGTGTTATGTGTTTTATTCCATGTAATACCCTTGACTACGTGATCGCATTTTTGATTAAAGTTTCATAGAATCGGTACAATCGGTTTTTATCGTTATATCACATCAACGCGAACAGTAGCGAGTAACATTTGAGTGTTACATAATCGATCGATGACAGATGAAAGCGATAATTTCAAGTTTAGTTATGCCAGCAACGTTGTCCAACTTAAGTTGCGATGCTTAAAAGCCTCTTCCACTCCGCTAGCCGTCGTGTGGCACGCACACGATCAATACAAACTTCTTACCTATTGTTGTTTGTCTCTAGAGCGAGATAGGAAAAGATGAAAATCATCTCAGATTCGTCGATCGTTTTCTTTAGACGAATATCGCATTAAATTTGTATTTCTTCGTCATTTTAGTAAAATTTTAGTAAAATATATAGAGGAAGTAAAAAATTTACGTAATGTAAGATTACATGTGCATATAAGCTACATAAACTACGAGGACCAAAGACAACATCGAGTTGCAAATACAAAAGTTTGAATGATTTAGAGGGTATAATCAACTTAACGGATTACGAATGGAGAAAACTTATTTCCTAGCTTATTATTGTCACGCGTTCTTCTTTTAGATATGGAATGAAATAAATTCGTCATAGAAGGGAGTTCTATCGATTTTTTATTCAAAGATATTTTTGTCCTGAGTTTTCTTTCGGGCGTGGATATCAATGGACGAACTAGCCCAGTTTTGAGCACAGGGTTATATGTACTCGAACAAAGATATCGTGTATACGTATACGTGTTATATGTGTCGCGAGTACATACACGATCAGTTGTTTATACAGTACATTCTTATTGTTTCCAGGACAATGCAACAAGTGATGCGACGACAGGCAATATCAGTTTCATCGGAGAAAATGCGACAGGGATACACATTGACTGGGGGATGGTAAAGTTTGCTCCACTTTTCACAATTCAATCATGTGTCACATCGTTGAAAGTATTAGACATTTTTGGATACTCGAATATCTTGGGATCCTAAGCAACATCTTGCATTATTTTGTTTCGTTAAACTATATCATGAATGTTTTAAATGCCATAATACATTATATAGTTATCGATATCATTAACTGTAAGAAAGACATTTTTTAACGAAATTGGGTCAATTTCTTTGTGTGCATCCTGTACATTTTTCAGATGTTTCATGGCGTTGTAGTGTCAGCGTCGCAGGTGTTAGCAGTTGAAAGCGTTATTATGGGTGCTGTGGTTTATTTAGCTTGTCTACTTTGTTCTCCGATAACGGCTGGCTTTGCTTTTTTGGGTGCACTCATCGGTTCATTGGCGGGTATTATACTATTTTTGTGTATGAACCTTGAATTTATCGAGCGTGAGATCGAGTCAACGTAGCTTGCAAATGTTATTGAGACAAAGATATTAGTATTTTCTATTTTTCTGTCATAGTTTCTTGTTGTTCGTAGGTTTAATGCTTGGGATACAAGTCGATGAAATTTATGCCGGCTTGTGGGGTTACAACACTTTTCTGACGGGAGCTTCGTTAGGAACTTTATTTGCGTTTAGCGGACAAACAGCTGTAGCTGTGATCGTAGCGATCGTATACACCGTGATCGTGCAGTATGGCGTATTGTTCTTCTTTAGAGATGTAATTAAATCAATATTTTTATTTTTTACGAAATAGATTTCTGTCCCTGTTAATCAATATCTTAAAAAGACGATATCGATCGTAGTAAAATCTGAGTTTTAAAAGATAAAGGTTTGAGCGAATCTAATATGTTATATGTATATGTATACATAACTTAAGAATCAAAACGAAGAATTAAATAATTTTATGTACAGCTGAAATTGCCGATACTGTCGTTACCGTTCATTCTGGTGGCTTCTTTGTTTCTGCAATTAAGGAACGACTCAGAAGATAAAACTTTTCTGCAACCCCCGCCTATTTCTGCCCCACAGGAACAACGTCGGGATTGTCTTGCCAACCAACAGCTTATTCAGCAAGTATGAATTTGTATTATTTCCTTCCTTTTCACTTGAAAAAATTGTATTTGCTTAATAATATTTCGATGTTTTGCAATTTACTTTCATGGGCGTTATTTTTCTGTAAAATCCATGTGCCTGCGTTTGATACAGAGTCCATAAAAAAAATTTTAATATCATAGCTACGGAATTTTTTTAGCGCCTAGAACTTTTAGAAACAAAGAACACGTTCATTGTTATTTCTAGTATATTTCATATACTAGAATACAATCGATTACAGTCGGAGAAAGTTTGATATGCGTTATGATGAGACTATCGTCATGGGAACTCTAGAAATCGATTTCTGCTCTAGCCGAGGTTAACCTGCTTTTATACGATTCCAAGGAGTCGCATATGGTGAATGTGGTTTCGTTATACAAAGGTTATCGGCAAAAGCACTCGGCGACACGCTCGCCTTTTACTTTATTTGAAAGCCGGAAAGAATAATCCTTGCCAGTATAAATAAAGTACCGATAAAAACAAAAGTAAATGATTTTGTAGTTCGCGTATTTATTTATTTATATATTGCACTTTCTATTTCAACTAAAATATCGGATTAGAAAGTTATACAGTTATCAGAAAAAATAAAGTACCGTGTATTCTTTTAGGTTTTAACGTATTGTTTTTTTCTTTTCTTTTAGATAAATGACGCAGAAAATATCGGAAACGGTGCTAAAGATCGAAAAAATATATCAACACTTGACGTTTAATGATAAAATAAGCATAATGCGATATTTTTATTTGCACGTTTCATACGAAAGTTTTATAGAAATTTGAATTCAATGTCCTATATCTGCTTTCACTCGCTATTTCTTCTCTCATAAGAAATACATTGGATTGCTACAACGAATTTTTAACGAAAGCATTCAAGAATCTACAAGTCGATCAATAAAATTACTTGGCTGCTTTTTTTAGCTTACGACGTGGAGCCCGTGTCGTAAATTCGACGGAGAATTTTCATTTGTCCTGCATAACGACTACTGCGTCTGTTCTTTTATCGCGTTAACTACGTACTTTATGTATATAAGACATTCGGATTTGTGACACGATTCCTTAGAAAATATGAAAAAAATACTTTCAAGTTTTCTCTTGTATATGATGAATCGATAACAATTTTCATGAATAGAGACCAAATGCGAAGATACGAATAGAGAAACAACGTGACGCTGCTTCATTAAAAATAAATTTTGCGAATATCTTCTTTCTTTCCTTATGAATCTATCGAGGATAGACCGCAGTCAAAAGAATTTTGACTCGTCGCAATAATTTTGTAAATATTTTAATTGCAATAATAAAATGTCTATAGTACTGGGTGCTATTAACTATGAACATTTATATTTTAATTATTCTTCTAATATTTCAATATGCTACGGAAAGAACAAAGAGGGTAGATATATGATATTCGACAGTGTCCTACAACTTCTACCACTCTATTTCTACATCTAACAATCCTGGCATAATCTCATCCTGTGTTCTAGTGCTTTTCATCGACGCTACTATTGTAATATACGATAGTTGTTTCATACTTTGTAATATACGTAACTACATACATATTCATGTAATTTGCCAGCAGGAATATATCGAATATTTCGTAAAGGTGAATATTTACAGAACAACGTTATTTCCTTTTAATATATTACATTGCAAGGGGTATCTGTTTGTTCATGCAAGATTGATTTTCCAGAGAACGGAGTAACTTGGAGGATATTGGAAAAGTATGCATGATGCTGCGCATTGAGAGTTGTTGATATCTTAGCTGTATTAAAATTTGTGAAGACAACGTCAAACTTTCTCTCATTTGTCATAATTGTGTGTACGTATACTCATTTTCAGTTTAATGTATCGCATAGCATAAGATATTCTTCCTCGAAGAAAACGTTCTTTTTCTTTCTAATTTGCTCGTACATGTAGCGAAACTTACTTGTTATAATTTTAAATCTACATATATTTCGCTTTGAGCAGGCAGACATTACCTTTTAATGATATCGCCTGAAACAATAAACTTCAAGGCTTGGGACTTGTTATACTTACTGGTAAAATAGTATCGTACAAAACAGAATGTTCTTTGCAGGTTGCCGTAAAACTCTGTTTAACAATTTTCTTGAGAATTATCGTACATATTTTTTACTTTAAAACGTACCTTAGAAAATTGTCTTGAAACTTTTCTCAAAGTAACGTCAGAGCAAGAGAAATGGTCTTTTAATTTCAAAATGATTCTTTTTTATTTCGATTAGTCTTCATTCCATCGATACGAGGCAACAGGTAGGAATCGTATGAAGTTCTCATTTAACTTGCAGAGATCTAGAGTAGCGTTACATTTCTATCTCTCTGCAGTATTTCGATTTTGCACTTTTTGTAAAAATTGATCTGACAGATAGACACAATTTTACATTATATAACTCTTCCTTTCACGAAGGATGAAAATTATTTCTTTCAATAACGCGCTACCAAATTTTCACGTTTTACTCGTAACATTACTTTATACATATACGTTTTTCTTTTTTCCGATAAGGGCATAATTCACAAACACGACCCTGTCCTAGATTCTATTTTGTCGTTAAATTATTTCCACGATGGTTTTCTTGATAAATGTCTATTCTTTACTCATTCCGAATTTGTATTCTCGAAATGTCATTTTGAGACGTAGAAATACAATTTCTGGTTGAATAATACATATATTTCATGTCACATGCACCATCGATGACCGTCGCGACGCTAGTCGCTAGATTCAAACTCTCATTAGGCAAATATTACTGTTCGATCAATTCGATATGTTACTCCGCAGTAGCGTTACAAATTAGCGTTAAAAATTTACATAGTTCTTCATAGTAATATGGATATTTGTATTTTTGTAATATGTATGTATGTACTTTTTGGTTCTTTAAATACTTTTTTAAGAAAAAACTCGATTAGCTCGTATTCTTTCGTATAATTTGTAAACTGCAAGACTGGAATTTTAAGTTTCTGCAATGCTGCGATTAAGGTAGTAATTTCTTTCTCATAGCTTCTTGCATGACTTCGTAACGCAGAAGCAACGTTATTTGTATTTTCATAAATCAAGGTAAATTGACCCTACGACCTTATTGCGCAAATGTGTCTTAGCTATTACCATGCTGCAAAGTAGATAATTCGTAAATTATGAAAGTAGAATTAAGTATCACTAAAAGTTAGAGGTATCGGGTTGTTGCTTATATTACGGAGTAGCGTTTTTACCAGACATTACGAAATTGTAAGGATATATTATCCGACCCTTTTTAATATCAAAGCTTTCTTCCCAATTGCTGAATTTCAGACAAATGGAAGACAGAATAGAAATTAGTTCTTAAATTATATCGGACAAATTGACATTCTTCGAAGATAGAATGTGTTGATATTGACTGCATTCAAATATCGAAAAATTCATTTTCACACGTTCGTTTACGCGTGCATAAAACAAATAACGCGAGATATTAAATATCTAAATATATATCGAATAGTTATATCACTAACTTCTATTAATATTCACTCGACATAACGTCGTTTCTTTTATATTCCTTTCATTATTCACAGCGTACGAGTTTCGTGATGTGGTTAGGTATAAAGTTTATATCACGGGTTACTGCGTCTGGAGAACGCTAGGATTAAGTTATAAATAACGAAGTCGAGGAAAATCTTGGGATTCTTCGGCATGGCGGCAACGATAGAGAAGATGGCTTCTCTCGTAAAGAGTAAAACCCACGATTCTACCTACATTTTTAAATTTTGATCAGGATTGAGTCAGCACTATCTAAGAAGGTATTTAATCCCTTACGTGACCAGCCTGTAACTGTTACAGGGAAAATGACAAAATAACTGGAAGAGAAAATTCCGAGGTCAAATTTCTTGCTTCTTTCATACATGTATTTTGTAAATTCTTTAATAATTTTGTAAACTGATGTACACAATAGACTTTTATCGGAATCTACGAGATTAATAAATAACCGGAATTCATACCACTATAGTCCACATTCAGACAAGTGGATTCAATCGGCAGAAGTTCATTTAATCGGACATTAGCTAAAATTTCATTTCAATAAATGGAGTTCCATTGTGCACGCAGATATCGGTATGTCGTATCTCATCAAAAATATGTTAATGCAGTAGAGCCGTTTATCGATTAACGAAACGACAGATTATCGGAACATTAATCGATACAAAATTTGAAGACGACTCTCTGTAAGAAAAATAGGGAAAGAAGAATAGAATTTATCGCATTTTTGTTCAAGATTTCTTGTCTTTCTTTAAGCATACACGATTAGTTCGGACAATCAAGATTCCACCGTGTACTTTCCTAATCGAAAATATCAAACGAGTACTAGGAATTTCCAAAGGTTTTCACAATGCCCTAATAATTTTTCCAGCTCGTCCCGTTTTCGTCAAGCGTTCTAATACTCGTACGAAGACCAGTTTTAAAGGAAGAAAGATACGCACGATGCGATATCGCTACGATTACAGATACATAAGCAAAGGTGACCGCACTATGGGCAAAAAGGGAGGTCGTCGGAGCCACGGACGCCACTGCTGGCTGCGAAGGAAAGGGATGGCTGGTGGTGGAAGTGGCAAGCGACGGTATAGGAAGGGGTAGGGCTGAACGCATCCCTGCCAGACCGGCCACCTGCCTACCAACCCTGTCTGCTTCACGACGCTTCCCAGTATTCGAGCGATCGCTAGAACTCGCGCACGCAATTCCTTCGGCCGGGGATGTGCGTAGATCGCGCCATCGCATCGACACACATCGTACTACGGAACTACGTGCGACCTAACGTAGTGGCAACGTGCTCGAGGTGACGTGCCGTGTCTCCTGTAACCGTGTCCGTGTCCGTGTTCGTGCTCTTTGCCCCCGTGTTCGGTACACGCCACCCCCAAAATTTCGACCCAACTACGATACAGGATCGCGAGAAGTCACTGTCGCCGTCGTACGTCGCCTGTTCGTAACGCCACCGCTTGCCCGAGCTATGGATCCGCCGGAAGTCACTGTGCTGGTATCCTACGAGTGCCCCTAAAGGACACGATCCTTGTGCAATCGCGACGGATGTCGGAGATGCTACGAATTCTCAACTTCCTCGTCAGCAGGCCTTTTAACTTCGTATCGCAGGTTTCCACTGAAATCTTTCAGCTTCGATTTCGGTTTATGCGACACGATGCGACGTTTCCCATTTCTTTTTGCCATTTAATCACGCCGTCTTATTTGGAAGAGATGCCGGATGGAAGTTTGGATGATTCGAGGGGAGACTCGAAATCGCCAAGTTCGTAGAAGGTCAAAGATATAGGTTGTATCGTACTTGAAAATTACAATTCGAGGTGCATGTTGGGTATTTCGAGGATGATTAATGACCTTGTCGAAGTAGACTCCGTATAAACGGTATTTGTGGTCGTTTACATGAGAAAGCACGTTAACGTTTACCGGCTTTAATAGGTCAAACGAGGTGCCGTGCACTCTTTGCGCTTGACTTTCGCAGGCAACGTTGCTCGTTTCGATTCCCCGTCAGCGTTTCTCTTCTTAAAGATATTACCAACGATGCGAAAATTTGCAACTTTCGTCGAGTCGATCGTTGCACGTTAAAGAATTGCAATCGCTCGTTGTATGAGAAGAGTCGTTAGAGGCATTGCAGAAGATACGAAGATTTTCAACTTTCATCAAGTCGATCGTTACACGACGAGGAATTTTTATCGTTCATTGTATCGGAAGACTCGTTAAGGACGTTATAGATAGTACGAAAATTTGCCACTCTCGTCAAATCGATTATAGTAAGATAAGAAATTTTGGTCGTTCGTTATACCGGAAGACTTATCAAAGATACCGAAAGCTCTGCGAAAATCCGCAATTTTCTTCGGATCTGTTATTAAACGATTTCACGGAGATCTCGATCGGATAGAAAGAAAATCACTTTATTGGAATTACGTGTTTTGCCGCGTCTCGATTGACTTAGAAAGTATTTTTTAACCTAATCAAACTTTCGATGCAAGCATCAACCAACAAGAAACTAGTAATCAAAGCTTGCAGGATAAAGGGAGAAACACGTGCTAATCGCATTAACGAACTTCGCTAATACAGAAGTGACTGTTTACACGTACCTCGACGTTCAACCCCTGATCCTATTAAGCCGAGAAATAAAATCGTTTTCTCGTGATTTTGTCGTCTCTTCGACTGCGGTTAACGAAACCAACGAACCAAGTACTATTTGTTCGAACGATGCGATACGGTGCGAATAAGACTGGTAACGAGCGAACGTGGATAATTACCGTATTATCGAATGAATTTTTATCGTAGATTTCACAGTGATAATTCAGAGTGATAGCCTCCCTCGATCTTTGCTTCTTGACATCCGCCCCCTTCTCCTCTCCCAGTTTCGACAACATACTTGACACAAACACGGGCCACCGGTGTTTCACAGCGAACGCTGCCTGACATGGCTACGTGTTTCGACCAATCTTCGTTTCGCGCTTCACAAAGGAACGAGGTCATTAGGTACGCGAGAAACCAGGAAGGGTCGAGGGAAGTTGGTCACGCGAGAATAAGCTGCCGCAGCACTTTCGTCGGGGCCTTTCTTTTATTTCGGAAGGATGTCACCACGGTCAATCCTTCGTAGTTGGATATTTCTATCGAGTCGACGCTCTCCGAACTGTACGATCGATCGAGATCGCTCGCCAATTTCTTTCAATGGATAGCTGTTATGCGAACGATCGAGTGGAACGTTTATATGGAGTCAACGGTTTCGAAGCCATAGGAGAATGGACGTTTTAATGCGATTGAAACGGTTGACAATCCGATCTATCGCTTCTGGTCACTTGTAAACCGATTGCAACGGTACTAATTCTGGTAAATCGTCACCTACGATGGAGGCAGAAATCGAATTCGGGGAGCGAATTCTACAGAACTGCACTCGCCAAATTAAATACGAACTCGTCAACTTGTTGAAGAGTACAATTTTTTTGATAACTGTTGTTAGATAATGTGCATCGACGGTGAATCGTCGATCGATTAAACCAAAGGTAGAAGTTGGTCGAAGTAAGAGAAAGGGAAAGCGCTTATTAAGGGATCGTCCGGCATATTTTTTATTCGTGCTTAAAAAGATCCTTAAACAGAGATCGAGTTCGAGGTAATAGATCGAGCCGCTGTTCAAATTCCTACGACGAAACGAAATACACCGCGTCAAAATACAGAGGAAAGCGTAAACTAAAAGATAAGAATAATTTTGATCCCGACGTAACGACCTTCTTTTTTAATTAAACGAGTCGCTTATCTCATTCCCACGCGATGGTTGAAATTTTAATGTACAAGATAGAAGAATACGAAAAGAAAGTTTTTCACAGTTGCTCGCTTCCAATTGGGGCAATTAGGTTTCTCGAAAACGAACGGTCACGAAAAATGAAGTTAACCCGATGAAACAAAGGTTATTCCGCCAAAAAGGAAACGAAAAATTATCTTTATATTTATGGAAGACTTACTCGGATGTCATTCGTGTTAATGGGAAGCTACTCTAACGAATGCTACTTGGGCGAAGAAAAAGAAGAAGAAGAAGAAAATAAGAAGCAGAAGGAAATACGAATAAAGACCGTATTATTAATGGTCTAATGACTTCTCCGGTGAACCCCATTGATCGCGGATCATTACGGAATTACAAAGCACGAAACGTGCAAGATTCGTGTTTTCTTTCTTCCGAGAGCTATCAGATGTGACGTTAAATCGACAAGTATAATTTGCGTGGGAAATTGCGAAACGTCCTCGTTTGGTCGACGCGTTTCCTCAGATACGAAGGATGAAAGCGAAGCTGCGGAATAGAGAAAGATAATCAGCTTCATGTTGTCCCGATTTATACGAGAGCTTTCAGTGGATAGTGTCGTGGAAGAAAGAGGAAAGAAGAAGGTGGGGTCGAACTCTAGCGTGTCGGTTTTGTGACCGTTTGCTCAGCGGGCTTTGGAAAAGTCCCGCGACGGTTCCTATTACAAAGTGGTCACCATCGAGGGTGGTGAACGTAATGTGACAACTGTAGGTGAAGAGATGACGGTGACTCCGTCGACTTCCGATGTCGCTGACAAGGCAGTCTCGACGGACGATGGTGGCAGTGGAATGGAGGTGGCACGTCTCGAAGCCGTCCTCGCTGCTCTGGTGGAAACGAAGGTGGAGGCGATTAAAGCTTCCTCGGCTTTGAGCAAGCGTTCCGGTAGCGCACCGGCTAGTCCTCGTCGGCTTAGACTGACTTCAACATCGACTGCCTCCTCTTCGCTGAATCACCAACATCGAAAAAAGGGTCATCATCATCATCATCATCACCATCACCATCATCACCACCATCATCATCGTAAGAGGCACGATTCCGCTCCGTGCAACGACTTCATTGGAGACGCTACGGAACATCACGAACATAATGTCCATCACGGTAAGTATCGTTAATTTTGTACAATATCTTACTATCCTTTTAAGCTTCAATATTTTTTAAAAACCTGTATGTACCTAGGTACACTAATATACATATATAACAGTATATATAATAGTCTGGAGTATACACGGTTTAAAATATTTAGTTGTAGCTGAAGCCATTTTTCGCGTTATTTTACATTCGCGTTATTCTTCTTGGTACTCTACCGGTTGGATAAGCGATTCTGTAGTAATTCCGTAGGGGATTACCTAAAAACTGGCACCATCTTCGCAGCTTCGAAAAAATCTAAATTTTCTCCTCGTTAGATGATAGGACAAATCCTTAAAAATAAGACAAAAGAGGTCGTGTTAGCTGGATCGTAGTAATAACCAAGTTATACTATTTAAAGCAAAAGTTTTCACAGCTTTAATGTTCCGATGATAGTGTTTGACTTTCACTTCGTTCGAGTCCTCTTTATCCCTTTCGAACAACCCGATACCCATAAAGGACGCGTTTATTCGAAGGCTAAATTGTCTTTTAAGCTCTTCCCAGAGAATGCTACGTGATTTCTGAAACTTCCTGAATGCGTAACGTTTAACATACTTGAAGCGTCTGCGCGAAATATATTCTTACGGATAGCTATAATTCTTTTAAAATTTACGTTGATTTTTCAATATATGGCATACGAAAATTGAACTATATCGCAGAGAAAAAAGCTAAATTCATGAAAGTAGCATCAATTTCGATGCTGTCAAGATGGCCTAACCCCTCGACGAGGGTACCCTGTTTCTTTATGAGATTTCGGAGCATGAAAAAGTGCGAAAGCGAATGAGACGAAGGTCTAATGACCCAGGATCGACCCACACTCGACCGATCATAAATCTAAAAAGTTATTAAGGGCATCCACGAATCAGCTTCCGATAGAAATTAAAACATTCGTAGTTTCCATCAGATTTTCATGAAATTATTATCGATCGATTAGGGGGACTCTTTCGACGAAAATGTTTTCAAACACGAATTCGTGCGAGATATATTCAGTCACGAGTATAAAGTCCAATCATTCTCGATCTTTACAAGTGAAAATCTCTACACAATGACGAACCTTTCTTATTAATTTTTTATTATAATAATTATTCCTGTACGATGTATCCTTGTGTGTATAATTCATGATAAACATAGTAAGATCGTGTTTAGGCTTCTCGATATTTTGTATCCGAATACATGTTCTTTGCACCTTTAATGCCTTTGTGTCTAAGATTAACGCCGTGTTATTGTAAAAATAAATCTTACTCTATGTAGAGTGCGTCGATGCAATTTATATTTTGACGTAGGGTTAGCTTACGTCAAAGAATGGTTCGTATAAGATTACGGCGTGAATCGATAAATACATACGTTACGCTGTAATGAAAGTGTTCGTTCATAAAATTTACCAGAACGTTTCGTTCGAACCCACCGTTTTAACTTTGTGAATCGTATCTTAAAAATCTGCATTTATTTTGTGTATATCAAAGTGTCAGAGATGATAAAACATGACGTATATGTATCGTTGCAGGTAAAACGAGGCGACGAGCATCGGAAAGTCCACGACGTCCGAGGAAAAAGCGCAAACACTCGAAAAGCCCGAATATTCTTCACGGCGTAGTACAGGACGTCCAAACGGGTCTTGATTCGCGTTTAGAACTTTTTGGAATGGACGGTGATCAGGATCTTGCATTGATAAACTTCGAGAGAACTCGAGAAACTCTCAGCGATTCCTGCGAATACTCGCAGTTGCACCGAAGTGCCTCCTACTTTCCCCAAAGTACAGCTCAATTGTAAGTGTAGTCAATGATATAACGTTAAACACCTAAATTTCGAATAAATTATGTTCAACCCGCTGATCAAAGAATATGAGTTAACTCGTTACACGGAATAAAAAGTAATCGATTTTGAAAATTATATCGATCGCGCGTCTACTTAACTCTGCCACGTGCTCTGGGTCATTTTACATTTTTTTTTGGTTTAATCGTATCTGTCGCAAACTTCTCGCGCAGTTTCGCGTTACGGGTTCCTTATTTCTGCTTACGGGTACGAGTATCATCTCCTCGAAGATTGCAATTTCGTGCGCTGACGAAGGGACATTCGTAGGCGTGTTCGGGAAGAAAGGAACTCGATTTTCCTGTAAGTGCAATATACTGCGAAACTGGGTCATCTCGGTGCGTAGTTGCACGTCGTTGCTCTATTCGTTAGATGTTCATCCAATACGGTTTCATACTAGAATCGCTTGGCGAACAAAGCGTATTCGACCGTGTAATGAAACTCGGATTGACGGTGACATTTGTTAGGGAAAAAGATCAAGGAGAAACGTCATTGTGCCTCTATACACGCGGAGCTTTTTTTTTCATCGGTCTGTCTCGATAAGTGTTTTCAGACTGTTCGCAAGACAAGTAATACGTAAAGTTACATATTTATAGCGACGTAATATCTGAAAATATCGATTTAAAAGTCTCTGTTGCTTAAATATTTTTTTTAGCGAATATTTTTCTCAGTGAATATTTTAAGCTTCTAAAGTTTCGATTCCTGTTTTATTTAGCACCCTGTGTGTATCTTGTTCGCTTATATCTTTTGCGTCCTTTCAAAGTAATTGCTCGAGGAAACTACATACGTAATATATATGTATACGTATAATACGGGGTTGGAGTATCGGAACGGTCTGATCTATCGTTGGGTCACACTACTTACAAGCAGATTTAAAACTTATACGGAAATTACGCGTTCTTACGAGTCCAAGCGATACAGGTATTCCGCGTTGTTTCTACGTGTATAGTTGGCATGAGATCGACGAGATTTCCTTTGTTCGACGTAATGATGTGGTTCCCTCAAGCTGCTGTACACTGAAGCACTTCCATCCATATTTTTATCATGATTCTTCCAATTACGACTTTGCTCTTCCAAGACTTCTTGATTTTCCTTACGATTTAATTCCTATTTTCTGTAGGCATTACTATTTACGTTGATTCGAATTAAACGAATGACAGCGAATTTTACTCGTTCGATAAACAGATAAGTGATTTGTACACATTTATTGTAATCTTAGAATACAAACGTTTCATACGTTTAACAAGTAACATGTTCACATTCGAAAAATATAAGGCTTTCTATAACACGTATGTGCGATTGCTAGACATATACATTTTTCTTTATTCAATCTCAATTTAGAAAGTAATGCTTGAAAAATGCGGCATGACCTATATTGCGAATGCGTCAGCTGGATGTTTTATCAAGCATCTTTGTCTGACACATTTCTGGATCGAGCTACTTGTACGAAAGTCGAGACATCTTTAATTATGGATTAATCCGTTAAAGTTTAAAACGATATTGCCACAAATTTTACACGTTCATCGATTTCTGAATCTCTTAACGCGGAAAAAACGCTTGGTAGACTATTTAGTTCATTTCGCAAAAAGAATTAAATTCGATTAATTTAGAAAAATCATCAATTTATCTTCTATCTAATATATTCTTTAGAAATGTATAATTCTCCAAACAGTCGTAAAGTCACACAGTTTTCTTATATGTATTTTTATTCTGACGTGGTGTAAAAGAAAAGTTCTGAAATGCATCGTATAACGTTGATAATCGCATAATCGCGGAATAAAATGTAGCGTGGTTACAAGATTTCCTCTTTACATGTACTCCATTACATTTAACACCACTGCCTATTAAAAGAATTACGCCTTACAAGTATTTTCACATCATACCTCGTGCAAAGAGCATACACGTAAGTCATACAGAAGTATAGAAGAAAATACATACCTTACACAAATTTTACGTCATACGAAAGCATCTAAAAATGTAAAAACATAGAAACAGTGTTTTAACGAAGTAAATGAGTATAGGATATTTCATCTCGTAGTAAAAAGGTTTCCTCGAATATTTTAATGTACGTTTACAAGCAAGTAGAATTTTGTATCTTCTCTCATTCTCCTAGTATGTCGTTGTAAACATGGATTCTAAAGCTAAATTGCGATATTCAGCAATTAACGAAACTTTCTCATCTGTATCTGTCAAACGCATCTGTTTCGGGAAACATTAAATATTCGTTTTTGTTTCGCGATTCCGAAATCTTCTATTACATTAGGATATTGTTACTTGTCTTCTAAAATCGTATCGTGGACGATCAATCAAAATGGTAAACCCAGCGCGGGAGAACTATCCGACGTCATTACAGTTTCGCATCGGTAACACAGTATGTAATTTGATGGGTTTATATTCCTAACGATGCATACGAATGAGCGTGTAATTGTATGCAGTTCTTCGTTAGAAACGATTGGCTAAACGTTTATGGTATTCGAACGTAACGCTATGCTGGTCCTTACAATTTTACGTCGAACGATTTTTTAAGGGAATTCGCTCTGTAGTAAATGAAATCTAAGCTTTCAATTACAAAGTTAAGCCTTAAATGTCATTAGATCATAAGTAGACGTACTTTAAAGTACCAAACATATATCCGGAGGATGCACATAGCGGAAAGTAACAATTCGTCTTATTCTATTCTTGCAGAAAGATCCACTACGACGACGACGATTATGTGGCGTTGAACATAGCGGACGAGCTGGAAGAAGAGGAGATCTTGAGCGGTACCGAGAAGATCGAGGCACCTCGGACGAAATATCATCGGCCCCGCAGAAAGAGGAAACGAAAACGACGTAAAGTTATCAATACGGGTCCTCAAGAAGAACTCGTTGACCCCGAAGAACTTCCACCACGTGCTCGTTGGACGATCGTTGCGACAGCCTGCCTCCTTCTTACAATGTCTTTACTCTTAGTCGGAGTTACGCTCAGAATGGCACCGATCATCGACGATATGGGTATGTCGTTAGTTTAACTATTTAAAAAATTATGCACAAGAATTTATATTCGATGAAATCATCATACAGGAGAAAATACAATTGCATCGTTGGAAATATTAAAATCGCATTATGATTAATGTAAAGTCGTTATATATCTTAGAATCAATACCGTTTAACTGGTGGATTGAAAATTGTAAAAACTTGTAAAACTTGTAAAAACGATTAATAGTTACACGTTAATCTTAATCTTGCATTAAAATGCAACGTGTCATAATACGTTATACGAGAGACATTTCGACGTTTAATGTCGATTCGTAATATAATATCAGAAGGAGATTTAGAATTTAGGTATTCAGGACACGCCTCCGGAGAAGGTTCTTTGAATTAACGATAAAATATGCAAGCAATCCCAAGAGAGGTAACCTCTAGTTAGAATCATAGCGTGTTAATGTTTCATCGTATCAATAACTTTCCTTGTCTTCCCAAGCAACGGATACAACCCTATTTGTTTGCTGTCTGATTATATTCGAAGCTAGAAAGAAAATCTCATCGAAAATACGATTATTATTATAGTATTGTTAGAATATAGGCCAAAGGAAACAATCAGGTACATACCGACGAAATATCTTTTTTCACCTCGAAGTACGTTATTATTTTTCAGTAATAATTATCGATGATAAAATATCGATAATCCAAGTACAAGTTCACTCCTTATTTTTCAAGCATTCGTTCCCATTGATATTTTTCTGTATACTTACGAGCAAACACGTCAGATTCAGCAAATAGAGTAGCTTACCAAATTCTTATCGAAGAAGGATTCGACGTTCTTTTAAACGTCATTCGGAAATTGTGCGTGTTCTAGTCGCATGCTGTGAAAAAGAAAAGAAACGAAGATCGGCTGATTTTAAAGCAACTACACGATACTACAAACAACCTAGTTTGTCTTGCGAAAACGGCTGCCGCAACCTTTGACCAATTAACCAGCGGAATTGTGTAGCAGTGGATAGTACTCCTGGAACAATATTCAGCGCGAAAAAACACTTTTACCACGAATTCGCGTACACAGGAAAATACGCGCACATACAGAAAATTACACGTACATACATCGGACAGAATGCAGTGTGAAAACTCGAGGGCGCTCCGCGCCTCTAAATTAAAGGCGCACGTCTGCGAATTCTCCAGTCAGTCGTCGGATTTCCGTGGAGGAACCACCACGAGGATTTCATTTTCGCGATTTAACGTTCAACGTTCTCGGCCTCTCGTTCCGTTCACGGTAATCACCGAAGTTTCGAAGCGCTGATACCCGCTACATCCATGTTGGAGCACCAGTTGACTAGTGTTTCCTTCCAAGTAATGCGAGTACCTTCTTTCGAACAAACAGCTTCGCTTATGTCGATGTTCTATTTTCGATCGACGAAAGTTTCCTATGGTCACGTGTAGTTTATCGAAGGTTTTACATTTGCAATAGTCAGTACGTCGGATCTGTTAAAAATGTAAAAAATTAGTCGCTTATTATAGGCACCTTGTATAGTTTGACGCGTTAAAGTGATATTTAAATTAGAATATTTATCGGCTGTGAATCGATAGAGAATTGATAAAGTCCAGAGGTACGTAATTAACGATCGAAGTTGGAGAGGCGTGGAAGCTACTACGTAAAAATTTCTTTTTGTTTGCATTTGCTTTGTTCGATGTACAGGCGTTGAGAATGTGTTCGAGATGCTCGAGTCGTTGCAGAAATCGATCATTTTTTTTTTTAGTATTATTTCGTTTCTTCTTTCGAAGATAATTTAACAAAAATTGATTTATTCGTTAAACACTGGTATATCTTTTTCATTCGTTGTTTCATCGTTAATTTGCATCTTCAGAAGCAAAGGAGATAATTGTAGTTGTTCGAAGTAAGTGTTACTCATTAGTAGTCGCTTGTATGATTATATACATTATACAGATGTATATAGACAATCGTTTAAGTTGGCATTTAGAAAAATAAGAAATGGAGAAAGGATCGATATAGAGATTTTGTCTCAACTTTTACGCTTTCATTTATTTCTTTTGTTCTTCTACGCGGATAAAGTTGACCATTTAATTCTGTAAATATAATAATCAGAAATCTCCTAAGGATAAAAGAAAAGTTGAAAGAAGACTCTGGGAAAAATATACAGAATGCTTACATATTTAGTTATTTATATGTATTTTATATGTTTAGTTATTTAAGTGTAAAACTTGAACTGCAACTTATACGTCGTTTAATATTACGATAAATTATCAGACGCGAATGATGATAGAGATAGCTTTCAAAAAATAAATTTTAAAGGAAAACATATAATTCTCATCGGGTTTAAATATTTCTTTGATTTAAAATATTTGAAAATACTTTGAATATTTTTCAATTACATAGGAAACTGCTAACCGATCTCACAGCAATAAAATCTCGAGGTATAATTTGAAAAAAGAAGAAATAGAAAGGTCTGTGCCAAGTATGATACGAAAACAACTATAAAATACGGTTTGCTTACTTTTCAGATCGATCGCGAGGCACAGGTTGCACCTGCGAAAGCATTCGCATAACGTTTCTCGCACACGATTCGACACTTTTCCGCGATATGTTTACACGATTATGCACTCTTCTAGAATCAGGTCAAGCCTGTAGAAGTCTGACTTCTGCATGGTTCGATTTTGATGTACGTCATTAAAAGAGCGTATATAACTGGCATTACCATTGCCGAGCTTTCCACGGATGCCTCTGTTTTCCCCAAGTCCAATAGGATCGCGTATACCGAGCTTCTTCTTCAATTTCTCAAATGTTCGACATCACCTCCGTCGACGCATACCGCACGCCAGAAATGTATATCGTGCCATTCGTGCGGCGAATTTACTGCTTCGACGAAAGCGTACCGATGTTCCCAGTGCAATCTTAAGAATAGTCCATTCGAAGGCTGACGGCTTTATACTCTCTGTCGTTTTTCTTCTCTAACAGGCGATCAAGTATTTTTCCACGTTGCCATTGCATCTAATTATCGTTATATAAATTTTTCTATAATTTTATTTTCTTCTTTTCGCTTTTCCTTTAACGAACGATCGCGTATTTTTTCGCGTGCTTCTTATTGTCCCCACTGTATTTTGTTCTTTTCATATAATATACAAGTACAAACTTTCATATAACATTGTTCATTCAGAAACGATGCATTTAACTCGCGCAATGTTCATAATTCAACTACTTATAGTTTAAATCTAGAAGATTACCAAGGGATTTAAATACGCAATCTCGCCTGATCTGCTCAAGTAAAAGGATCGTAAAAGTCAGTCTAGTCAGGGCTAACTTTCGCCGGCAGGATCTTTTGAAGGTTTACTACATGCTGACAGACTATAGGAAAAGAATAGTATCAAATCGCTACTAGAAAATGAGAAGGAAACTATTATTCTTATCAAGACCGATATAACTGATGCGAATTAAAATTATTCGAAATTATTAAAATTATTAAAGTTCTCTGGAGACATTTCACGCGTATTGCACGATCCATTATCGATCACGCGACACGAAGAAAGAAATTTTTCAATCTTATCTTTTAAAGGAGATAGGATAGATAAAGGTCGCGCCTTGAAAATCGTATTCGACTTTTCTATTTGGTTGTAGAAAATATATTTAAGCGCTTCTCGGTATTAACAACGAAGTCGTTGCATTTCCGGTTGCATTTCATGCGGTTATATCACCTGTTACGCTTGTCGCTCGGTTGTCCCCGTTTCTCCAACATTGTTGACATTATTATGCGAATGTCCTTACAACAGCGAGAGCTGCTATACGCTAATATTGGTAACGAGTACACGAGTACTATCGATTATCAATATCTGACGCTCTACAATAAGAGGAATCACAGAGCAATATGCTAACTGGGAAGAGATTTCGGATTCTTCCTAGCGATGCGATCCGCGTTCCTCTCGACAGAAATTTTCCTGGCAAACATCTACGGGCGTTCCGTCTGTGATAAATGTCACCAAGTCGCCTATCAACTTCCATTCGATAGTAAGTGATATGACGCGGAATCGCCAAATTTTCAAAGTAAATTACGGTTCTACTTTTTATTGAATTCATTTTGCCCTTTAGAAACTAACTTGGTTAAATTCAACAGCTTTCAAAAAAGATTAGAGGCAGCGTTTCCACTGCGATGGTACCTTAAAGAAAGCGAAAGAAATCTGGTAATAACGTTAGTCCTATTCGTGATCGTATTTCTTTGATCGTGTAAGATATGATTTACGTAAAAGAAATTATCCGTCTTTTTTTTTTTTTGTCAAAATTCCGAAGTTTCCATCTTTCGCCTTTGGAATCGGAGAACGACGAAAGAGAATGGGTTAGTACGTGAGAAAGTTCAAAACCGAGGGAACGAATCAATTAAAGCCAGTTTCCTCTGCTGGCCATCAATTTCCCAAGCGAAACGTGCGACTAATGTAGTAGGCTAGACAATCTACATTAAGGCAATTTAATTTTGTAATACGCCGTTATTGTTACTCGATCGATATCGTTAAATCAATTTTTAATTTATCTTAATAAAAGGACGTATATTTCTTAATTTATATTTACAACAAATAAAAACTGTATATAGATATATCGGTGCTCAAGAGGCGAGTTAATTATGGAACAGCATATTCTTAAAAATAGCGCATTAACTTTCCACCTTTCAAAGTTCTTCGTTTAACACTATTTAAAATTTTTCATCTTCCTGTAAATAGCTCGGTATAAAAATTGTTGGAAAATTACGTACATGGTAATTTGCGAAATTTTAATTCCTTTTTAAAAATTCAAATACAAAATTATGAAAATTTATTAGGTAAAAAGCGGTAAATCTAAGATTCGGTGGTACATTTTTCTTTTATCAACTTTTCTCTTTGGCGAAATAAAATACCGTTCCGCAGATATAAATAACGAGGGAAAATGTGTAACAAAAATTTGATTTCATAGCTTACGTGCCTTTTATGGGAACGAATTCGTATTTACATAGCATTTCCGTATTCGTAAGAAAATTCTACGCCAATTATGGAAATATTACTTATTAATAATTCTATACAAATTTAAATTAAGTTGTATTTAATTCAGGCAAACTATAACAAAGTAAAAAAATAAACGACAATAAGGACAAAAATAATTTACCACGCGACCAGAAATTTGATTGTATCGTAGCGCAGTAAAATATGGTTACTGCAATCTTTCTAGATTTTCTTCCTCATCGCACGAATATTCAAATAATTCAAACTCTGACGGTAGGCGTGGATTTTCTAAATATTTGGCCGAGTATGTTTATCGACATGTCCGTGCTACCCATATACGTATGAGCGAGTTAACAGGCACAAGCACATAAACGCAACCGTATGCAACACAAGGGTTGAGGGGAGGAAAGAGACATGGAAAGCGGATAGGTGGCCTGCTAGATCCGCCGCTAAAAATACACGTCGCAATAAACTCAAGGGTGACGTCCACTATATAGATACGACGTATTTAGCTGTCCTTAGTTATACTTTCATTCTTCTTCTTTCGAGTTGCCGTTTAAAAGAAACTTTCTTTTTACGCCAAAGCTAAAGCTCGTATCCGAGTCGCAAAAGTCTTCGTAAAGGTAAATCCGCAGGAATTCCTTCATAGCTTCTGTGTTATGTCGAAATCACTTTAGATTATTTTATAAGGCGTATTATACGTTACTCGCAAGTAGAATAGCTTCCGAAGTATATACAAACAGTTAATCAACGTTTAAAGAAAAATTTTTAAACGTTTAATATATTAATACACACAAGATATATCGTTATACCTATAAGGTTTTAGTTAATCACGACAATACGCTATTCTGACATTTAACAAACGAATAATCGATTAGCTGCGTTATAAATGTCAATTAAATTCAGAACGTAATACACGAAGCTAGGCTAGGTAAATGGATAACTTCCCAAGTATTACATAGTTTGTTGACATAGCGTATCTGGACTCTGTAGTGCGTCAGTATAGGTATAGATCACGAGTAATTAATAACAGTAACTGGAATTGTTTTCTAAGTTCAAGATTTAAACGGGTAGAATATACGTGGGAAATATGACATTGTAGCATATTTTTCAACTACAGCTATTTTATACGTTTCGATATGTCGTGTATCCAAAGGATGTATATATTTTTTCGATCTTATATAGGATTTCATTCATTACAAATTGCGTATTAAAACGTGCTCTCTGATTGGATGTGCATATGTTATCGTAGTAAAAACGTAGTAGAAACTTTCAAAGGAACAATGTTAAAGCATCCCAGTGAATGACTTTAATGAAGCTCATTTAAAATTAATGGTTGGGAAAGTAGTTTGAGATGCTCCAGGTCAAACTTCGCCTCGTTTGTCCCACTGGAATGTTTACAGGTCCCAAAACTGTTCGCTGAAGATGCATAGAGTTTATTTAAACGCACCGCGTCATTGGAAAAATGTGAGTTTGAGTACAAGATCAGTATCGTATATGTATATTTTTTTACGATTTTTATTCGCAGACAAAATGCACGTGTTATCCTCTAAAATCTTTTAAATTATTTTCTTAAGGAAATTACTAGATCGTAAAATTAAAGATCATTCGATGAAATTTAAGATTCGTAATTTTCAGTAACATTGAAACGAGCAAACGTAACTCGAAGTCTATGAGAGAATGTCTCTGACAAATCTTAGTTCCACAAATTACACGAGTTTGCATTTCATCATTGAAATAGTACAATGCCATTTCCACGTTCCTTCAACAATTCTGTACTAATGGCTAAATATGTAATCGTTAAAACGGAGAATTAATTAAAATGGAAACTGATAATTAGATGCTAAATCATCCGACAATCGTACGCTAAATTCTATATCGAAATTTTGATTAATATCTCAAACATACTTCTGAATTTTCGGAAAATGTGTTAACATTTTCGATTTCACAAATCCTCGCAGCTTTTTAATAAATTTATTATACCATTACTGTAACGAAATAGCAATGCACGAAGTAGTCGAGTAGGATAACAGTCGACAAACAAGATACAGGTAATAGAACTTTTGTTTCGTTCACTTTTTCCCGCGTATCGAGCAACACGTTGGTAGCTTAACATCCACACCTCCAGCTTCGATATCGTCTTCAGTGTTTTCTAGAAAATTTGTGAATTTTTAAGTTCGATATGTTTAAAACGCACAAGTTCAGGGTTCAATATAAAAATACGATCTATAATGATACGACGAATAATGCGATTACGAACGAAAGTACGATCTGTCGAGCAATTGCGAAATTGTTGGAATTTATTGAATAAATAAAATTATGTGAAATTGACGTTGACAGATACAACGAATAACATCGAGAAAGCAATTGTAACAGTATGTCGACTCGATTGATGAAATCTACGCAAGAAAACGAACGAAATCGTCGATTATCCGGCTCGTCTTCCGATCGAATAATCTCCTATGCGGACGATACGTCGATCGAGATCTCTCACGAACCACCCCCAGATTACTACCAGCGAACAGATAATTGCCACACGTTATATCCTTCGGAAGATCGTACTTCCTTTTATCCACGAAACTCCGATACAATCGGCTTCCAGCTGGACGAACATTCGGCCTTTTATTTGTCGAGCCCTGACGACGACCAGCGACCGAATGCTTCCTGCCGCTCAAAAACCGGTAACTTGAAACAGACCAGAAACAATTCTGAACTCGATCAACGTTCCAGTCGTCGTTCCAGCGTACAATCGAGTCGCTCGAGGACAAACAGCTGCAGCAGGCCAACACCGTTAGGTAGGAGACAATTGGGTCATCAGACTCTTCGATCGATGAGAAACGCACATAGTTCGTTATCGTTCGCGTCTAGTGACGTAACGTGACGATTTCGGCTTCGATTAATTTCATTGGCTGATTAATCGATAGGATTGCTTCGTACCGGAAAGAATTTCGGCTAAAACCAAATTGTTTTATCATTGTCGCACGCCAATCCATTTTTCAATTTGCACGCCTATAAAAAATTGATCGGTGAACGATAAGCTGACAGAATCGGGTATACTTTAAATACCGGATAGGCTATCTATTTCCTTTTCTTTAAATTTCACGAAATATTTCAATGAAACAAACTATATCGAGAAATTAAATTAAAAGTAGCAAACGAAAACGTAATGACACAAAAAATTCTCAGGCAATGGTAGAAGAGGTAGCTCAAGTAGAAGAACGAAACCACGAAGAGGGAGCAGCGCTCGTAGAAAGGATTCTGTCCGACCCCTAAAAACGGAAGCGAAGGATACGCAGAAAGTCCTAGAAGATGCTGAAACTTTAGAGCAGACGAGGCGCCATCGAAGAATCGCTATGATCATCCTGGGAACATTTATTTTCTTTTTGGCGGCTTCCGTTCTCGTGGTGGTGGTTACATTAACTCACAGCACATTCTTGAGTCCGGCTACGGGCTCCAAGGAACTTGCTGAGCATCGAGCTCAGACGTAAACTATCATTTTCAGATACTATCCACTAAAATAGTTTGAAAGGAATTGCACTTTTTCGAAGCTACTGCGTACGTTCGATATTGCAACGATAACAAATTCATACAGATTTTCCTTTGATGCAACTATCGCGCTATCGATTAATACAATGAGCTATAACAGTATTGATTCTCTGATAATTCGCATACGAATAGGTCAATGCAAATAATGCCAATTACAAATCAGTTAACGATACACTTTCCTAATTGGTTTCAGTGCGCAGAGAGAACGAGGAACTGTTGAATTCCCTGAACAGAGTTTTCGTGACCGAAAACTCGACAATGCCTCTCTAAAGAAGACGTTCTAAGGCAAAAGAATGGCTTGTTTTGATGCGCCTTTCGAAGAAGTTTGGCAAGACGACAGAAGAAAAAGAGAGCGGAAGAAGCGGAAAAGTATCGCGAGGAAAAGCTTAACTTCCAAGTGCCAGGATCGGAGGTCGTTTCTCAAAAGCAGGCAAAGTTTTATTACGATTCCATTTTACCCGAAACATCTTAGATATAGCGGGAAACAGGTCGAATTTAATTTGTCAATGTCGACGCGGCACGAGGCCAATTTTTCGACTCGACCGATAAAATACGAATTTCGAACTATCCGTACAATCGGATAGAGTCCTATAATTTTAACCTCGTTGTTTCGAACGTACGTCCATCTCTCTTTTTCATTCAATTATATAATTTGGAGGACATTCTCGGAAAGAGTCAAGTATAGGTATAATCGCGTCGAGAATGAAAAAAGCGTATTAAAGAAAATGACGAAAATCTGAAAAAAAATTTACTCGCGATCATCGTACATACATACGTCGCCTTTGTTAGCTCGTTATTGTTATTGGCGCGGTAAATGGATGACCGTGTGAGCCTTGTTACGATGTATGAAACTGCGCTGTACGTTCTTTCAATGCACGAAAATTTTATTCGAAATAACAAATGTAATCCGACTCGTTTTGCGGAATAGATTTCGTATACCGACAACGAAAAGAGATGTTTAAAAGACGTTCGTGAAACTCGATTTAAATTCCTTGTTGGAAAAAGAAATCAAAATATCGGTATTTCTAGCGTTGTTCTATGGATACGTGTAAATGACAGTTTGTTACAGATTTCCCTTTACGTTTATTCTTATTTCGTTTCAAGGTATTACATTAGCGAACGAAGTTAGATAATATTATTTTCTTTTTTTTAGTTGTATAACGCTAGATTAAAATCTATTTCGATCGTGATTTACTAGCTTTAAGTGTTATATAGTAATTCACATGAAATTATTAATGATTAAGGAATAAAATTATGGATTTATCTATCCCTTTTTTTAAATCGTTAGTCTTTCGATCGTGCAAATTTATTTTCGCGTAGGACTGCAATGTATTTTTAGAATTTTCATTGTAAAAGTCTTCCACTTTAGAGGAAATTAACGTGACAAATAGTTGTTAAGAAGAGAAACTGCTCGGTTCCTTTTTCCCAAGGAATATACTCATGAATGACAGATCTTTCGAATTAAATATTTATTACGAAGCATTGATCGTTAGAAAAGTAGCCAGAGTAATCGTTGTTGTCAATTGTTTGTAAAATACAAGCTGTCGGATGTTTGGAGAAAGGGCGTTCATTAAAGAATTGTATTATCTTAATATCGCTTTAAGGGGAATTTAAACGAGATTTAGTTAACAAGAATATTATCGCGATTAAAAAATTTCTCTGCTCGACAGCATTCTCGTATTCAAAACTTATTAATTTTAACGATCAGAGAATGGTCTTCTTTGCAAAACGGTTAAACGAATATAATTATTTGTTCTCCTACGCACTTATATATTTTGCCGTACGTATATGCACACAGAGTTAATTTCTATAAAAAAATTCTATGAAATAATCGTGACAATTTTCTTGTTAATACATGCGATTCACCCTTGGATAATAGTATTATATCATGGTAGATGTAATTATCGCACGCATAATTGAAATCGTGCAAAATAATACAAATATAATGTCCGAGATGACAAATTTATCGATGATTATAATGTTTGATTTTGATTGTTTGTCCATAAGACGCATATCAAGATCGGCTGCGTACCAATGAAACAATAGCTTTATCGCAACTATATTATTCGAGGAAATCTTATGCATGTCACATTTCTTATCGTCATTCGAGATTTAGTCGCAGTCAAAGGACGAATTTGATCATTGGCAAACATCGTTTAACTACGATATAAGCCGGTAGTTTCTGAGACCTCGCCTTTTAGAAATAATAATTTAACAAGTAAAACGTAACTCTGAATTTTGCCAAAAAGATATCGTAAATCGTGAAAGGAACGTTCGACACGATGTAACGATTAATTGATTAATTGTCGAAACGATGGATTGAAACGATGTCGTACGAGAATTCGATTTAAGAGGAATTAATTGATAATTGACGTGATGCATTACTATTTTTCTCGATCGAAGCAAATCGATCTTTCACGAATTCAACTCGTGCGAAATACGACACGTGTGTGATTCCGCTCAATCCGAACAAGTCGAAATAAAAGTTACTTTTTTAGTGTATACGCAATTAATTCGCATTGTACGTATACACCATTACTATTGATTAAAAATCGAAAATAATATCAATGAAAAAAAACATATATATATATATGGATACGTGTAATTTGTTACACGAAGAATAAAACGATATCGAAATAATCGTGTCGAAATATGAACGAACCGTAAAAGATAATGTTTACTAGGTTATAATTCATACGTACTTTGTAATATCGAATAATACGCGTTATTAGAGATTAACGATATATGTTATATGAATATTTAGTTTAGCATAAAATATTAGCAATCACACTATGAAATGATATTTAAGCATAATTCGATAAATGAATTGTTTTATCCATCGATACTCGACCAATTTCTATCTTGTCAATTCTTGTCTTTTACGCCGAATTATCAATTTTGCTAATATACTATTTCTCTTATTATTCTAAAGGCAGCCGTCCTCAGGAAATGTTGCTCTTCTCAGGAGACGGAAAGGTCGAACAGGCAAGCTTATGTCGCGAGATTCTTCGAAATTAAAGATCATATTCAGAGAATCATTTGTTCATAGAATATTTCATTACGTTATTAAATAGAGAAAAAATTATACGTAATAGCTCTGTAAGTCTTTTCTCCACTGTAAGCTTTTTGTTCCTTATGAGATCATTTTATCACTTCTTTCGATCGTCAGTAGCAGAGCCTTTCAAACTAATAGTCAATTCTTCATCATCGATTCTTTAAATGTATTTGTTAAGATCGATTCGATATTATTTTCATGGTCGTAAAGGCACTCTCTGAATATGCATCCCAGCGCATTCTATCGAAATTGTTGAATAGATAAGTTAAATTTTTAAAGTATAGCACTCTTTAAAGAAATGTTGTATAGAAAACAATGGCCGATTATCGAGGTATTATCGAAGCTTTCGAAAATGTATTTGCGTCGCACAATCCATCATCGATCCTGCTCGTCGATATTTTCCAATATCTCGTAGGACTAGGTGATTGTATCTCGAAAAACAAGGGATTATCGACCTCGTAAGATGATTTTTTATCTTCTCTTCTTTACGTGAAAATCGAAAATTCAATCGTGACGAGTACAATTCTCGACGACCCGTTGCACTTTGTTAGACGACGAGTAAAACGTTGTTACGAACAGCGAGTGTAATCATCGGTACTTACGCTAGCTACGTGTAGAGTTACAACTGTAATCGTAGATCGTTCGTACATTCTGGCCGGCATTGTCGAGACAATTTCGCGGTCAATATGTTTAGTAGGCCATCGCTATAGATATTTATCGTGCGTATTTTCTAAAAAAAAATATAAGACCCGTTTTTCTACTTGAAATCCATCTGGATATTTTCGCTATTACGAATAAGCAACAAACGTTAAGTTATTGATTTCTGACACAGAACACGGTTTAACATCAAAGAGCAAGAAGAGGATGAATACAGTACTTCTTGGAAAAGTGATCGTCAAGGGATCTAATTACGACCAACTAATCGGAGCGAGGTGCTACAGGCAGACTAGGTCTAGCAATCTTATGGATTTTAAACATCATGAAACGTTCTCTACCGAGCGATACGTCGTGGTGTGTAAAAAATTGATTGCCACAGCCTATGCTCTGTCGTAGCGATCTTGCACGACGTGTGTCGCAATTTCACATATATACCTATAAAATATGCTAGTTGTATAGACGAATTGAACATATTACGTTGTGTATCGCACGTGTAATACTGGTCGTTGGTAGAATATTCACAATAGACTTCGTGGCGGTTCGTGTACGCTCGCCACTAGAGGAACTCGCATCAAACCAATTTTCGAAACTATGCCTTTCATACAGCAAGTATGTCCTCTTATGTAATCTCCACCATCCAGCTATTCAAGAATTTAAAGCTCGCTGAATGGCAAGTTTTATTCCGACGAGTTCGCTAGGAGACGCTAAAGTTTAGCCTAAACGCATCTTCCTAATTCTTTCTCATTCGTTCGTCCTTTTCTCTTTCTCTGTTTCTCTATTTTCTCTTACGTCTTATATTTGGACGGCAGTTTTGTGTCCATAAAAAATTCATCGGAATCTCAAAGAATTGTTGTTCGAGCGAAGAATACCGCTTGTAGCGAAAAGGAAGAAACGTGACGAGGAAAAATGTGATCACTTATGCCAGAGGTACTGTGTACAGTATAAATACAATATTATACGCAGACGCATAACGAATGATTTTCATTTCTCTAACAAACGAGTATAAAGTTTCGATTACAATGATGTTACTTGCTTTTTCTCTTTACGTTGTTTATTCTAACAATATTTCTACAATTTATCGAACGTTAGTTATAATTTAATTTCATACGTTAAATGTTTCATTCGTTATGGTTGAATATTTACAACGTCGTCTCTTACTTCAGTATTTTATAGGCAATATTTTTAATATCACCGTCAACAGACTTTTCCCAACCGAGAGAGAAAGTATTTAGCATTGCATAGCTTGTGATATGCAACGTGTACGTGTGTGTGCGTCTGTATATACGTGGGAATGGTTCGAGTATAAAAAATCCTCCTAACGTTCTCGGTTGAAGAGAAACGCAGAGACGCAGATCAAACAAATTTGGCCTAACGCGAAAAGTTTCTGCCGTTAGTTTCATCTTTTGACGAGTGTGAATCTGTAATTGAGAGGAGCGATGATGTGGTCTTGACTCACAATACGTATACAGGGTGTTAAAAAAATGAAAATCTGGAACTTTAGCAGCTCGGTAAAATTGTTAAACGGCGCTTAATAACATAGAACTTAAAATCAATGCGTGCATACCCTCAAACATTCTTGACTACTTCTATATACGTATGCCTTTTATTTATTGTTGCAACTTTTTTATCTCTTTACAGAAAATTTATTGATCTGATACCTTGAGTCGACGAAACATCGTTTATCTTTCTTGGTTTTGACTTTAAAATTTTTTATAACACCCTGTATATTCTCAATGCGATAATCTAGACTAGCGTGTTGTCGACACGGTGACGTAGGAGCGCTAGTCGTTAGTAGCGTGCACAACATTTACATAAATTACCATTTCAGTAAGTTCAAATTTGTATCGGAAGTAATAAGCATCTCGATCTTTAGATTTCGTTTATATCGAATTAAGCGGCGAAGAGATAAAACTGAGAAACGAAAAAACATTGAAAATTAGTAAATTAATATTGCAGATTTAAGTATCGTTAACTAAATAAAACGTATATTTCTTTAATCAATCCTGGGAAAGGATCCTCGCTCGCTCTGGTCTCTATTCAGTTCTGTATCTCGAAGAGATTCGGGGCACATTGGAAATACGTATTACGTAAAATAAATTTACAAACGTTTATAGTCCCATTAGGCTCTGAAAACAATGATATCTTATTGTTTTTGTAATAATAATAATATAATAATAATCAGTAACGTTGCACACATACAGTTAAATAATATGGTAATAATATAATATTGTAATATAGTAGTAATATACATACTGTAATGAAAGAAACGATAATTGCTAGGAAAAGGTAACTGCTAGGGAAAAAATGTTTAGTTTTATATGTCCAGATAATCCTGTTCCTACGTCGCCAAGAAGTTCACAAATGTAAAGCCAAGTACCATTATAACAGTATGTAAGATAATTGCGATGAACTTTCGAGCCAGCAGTCTAGTCTGTATGGAGATAACGTGTGTGCCAAAATGGAAAAAAAAGTCATTATTGTATCGAAATAAAATTGTATAAAGCGTCACTTTTTCCTTCGACAATCAAAACGCAGTGTATGTTGTATCGCGTGCATATTTTTGTGCAATAAATAAGAACATATGCCAATTTATCGCTCAGAATGCTTTACATATGTCGTATTGAAAAAAAAAAAAAAAAAAAGAAGTAAAGAAAAGGAAAAGAAAGAGAGATCTCCGCATTGTGAATGTGATGCAGGAACTGTTTCTGGTATTTCTAAATTGCGAAGTGATTAATTTTTCAGGTTCCATTGGCCCCGCTTTTTCTCTTGTCTTCTTGCCTTTCTCTAAAGCTAGAAAAATGATAAAAAATAGCGTAAAATGCAGTGGTTCCTTTATCATTCGTTATAGAAATTGAGGTATAAACCGTCTCCGTTCTTTCATTTCCTTAAGATAAAATTTCGACATATTTTAGGTGTGCGATTATCCGAATTTTAATCTTTAATATGATCAGTTTTTCGTTTCTTCGAAGTTTTGCACTCCACGACTCGCTGTAAAACGATAAAAATGTTTATTTAGGAGGTAAGTAACCAGCATCGAGTATCGCAAGATCGTATTGAAAATATAGAAATCTAATTACCGTATGTCAGCGCATTTTTCAATAAAATATTGATCGGAAAATGGGTTTCGAAGTTTTAACAATAACGAAACGAATTGTACGATCTAATACGATAAATCTGAATTACTTCGTTGCGATCGCACGCAACAAGCGGTTATTTTATTCAAAGAGATAACACTTTATTAAACATTTCTATCCACGACAAGAAACGAGTACGTATTTAATACAACAGGCATAAGCAGAAGGATTTATCTTAGGAAATCGTAATAATAATCTCGACAATGAGACGTGTATCATATTGACGATGTTGTAAGATGTTAATGGATGAAATATTAAGATTTATGTTTCTATATTGTAATAACATTTATGTATAATGGTTATTATAATGCAAAAAATATACATACTAGTTGTCCACGTTTGCATTCTCACTATGTTTCGTTATTTCCAAATTCCAATTTGTATCTAAATACTCGTGCGGTGTTTCGATACACCGTATCATCCATATTTATGTTTAGGAACGAACGAACGAATTTGTAAATAAAAGAATTCTCAATTTTCTTTCAATCAATAACATTTATTGTCAACGTAAATTGCAAACTTCTACATTGTAGAAATCTGTAAGAAATACATTTTAAGTTCAAGTCTTGCACCCTGCCTTAAAGGGACTTGTAGAGAGTCGTGCAATTGCGTGAACATAACATTTTAGAATAAGAGTAAAACCATTTTACAATAAGTACATTGTGCTTCATGATATTACATAAATTCATTACATATGCTATCGACAAGTGGATAAAAAATCGACGTAACAGATGATAATATCGATTCGATCATACGATTACTTTATGATAAAACCACGTGTTTCATATGCAATGTTCGTTGTCTGCCATTAGCGACGTTAATAATAAGAAATATTTAATTATAATCGGGCCGATTATATTCTGCGCCGAAGCTATTCTTATAGTAATATGTTTCACCCTGCCTAAAAGGGATAAATAAAGTTAGTCATGCTACGGTGCTCACCTAAATCCATCTTGCATCAGGGCCATTGGTGCGCGAAATTCTTAATACTCGTGATAATATTCGCGACGCGCTTTGATAACATATTTAATCGTATTATTATTCTTGCACCCTGCCTGAAAGGGATAAAAGATGGTTCTAATCACCAAACTAATCACAAGGAACATTTCAGAATCTTTGTATTTAATCCGTGGACTACTCTGGCACTTAAAAAGAATTGTTTCTCGTATAGATGAAAATCGATTAAATTAAAGTCGTATTTTTATTAAAATTGCGTTATAGTCGTATGGATTAAACCAATAGTTCAACTAAAAGCAAGCTACTTCGCGTTTCGCTTCTATATATTTTGATAATCCACGGATTGAATAATTTCATAAGAATTTGATTATTTCTAAATAATTTCGTTATTTCTAAATCTGTCATCGTAATAAATCAGTTCAGTATTTTACCATAATGTGACGTCGTTTGGCGATAAATAAATATGCGCTTCACGATTAATTAAAATCTATCAGTCTCAACGTTTAACCCTGCCTAAAAGGGAAAGAAGATGGTCATGCGAGTGTGCTCTTTTCACAATTGGGGCCCTAAGTAACGCGCACTCATAATACGACATGATTTCTGGAAATTTTTACCAACAAATTTCCAGAAATGATGTGTAACAAATATTCGCATTTGTCCTCCGTTAAAATTGCTTCGGTTATTATTAGTACCGATTAAGAATTCATCGTACGTTTCTCGCGAATAATCGAAATAATCGATCGATATTCACATAAGTGGATAAGTAACTATAATAAACGGTCGACAAATATTCGCATAAATCTGGTTTAAATCACGTTATCTCTTTTTCATTACTTATTTTCGGGATAACGTACGATTTCTGTGTAAATGTTTGACTAACAAAATGAGATATATGGAGTACTTATGTTTGTTTCTACTAGCGTAGATGATTTTTTAAATGAATTCACCAAGAACGTGCACTGTCTTCGCTGATCAACGATGAAATCTTAATCGAAAACCTTTTTAACGATCATGTTATTTCGACCGAAGCAAAAAGATCCTTCATGTGGAATATAAGGGCCCTCGCTTAAAAAGATAAAATCTTACACCCTACATTATTGTTTAAAAAAATACAAAGAATATGTCGTTTTTCGGAAAATTTCACTTCTTGGTATTAGAAACAATAAGTTAAATTACCTCTTGGATTGAAATTTGACGAACGGCCTTGACATTTCTCGAGCTTAAAAAGAAATTAATTTCAGTCTAACGCCAAATATACTTAATACATGTATGTGTCATATAGATTTCAGAAAATACGAGGAAGACGTACTTAAAAAAAAAAGCTGTTCAAAGATTTTCAATATTTTCACTGAAACGATGGTTCTTTGTTCGTTCCGAATATTTTTCCATACGTTCCGAAAATTCAATAGTATTTCAATTTCGTAAAGTTGGTATTATTTTCACTCTTCGTTTTCCTCGGCATCGACCTCGCCCTTTCATTAATCTTTAAAGGATTATATTATGATAAATCGAATGCCAATTGATCCTATTAATCGCGTTTAACCCGGTTAACTTATCAATACGAATCGAAACCATCGTTTCATCATTCACCTAATTTAAGCTAGTGTATTAACGTGGATCTTTCGATTATTTTTTCCGCACTTCTGTTGCTTTTTCTTTTTACAATTTAATTCCTCCTGTATCTCTAATAACGATTTTCCTTTAGTTTCTGGGACCATAAACAGTATAAAAACAATACCAAGGAAACAGCTGACCGCGAACCAACCGAAAGATGTGTAAACACCGCAAGAATCGGAAATGACTTGGTACATTTTTGAAACAAAGAACGCCAATAAAGATGCCCACATGTTTGCTATAGATACGGCAGCTCCCTTTACGTTAGTCGGAAAAAGTTCTCCTAGCATCATGTAGGACAATGGATTCAAACCTAACGCGATAATGAGCTCGTAAAATATAACAGAGGCATGAAGAACCCAACCAAAACCGGTCATATTCGCTAACACGTAGTGTTTTAGCAGATAAAACGTTCCGGTTACTGTTAAGGACAATCCACCGAGTAAAGTAGTGACAAGAAGCAGTGGCCTTCTACCTAATCTGTCTACTAAAGCTGCCGCACCGATACCGGCTATCAACTGAAGAACGCTTAGAACGATCACCGCTATCCCAGCGGATAAATCTGTATCAGCCTCCTCGAGAATTTCTTGAGTATACGATTCTATAGCGGCTAGACCACTGAATTGCAGAACTAGCTGAAGGCCGAAACTGATTACAACAGCTCTTCTATTACCTGGGGTGTTGAACAGATCCCAAATGTTTCCTTTATCGCTGAGGTCTCGCAGTACGGTCTTTTGCATTTGTTCTATATCTTCTTCTAACTGATCTTCCGTCGCGTATCTCTTAAGACACTTCAAATTATACGTCGCTTTATCTTCGCGATTTCTCATCAACAAATAATAAGGAGATTCTGGCATCCAACTAAACGTCAGGAAAAAGATTATGGGGATTACAGCGCAGCTGTAAGCTAGACACTCGTACGACACGAATGGGCCGATCGCGTGAGCGTATAATTCACCAAAAGTTACCATTAACTTTATCAAAGACCCCAGAGATCCTCTGATCTCTTTATCAGCGATTTCCCCGATGTACATAGGACAAACGACGTAAGCCACGCCAAGTCCTATGCCGCCGATGAATCTCGAAACGTAGAGGACGTAAGGGCACCAGGCTACGATGATTAAAATCCAACTAATAGTCAATGGTATTCCTGCAAGCAGGAGGCACACTTTACGACCCAGTCGATCAACGATGAAAGCTGCGATAATATTGCCAGGTATCGAGCCGAGAAGAACGAACGAAGCGATCCACGAGGCATCGTCCGACGTTATTGGCATATAGGACTCTGAAGACTTTAATTTTGGTAGAATCGGTGATGTCCAGCCTATATGGGAACCGGAAGTTGCCATAGATAAGGTGGCTGTACCAGGGAAAAAATAAAAATAGAATAAGGTAAATAATCATGGCGGTTAATAGCTTAATCGATTAATAAATGAAAATAGAGATATATTTAACTATGGAATCTATATTCTGATCTTGTTCTGTTATCGTACCTATTTTTGTAAGTCGAAAATAGTTCTGGAATTTATGTATACATTTGAGAAATGTTATCTTGTAATTAATCTTTCGTCGGTTGAAAAAAACCACGAGCAAATATTACAATATATTATTTTTTGTTTACCAACTTTATAATTAACGACGTTTGTCGTATCTCTTAAAATTAATGTTTATTAAAATTAAAAATCTAATTTATTAAATTGCATAAAATGATACGTTTACATATGCCAGCACTTCATTAATTACACTTAATGATCAACGTAATGTCACCGGTATACCATTAATATTAAAACCTTGTTGGTTAGTGTAATCATTATAACAGCAACACATGGTTATTATTAGATAAATGTTAAGATGAAAAACTGAATTTCTTCTTTTGCTAACGGTTTGTAATTACCTGTAATCGCTGCTAAATATTGCGGCCACCACTTAATGCGCGATTTGTTCATCTTTCTTATTTCTTCTTTTACGGACTGTAATATTTCACGAAGTTAGTACATATAGTTAAATTAAATATTATAAATTATAAAAATCAAAAAAAAAAAAAAAAAAAAATACGAAGTCATTCCCATTTCATCCGATAAAATAATTTTTCATCTAATGGAAATATTTTCCTAAATTATCGATAAGAAATGTCAGTCAAATTAGATTATAGGGAACGGAAAATATTCATTAAATTCTGATGAACGATTAATAGGTATTTATTGCGATATTTACAGAGATAACGATGAAACACGACGATGCCACCAGGAAGAACGACGGTTTCTTGTTCTTCGTACCTCTTCTAAGACATTGTGGACAGAATGGGAGTTTAATCACGATGTACTACACTTTATATGTCGGTTTATCAGTTTCCCCTGTTATCACAATCGAATCTTATGCAGACCCCTCCTTGCGACTAGTGAAACCTATTGATATTTTCGAGACACGGAAATAAAAAGGAAGAAAGCTTCAGAAGAGGAAAAGAGAGAATTTGAGGAGGTATAAGCTCGAAGTATTTATAGCTTCGGTATTTATTTCTTCGCTTATTTACTTTTTTAAATCGAACGGCCTATTAGAGATTTGCTTAACTATTTATTGAAAGTTATTAGCACAGATTTTACAAAATTTATCGAAAGACTTAAATATTAAATATGTAAAGAATTTCTTTTAATATAATTATTTGAAAAAATCGCCATATACTCGCGAATATGTTAATTTTTATACAAGCGTATCGATTAATGCGACTGCTGAATATATGTATACTTCCCCTTCTTCAAAACGCAAATGAAATATCAGTATATTTTTCTCAACAGTGCTAAAATACAGGCACCGCTGAAAAGTACTAGAGTGAAATGAAATGTTAAAATACACAGTGTTCTACTTTAAGCATCGACCGTCCTGACGTTCCACTGACTTTCATTGCATTGATGAAACTACACCATCGTATACACAGCACTTTCAGAGTATGAAATTTTAATAATACCATTTCTGTGAGAAGTAGCCATTTATAGACACAAATAGTCCATTTATAGATTATAAACTTATTATGCTTACTAAATTGTGTAATTGAGAACACGATATAATGTTATACTATTAGCAATATTAGAGAAAGAAGAAACAAAGATATTAGAGAACACAGAAATCTAGAAATTACAATGTAAACTGTACTTACTGTCGAATACAAGCATCAAGATTGCAAATATAAAGATCAAATAAGACTGATAACAAATCTAGTAATTATGAAAAATTCATAGTTTACATGTTTAATGTATTAAAAATAGCCGAGACATAGCAGCTATCTGTTAGACAGGATTACGTACTATCAGAGTACTTCGTTTACAAAATATTTATCGAAAAGATGGGAACAATATGAAATATACAAAAGTGAAAGGTTATAGTAAGGAAATAGAATAAGTAAATTATATAATTTCTTAGAATATCTAAATGCATATTTCATTATGGTATCTCTTATTGGAGGAACAAAAAGCAGAGAAATGCCATTAAAAATTAAATTCGCACGAGTTATTTGAAGAAGCTGAGTCATTGTAAAAAAAAACGAAGGTTGCTGTGCAAAAAATAAGAACAGAATCCAAGTATTTCCTCTTTAAAATTCGCAAAGATGATTTCTAATTGTTTTGACAGACATCGTCCAAATCTTGTCGAACAGTTTTACGAGAGTACGATTTTCATGATGAAATTCTTCATAAGATACCATATATCAGCAAAAGTAAAATACACAAAATAAATTTTACACGATTGAAACGATCTATACGTTACTCAAGATAATATGAATCGAAACAAACTAATATTTTATAACGAATACAAATTAAGTACGTAAAAGAAATAAGTCATTTTTCGTTGTCGGTTAATACACTCTTAAAATTATTGTTACAATTTTTTATTAGTTCCTTATATTGTACACATAATTTATTACATTGTGTATTAACAATATAATCGTTTTTTAAATAGTTCCAATTATATCTTATAAATATGCGATCTTACCATTTTATTCTTTTCGAAATTTGAAAGCACGACAAACAAACGACAAACGTGTTTCATTGTGATGTTTAAAATTTATGATACTAAACGTTCGAGCGGTAATAACTCAAATATCTTTCAAATATTTTATAAAAGTCTTATGTATAACGAGCAAATAAACATACATATATATGTTATCTCTGACGTTTAATTTGAATTCCGTGTGAAGAATACTTAATCTTTGCGCATGATATCGTGATACATTTATGGTGGCTATATTTTTGTGTCATGGAAACGAACTACTCTTTAGAAACATAAAGAACATTCTACGTCGAATTTCATCTTACCTTAGCAACTACAAAACGTAGTTATTCGATAAGAACAAACACATTCGTATAAATTATTAAGCATTCTAATTTAAAGCCTATCAAAGTTTTATCAATTTATATTTATTACAAAAAATTATTTTCATTTTTTCAATATACATTTTAGAATTACATATCACTCGAGCCTTAAAATTATGAAAACGTAACTCATTCTATCGTATTCTGTACCTTTTTATTTTGTATAAATCTACTAGTACAGATTAATATATATTATTGTGTATTTATAAAAAAAATATGTGTGATGAATGTGTTTATCAGGCGCGAAGAATCTGTTTCTGAAATTTCGCGCCCGACGCTGCGACGTCGAGAGATCGAACTCGTTCCAATGTATTCGAGCCGTTGCAGTGCTAGCAGTCGTAAATTGTCTGTCTTCAGCGAAAGGGTAGTGAGGTATTTTTTCATTGTACCAGTTAACTCACATGCGATTTTCTTATTAATCCATGGTATTAATAATAAAGTATTCAAATTCTTCAAATACAGTGATTCAACGACTCAACGAATCCTCACGGGTGACTACACCAAAGGGAACAAAGGCCGTATACGAAGATGTGCGGTGGTTTTACGTGCTCTAAAAATGCTTTGACGGCTTTAAACATCCTTTATATCGTAAGCAGAATTTCCGGAAACAAGTTTACGTAGACCGCCGAACTTTTGACCAAATACATTTTGTTTCAATCGTATTTTACTTTCAGCCACGGATATTTTATCAAATTCTATAATATGCGAGCTATGAAATAATATTTTAATTGCTATCATTATGAGAAAATTGCCATGTATTGCTGATTAAACAAATATAGTAAAATTTTCTAGAGAGCGCTTCTATATGGGAAATTAGATATTTTAATATCATTATATGCACATAGCAACACCCAATTATTTTAATAATTAATGTAACTGCAAAAAATGTGATAATAATCATAATAAATGCATACACAGAATGTTAAAAATTATGAATTTACATGATATTAAATTCTGACATTTAAACGTTTTCCAACACATTTTTTAATTTTACAAATTCTGAAAAGTATATCTTGATATTTTAGGTTGTTGCATTTATTTTAATTGGTGTGGCTGTTTATGGAAGAGCTTCTGCATTAGTCACAAACCTTCCTATAATTGGAGGTATTTTAGCATGTGGTGTTATTTTGATTCTAATTTCTATACTTGGACTGATCGGTGCTGTTAAACATCACCAAGTTCTATTATTCTTTGTATCCTTTTATAGATTTGTACGTATAGTAATATAATATTTTGTACGTAATATTCTTATTATAATCCTTAATAACATCCTTATAGTACATGCTTATCTTATTTCTACTGTTCTTAATCCAATTCAGTATCGCGTGTGCTTGCCTTGCTGTTAATACCAAACAACAAGAACAATTAGCAGAACAGGTAATATTAATATTTTATATATATCATTATTCTTGATAGTAGGAAAAATATTTAGTTTATTAATTTTAGGGTTGGAAGCACGCAAATGAATTAATAGATAAGGTTCAAGAAACTTTCAAATGCTGTGGTTTCAATGGCACTGAAATCGCATATATGAATAATTCAGATCCATTTATTGAATCTTGCAAAATTGTAAGTATAATTTAACACGCAACAAATAAATTTAATTTTAATAACATATAATAATGTTTTAATCTTTTAGAAATATTGTTGCCAATATCCTACAAATACCGATTGTGAATGTCCATCTTGTATGCAAAAATTACAATCTACGATTGATTATGCCTTTAAATTATGTGGCAGCATAGGATTGTTCTTCAGTTTTACAGAGGTAAGAATTTATGAATCATTTTATATACCATATGTATTTGATATGTGTTCACTTAAAAAATGCAATGTTAAGTGCTTAAAAGCATTACATTTGTTCAATTGTTTCACTCTGTTAGAGATAACAGTGATTTACTTAGTAAGCGTTAACCTGTGAACCCATTGCAGTTTGTTGGTGTTTGGTTGACCGTGCGATACAGGAATCAGAAAGATCCACGAGCTAATCCTAGCGCTTTTCTCTAGTCTAACACCATCGCCATGTCCTCTGTCACCTCATATGATCCTCCTAATAGATGGTGGGTGGTTCCATGTTGTGATTTTCTATTTTATATATCAATTTTTAAGAGAATATTTTTTATCAGCCACATTTTATGTATAACATACCATCATGTCGCATTTATGTAATTCAATATATGTACTAGTCTTACCAAATTTAAAAATTAATTTGATTGGTTTGTGGTGTAAACCATGTACATTTAATTTCCAGGTGATTGCAGCTTTCTTGGCAAAACGTTACAGAAATCAACTATATCAACATTCAAAAGCTGTTTTTCCTTAATATACCTTTTTTTTCAACATACTTTATATCATTTAAATATAAATATTTTTCCAAACTAAAACTAGATTCTAATAAGTAATAGGTGAATGAGTTGTAATCAAAGTCTTGATCGTTTTGATTTGCATTTGGAAATATTAGGTTATTTAATAGCCAAGATATAATTCTTATTTCATAGTACAAATACCATCTTGCATATAATACTTGCATATAATTCTTGAGAAACTGTTGGTATTTCACTGCAGTTTATAACGCTCAACAGGGAAAAAACGAAACAGCACAAATGAAACAGTTATAGATTTTTAGAACGGATAGATAACTAATAATAGTTAAAATGTGTGCTCTAGTCATCCATTTAGAACAATCGTACTAAGCCTCAATGCGCCTTGTAGTTTAATATTTAGATACGTTTGTGCAAGCTCGTTTCTATAAAACTTTGTTTATTTATGCAGCATAATTTATATGATTCACTAATTCTCATCATCAAATTTTTATTTTCTGTCAACAAAGCTTTTAAAAGAAATGATTTCAGGTATGTTCTAGAAAACATATATCCTTTTATGTTATATCTATATAATATTTTATATATACATAAATTCTTCCAATTTAGTAGAAACTTTTTCTATTTTGATTTCCAATAATATCTTTGTAATGTCCATAAACATTTTTCAAAATTATATTTTTGCATTCGCAATGCAATATACATTCGCAAATTATCTAATTTGTGAAGTTTTCAAAATAAATATTTCTTTCTTAAACTAATCAGACAAATTTAGATCAAATTATTTTTTATCAAAATATGATGAAAGAATACATTCATTGTGTATTATGAAGTATTAATAGTTAATATTTCGCTAATGAATCAAACATTAATCCTACAATAAAGTATAACGTGATAATTAATAGAATTAATAGAATTCTTTTAATCTTGAGATATTATCATAATACTGCCGTATGTATAATAATGGTTTCAAAATCACTTTATTACCAATCTTTAATTTATAATCTGCTTCCTCTAATTTTTATACTTACTTCTTTCATTATAAAGATGTATTAAACTGTATTCCTAAATCTTATGTATAATGTGTTTAAAAAATATTGCAATTAAAGCTTTTGAATTATTCTACCTAAAGATAAAGTATCATTATTTTAACAAATTATACTTAGAAGCTTAAAATGTTCAATGTTTACGTGAATTTATTTAATTTTATAATTAATTCAAATTTTAAATAAAAAAGCAATCATAATTATCTATTATACTTGGAATGTTAATTATACATTGCATTATACAATAAATATCTTATTAAAATAAATGCTTAGATTGTGCATATTCACATTTGATTTGCTTTGTGCAAGTAATAACATTTTTTTAATTTAAATAAGAAATGCATGAATTTTTTTAAGTAGTAAATTGAATTATTTAAAAAATTTAGGAACAATTTAGTGAAAAGAATTATGCAGTGAAGATTTAATAAAAACATTATCCTAACATTCCAATTATTATATTCTTTTATTTTTATATAAATTAATAATTGTAATTATGAATTAATTATAATGTATACTTAACATTCGTCATATAATTTTTCTATGTGTAGAATATCATATTATAGAGTATAAATGAACATATATATCTCAAAATAAATAATATATGCAATGATATAATTCATATATGTAATTATTTCGAAAGCGAAAACGCAATTCACATGATACGTTTTCAAATTTCGTTAGAAATCCCAAGATAATTTATAGCAAAAGCACAGATTGATAAGAGCATGAATTAAAGATATAGACACATACATATTTTACTATCTTAAGTTTTTCCATATATTAATTATGATTATTTATGGTTATTTATTATATTAATTATGTTTAAAACTACAAAAACATTAATTAAATACATTTCTTTCGTAGAAAGGTATATTTACGTTAGTATTAATATGAATATGATATAAAAATAAAGTAAACGATGTAGGATATTAAGATATGTAGAAGAACATTAATTTAACACTAATTTAACACTAATTTAACATTACTTTTAAGTGTTTCGTTCGATTTAAATATTTTTTAATCGGTGGGAATATTTACAAACATAACAAATTATATGCTGCGATTAATTTCGACGAGTTTTAATTATCACAGTTCTGGTACTGATTAGTTATTGTTATTATTCCATCTTGTAATGTTCTTTCTTTAAATAAATATATATATAACTTGCAAACAAAATTGTCTACAGTCAATGATTATTTTAGTTACATTTTATTGGAATGTTTAGTAAATATATTTAATCATAATTATGTTCTATATAATTAAGCAATTAAACGAATTAAACTGAACTAAATTGGCATATTATTACGTTCGTATACCTGTTACATTAGCGATTATTTAATAAAGCGATCAATCGTGTAATTCTATCGATTCCTTGAATCGATTGTTCTAAATTTTAATAAAAATGGCTACTTTGAAGCACGCATGTCAAGTGGGTTATTGGTGTTGATAAACAAAGAATTTTAATAAAACGGCTACTAAAAAGTTTCGTTGTTGTCTGTCGACTTTTATCGATATAAAATTTCGAAAAATATCGGAACGGTGTTAAAAAATCGGCAATTACGACGGAGTGTCAAAACAGTAGTGACAACGTCGAACGTGACGTTGAGGTTATGGACAACTTCGTCAAGATTGAAAAAATAGGGGAAGGGACCTATGGGGTGGTTTATAAAGCCAAAGATAAGTTAACTGGAAAGCTGGTGGCACTTAAAAAAATTCGTCTTGAGACGTACGTCGATTGTAATATTTATATATAAAAATCTGGAATCCTTAATTTAATGTATACCTTTGCCGGGTGTTGTATTGTTAGCATACTACATTAACCGCAAAATGGACATATAATACTTTTAATAACAATTTAAGTTACTAGAATCTGCACGATATATATTTCGAGATCTATTAAATTATTTATAGAGTCTATGTTTTTAATCTAGGCGGATACCCACTGGTATTATTTTTTCTTTGTCAGTATAGAATAACTAGTATATAACTAATAAATATTCCTATTTCATACTTGTAGCAAAATAATTTTTCAATCAATTTTTTTATTGAATAGTCAATGTATATATTACTTGTATATATGTCGAATAAATATACATCTAATATTTATAAAAGAAAACAATTATTTTAATTACTAATATTATACGAATTGGTTGTCTTGTAATAAGGAAATAGTACTGTTTTGCTTTTTCAGTGTTCTGGATATTATATACTTTAAATATATATTCGAATGATCTGGTACCTTAGGTAATAGATTATACTATATAACCCAAAAATTATTATCGAATTGAAATCATATGTTTCTTCAGAATGAAGATATATTTTTGTAGAATTAATAGTTTGTTTATCCTGCACACATTTAAGTAATATGCACGTATCTATGGTTACAGAATTATTGTTATGCAATCATTCTTATTTAACTATATAAATAACTTCTGGAGATAGTGAAATAAAATACCATATTGGTTAAGCTTTTGCTTATATGCATTGCTAACACATCTGCTAACTTACACATTGGGGTCAGCTGAATCTGCAGGGGCCACGTTACACTAAATTTTCGTAGCACCACATTATTCAGCTTGTCCCATTGTGTCATGCTCAGCTGGTTTTTAATTTTAGACCTTTTAATTTGTTTACCATATACTTAAATGGGATTTTCTTCTGTGTATTTGTTTTCCAATGATACCTATTTTTATACAAATTTATAATTTTATACTAATTACACAATTTACATACTGCACTTATTATTTAGATTTATTGAAACTCACTTACACATCTTTATTAATTGCTTTATGTGTAAATAAATGTATTTATTATAATTTTTTGAAGGAAAAGGATAATTCAATATTATAATCTATCATTGGTGATCAATATATGTAACTAATAATGTAACGTTAATTTACATCAGGGAAAGCGAGGGTGTCCCATCCACTGCTATTCGGGAAATATCATTATTAAGAGAACTTACACATCCAAATATTGTTCAATTATTTGATGTGGTAGATGGTGACAATCATCTTTATCTTGTTTTTGAATTTTTACAACAAGATTTAAAAAAGTTATTAGATTCTGTGAAAGGAGGATTAGATCAAGCTCTCGTCAAGGTATTGCGCAAAAAAATTACAGTTGAAAATAAATGCATGCATTGTTCAAAGACAGGTCTCTTATGTTTACAGAGTTATTTGCTTCAATTATTGAAAGCAATTTCCTTCTGCCATCTTCATTGCATTTTACATAGAGATCTAAAACCACAGAATCTGTTGATAGATCGGGAAGGCCACATAAAATTAGCAGATTTTGGATTAGCCAGAACATTTGGTGTTCCAGTTCGAACATATACTCATGAAATAGTAACTCTTTGGTATCGAGCACCAGAAATACTTTTAGGAACTAAATTATATTCCAATGCAGTAGATGTTTGGAGTCTAGGTTGTATATTTGCAGAAATGGTAATGATAGTTCTAATAATATAATAATTCTGTATAAAAGAGAAGTGTCATTTATTTAACCGTTCTGGTTGCCACGCCGTCGGAAAACTTAATAATGAGTTTACTTTTTCAAAACAGTTGCATTATTCTTGCAGGCAACTAGAAGAGCTTTATTCCCAGGCGATTCAGAAATAGATCAACTTTTCAGGATATTCCGTACATTAGGTACACCTGATGAGAATATTTGGCCAGGAGTATCACAGTTACGTGATTACACATCAATGTTTCCAAGGTGGGAACCTCGACCTCTAGACGAAGTTGTACCTTCCTTTGATTCTGATGCCAAAGATTTACTTTTGGTAAGACTCGCTTTGATAAGAACTAAAAATAAATATTGAATCTTCTTATGTTAGTTTTAATATTACATATTTTAACAGAAACTTTTGACTTATGACCCTAATCAGAGGATAACAGCAAAAAAAGGATTGAGCCATCCTTATTTTACTGGAGTTACATTAGTTCCACCACCACTGCCAAAGAAAACTTGATCTAGATATATTATTTCCTAAGTTACTATGTGTTTTGTAATTCTTCATACAATGTAAAACTGCCAATAATATAATTGTTAAAATTATATATTTTTGAAATCTTATATTAAGCTGTATTTTTAATTCCGATATATTGAACGCGTTTTTTTTTTTTTTTAACAAAGATATATATTTTGATATGTACATTAAAAATCATTTATACATACTTTATTATGTCTACGTTACTTTAAAAATTGTTATACCTTTAATTATTATTATTCTTCATAACAATACATATATTCTTGATAATATATAAATATTTTTTATTCGTATTATAATCTGTAAAATTTTATTTACGACATTAAGTGCTGTAAATATTACATTTCTCGATCTTCTTCAAAAGATCCACCACTTTTGTAATAAAAGATGCGACATTAAAATAGGACTGTTTTTATTAGAAAGAAGTACGTAGAATTAGAAATATGTACTTCAAGCTTTCCCTTTTACTTCATCACTTTCGCTTTCCCACTATCTTCTTACAATAATTTATATTACAACTACTTAAAAGAGTTCTGCATCAAAATAATATAAAATCATTAATCGAAAAGCGCATATTTATTGACTTAATATTTCGTTCATATCGATTGGTTTGCTAGGTTCAATGTACGCAAGCAATCATTCATAGTTCGAGGAAACTTCTTCTCCTGAAAGATCTCGATAACAAATAAATTTACTGATTTAACACTGATTTAATGTGTAACACGTTCTGTTAATTTCGGTAAACTAATTTTAGTATTAATTTCAGAAACTATAGCAGTTTCTTGTGGTGTAGGAGAGGGTGCCAATTTCGGAAGCCGTAATTCTTTTGGCGATACTTTTCTAGACGTATGAGAGGAAGATTTGTCTGGACTCTTTAATCGAAGACTGTTAGGAGGACGCGGAGAATTAGGAGATCTCATTGCTTTATCTTCTAGACCTTTTACCGAAGTACCGCTGGAAGGACGCGGGGAAATAATAGATTCCATTGCTCTGTCTTCTGGCGATTTTAAGGAAGAACTACTAGGAGGGCGCGGAGAAGTAACAGATTTCATTGCTCTGTCTTCCGTAGATTTCAACGAAGAACTACTAGGACGTGGCGAAGTAGGAGATTTCATTGCTCTGTTTTCTGCAGATTTTAACGAAGAACTACTAGGAGGGCGAGGGGAAGTAGGTGATTTCACTGCTCTGTCTTCTGAAGATTTCAACGAAGAACTACTAGGAGGACGCGGGTAATTAGGTGATTTCGCTATATTTTCTTCTGAGCTCTTCGGACGAGAGCTAGAAGGACGCGAAGAAACCGATGATTTTACTGTCTTCTCTTCGGAAATTTTTAGTTCAGAATGATTAAGAGTACGCGGGGAAATAGGCAATTTCGCTGTACTATTTCCCGGACTCTTTAACTCAGGATTATTAAGAGAATCTAAATTTATGGGAGATCTCGCCGTTCTGCTTTTTATTACGTTTTTATCTTCTGAACTTGAATTCTGTTTGTTCCCATCTTCTACCTCTATAGTTTCAAGAGGCGATGAACTTTTCCTTGGTTGTACTGTTTCAGGAGATTTAGCCAGACTATTTCTTACTGCTTTAGGAGTTACCATAGAAGATGGTGATGGTAGCTTTTGCGCCTTTGTTGGAGTACTTGGTGGTGGTTGCGGTGAATCATCTTTTGCCTGTTCAGTAGATAAATTGATCTCTTCAACCATATTATCCTGAAAACCAGATTAACGTGTAAGTTGACATATTAAAAATATTTGCATTGTAAATTGAATTTAACTATATTTAGCGTAATTATTAAGAATTTTGATAAAAGTGTCAAATTTATAATTAAAAAAGGTAACATCCGACTAAATCGCATATTCCATAAATTTGATGTAATTCATCATTGAAGTGTTACTTATGTGCAGACTGACCTTAATTTATAAATGCGGTGATTAGCAGCGATGCTTCTGTGTCCACCAAGTATTACATGTGAGGGTGAACTACACGCTGTGCTTATTGTTATCCATATAAGAAAATTCACCGAAGTAAATATTTAAATTCATTAAATATTTAAATAGTCGAGAAATTAAAGCTAAAGAAAATCATTTCTATCTACTTAATATTTTAGTATTAGCATTTGTGTATGCCATTAACTACACCTGTGCTTTTATAAATTACGCTGCATGTGCTACAAATTATTACTGATTATTAAAAACAAAAAAATGTGATAATACAATTGTGCGCATAAACTTATTTCGGTAGGTTCTCTATTTTTCTGTTTTTATTCTATAGAAAAATTTCAAACATTAAATGGATATTCTCATACCATGTATGAAATGGACGTTGTTTTTTTTATAAAGAAATTATACGTGTAAGCAACATTTTAAGCTCCTAATGATAACAATTTTATATTGCATTCTGCAAATACTTTCTCCTTAAACGTTATTAAATTTACTTTCGTTATTTTCTGTTAAAACATTTACTTAGAATATAGGTGTGTATCTACAGGTGACAATATAGTTGTAATCCCATAAAGCACAAAAAATTACCCGATTCTATGTAACCAACTAATCGCAGTTTTAACCTTTTGAGGGTTTAATAAAAATGCTGGGAATATAAATTTAAAAACAAAAATATTATTATAATGGCTCTCTTGTTATGTCTGACAATATGTCGAATACTCGTTATACAATAATATTCGTATGAAGTGTGATTATTCGTAACGATTACGGCAACTTATTATTATGTATCTAATTTTTGTGAATCATCGGATAATTAATCAAGTTGAAATATGTACTAATCAGTATATGGAAGCAATAAAGTATAAATAATACTTGATATATACCTTTTTAGCATAGATTGTATGAATTTTTCAAAAGTCGTATGGTTGAGAGAGAAAGAGAGAGAGAGAGAGAGAGAGAGAGAGAGAGACATTTTTCTGAAATTATTTGCGATATTTCAGTTATTTTGCTTTTCCCATCGACGTTTTACTTTATTATTGATTCTGATTTTTCAACTGACTGTAGATCAGTCGTAGAATCTAAGTATTTATTCTGATGTATACAACAAATAGAGATAGTTTACGTATCTACAGTAACGATTACGAATTTATCGTATTCTATCATTTAAATACAATATGAAACGTATTCGATGCAACCGTGCGAAATATTTTTTTTCTCACTCGATGCATCGAATATGATTGCTCATTGTATACGATTCTAATATCATTTGTATTTCTTGTGTTCGACTTTTCAACGGGGTTCCTCTACCGATCTACGTAGAGATGACAGCAACTTATTCCACGGGATAAGTTTCTTCAGAACCCGGCAATTCCCAATAAATCGACGCTCGACGTCGTAAACCTCATCCATTAGAGATCCATATCTTCGAACTCTGTTCTTAATATGCATCGTTTGAATTTACCGCGAGAAAGCTGCTCATAAATTCAAGCACAAATTGGGTGAGTCATAATTGCTTCACACTAAACTCTTTCTTCTTTCGCTAAAATCGAGCATACGATTTATATACACGAGATGTGAATGCCGTAGAATAGTTTTCTCTAACGGATAAATTTCCGATAGATAAAATGTAAATTCGGTAATGGAAAAATCGTACTTGATTTAACTCTTGAACATCAAGATGAGAGCTAAGTAAGTGAATTACATGGCGCGTAAAACGATTTAAGTCTTATAGCGTGCTGCTAAGCAATAAATCTATACATGTATCGATAAATAGAAAGAAAAATTATTGATAAGTTTGATACTCATAAACTTCCTTAGCTTTAATAACGAATGTTACGGTAAAATTGATTTCCGTTTGATATTTCAAGAGTTAAAACAAATTGATTCGGTTTAATAAGCGATGGTTAATGAAAAATGCTAGAAACTATTCAAATACATTATACAGAGTGTATCACAGAAAGTGTTACAAGATAATTCCTCTAAAATTACTACGATTAACAAGAAAATTTGTTCTACGTATATTTGTTATGGAATCTTTTGGATGGCAAAGAGACACTTTCCGTGTTAAATTACGCAAAATATAGGACGATGTTTCATCCCAAATAAAATCTACTTGGAAATGCAAACACTGTACATTATTTCATTGAAAAAGAAAGTGTAGAGTCCTCTTTTTAACTCGCTAAATGAACAATTAAATAATTTAATTAACAAATCCTAGAGAAAATATTTTTTTCTTGTTTTCTTTAATAGTTTTAAAGGAAACAACTCGTAATACTTTATCCTATACACCTGATATAGATATATCATGTACAGAGTGCATACAGGAATTTCATTTTTATGATAAAAATGCATTGTCCAAATACACAAAGAATATATCAAAAACTTGACGCAGAATGTGTATATATTTATGTGTATATTCTAAACTTAGTAGTTATAATCATTCAATGAACGTCGTACACTCCGTACATGTTTTCAACAGGTGGTGATGCACAAAGAAAACAAAGTTTTTAATTGCTAATATTTTCTTCTTTCGTATCATCTTATGACAACGTGCAATTAATATCACCACTTCGAATTAATCGATGTTTCTTCGGTATGTCAGTACGTAGGGATGAAATTGATAATCAGTGCATCACCGCATTTTGTCCTGGTACTTCAATTATTTTATATATAGAGCACGTATCCGTTTTCTTGAATCCGGGAGTAGGCGAGTTTACGTAAACCTTTAATATTAGATTACATTTATAGCGTTTAATTATAGTTCCTATGTGACAATGTAATTACAGCGTTTTTCATTTATCTATTATTTCATCCTTACCATTTCATTCGCAATATTCTTCTTTTTTATGTTATCACCAACGATATCGAATTTTATATCTTTTTACGTAGGCTGAGATTAATTTTATCGCGAAGCTTGCCTTTATTCGAACTTTAGACATTTTTCCTATGATATAAGTTAATTTTAGCGGGTTATCAACTGCTGCATTTTCTACTTTCCTCTCGTTTTTCTTTCACTTCTTTTTTTCTACCGCAATTTCGAAATCGAATATATCGCATAACCGTATTTATTTACGGATACTAACGTTAATCGAATTATACGTACGTTACACAGATTGATGAACGCACCATAAAAAAGCTAAAATAGAATTCAATTAATCGTATAAGTAGCTCTATGACTTAGCATTAGGATTATGGTTAAAATTATTTATTAATCAACGTTATATTTTGCTTTTCGTTACCATAGCACATCCAAAGCCTTGTTTAGTACGACAGTTAGCTATTTACACTATAGCCGGAAAATTCGCGTTTCCTTATTCCAGTAGGTTTAACAAAAATACACCTACTCTCGGTCTCGTCAATTACGATATCGATCAATTCGAACAATGAGTCTGACATTATGCGATCGTAAAATTGTTCTAATTGCCGTGCTAGTGTGAAACCGTGTTCCAAGTGACTACGAAAAATGAGAATTCATTCGTTTAATTAAACTTAAACGTATCGCGTTACCGCATTTCCTTTTCAGATCGGAAAAATGCCTTTAGAAACGTTCGCGTCTTAAAATGGTTCTTATCGCAATGTATAAGCATAGTATTTTGCGCTCTTATCGTCGTAGGTATCGTCGTATCCGTGCAAATCTCAAATAAGGGAAGCATCGTGTCCTTTGTTCGAGTATCTCCTTATACGTAATACGTAAGTTTACGATGAAATCGAAGTATCTGCGTATTTATAAAAATTCGAAGAATCAGGCGTGATAATTGGTAAACTGTTTCGATGTGTTGGACAATTACGCTACGACAAGTATTACAATGATGTACGATTAATGTAATTTGTGTTCGGTCGTATGAAAAGTTTGGAAAACATATTTTTTCAATCTGAAAAAGTGTCGCAAATTATCTAAAGTGATTTCGTGGATAAATGCGTTAACAGGGTGGGGGAAATCATTTTGCCGGTGATCGTAGTGTTATACGCCAGACACGTATACACATCGTATACGTTATCGATCGTGTAAGAGCACATAGCGACGAGGAAAAATACCCCTTTGCCTTTTGCGCTAGTTTTCATCGATTAAACGCCAGAACTCCGTGCGAAAAACTCTGTCCCCGTATGGCACGTAAAAATGTCTCCCAGTCGTCGTTCACTCCAGACGATCGTGATGTTAAGCGCGATGTGAAATACAGCCGGATCTGTCGTTAATCTTAAATCTTTTATTAATCGATTGAAAATCATATACGATACGCTTGCGAGAGCGTTACGATGAAATGAATTCGCACGACTATATGTATATGTTGCTTCTTCGTTTCTACGCGCAACGTTTCCACTTCATCGAACAACGGGTCAATACTGGCCGTTCGATTCGACGATCGAGGAGGGAGGATTACGGATGATTAATCAGACGCAAGTGACAAGGAAATCGGGTCTAGCGGTTGAGTTTTCGTGATCTAGCATTCCTGGTTGAGGTTCTCGTCCGATGTAGGCAGACCGTTCTTGCCGGCGGCGACCGTGCCAGGGGGCACAGGGCTCTGCGGGCACAACACATAGGATTAAGGTGGCCCATTAACCTCCGCGTTACAACCTTGCTAGCTCGTTCTAATCTGGGTCACGTTAAACCTTTGAAGCAGCGCGCATTTTTCTCTTTGTACCAACTGTTATGTATTTACCACCGATTTATCATAAATCATTCACGAACTATACGTACGTACGTGGCACGCGTAATATGTATTAAGGGTGTGGAGCAATGTCATCGTGATACGACGTATTGTAAACAGCGTAATCGTTTATGTCAATGCGTAATTTTATCACGTATATTTTTGCAAGAAATTCGCCTGTATAAAATAATATACCTACATAGACGCAATTGAAAATGTGCTTCAAAGGATTAAGCAACCATTACATCTTTTTATTATACAAGTTTTAGATATTTAAACTTTCTTCAGTTTCATCAGCTTAATTACGTTAGTTTTTTCTAACGCGTAATCTCGCAAAATTTGACAGATCGTAGTTCACAAAGGAAGAAAAACGTGTTGCTTCAAAATTATTTCGCAACGTAGTATGAAATTGTTCCATGAAGTACAAATGTCGTATATAAATAACCGGAATTTACTCATTTGTATTTGTTGTCATCGTAAAAATGTTAGAAATGTAAAGTAGAACTTGAAAGAAAGAAACTAGCGAATGTTATTTTGGTAATAATCCTTTGTCATAAAGTGTAAAATCATAAATGTTGGATAAAAAATTGCTGAGAAGCATGCAACGCGTGTTGTCAAGCTTTTTTCGTGACAAATGGTGCAAACGAACGTGACACGACAAAGAATCTCGAGAAAAAAGATGTAAGATTCCGAAATGTTATAAAACCGAGAAAGTTCCTCCCAAAATTTATCGAACTAATCTGTTTGATGATTTCAATCTTTGAATATAAAAATCATAACTGCCACATTTCGCTTGAAACAGGATAATTATTCTCGAGATTTTGTAAGATAAAACGTACCTGGGATCCACTGCCACAGAGGCTTTCAGGATTAGTTCCCGATTGTCGAAGATAATCCCTATCGTTGAAAATTTTCTTGTCACCGCCACCTGGCTTATGCTTCACGTTATCCAAGGAACCAACTTTACTCTCAGCTTTGATGTCAATTTTTTGAGTTTGGATCTGAAAGTAACATTAGAAGAACCTTGGTTATTCTTTAATGCTTATTTATCGTAGGAAACGATGAATAAATGACAATGTAGATTTTGAAATTAGAATTTTAATTATTCGTCGATAACCTAATTAATTAGATATATAAAAAACGTATAAACATATCCGTGTTTGGAAGATTTAAAGAAAAATCGAACTTATAAATTTATCTTGAATTTATGTTCCATTCTCGTTGAAGCCTCTCCGTATCGTGCTCTCTAAACTAACGATTTGATTTCTGCAACGAACATTTATACTAATCTCAAAACATGCAGAAACATGCTTTAATCTCTTTAGATTGAATTTACTTACTGCTAAAAAAAGAAAGTTTAAATTTGACAGACTTGCTTCGTATATTTCGACGATACACAAAAGCGACAAATATTAGTTAAAAACGGCGAATCATTAGTCGTCAGTCGAATCAAATTAGTTACTCCCTTTTACAATTTTGCGATTTACAGTCCAGATTATGGATGTGGGTTTCGTTTTGATATCGATGCGATGAGTAGCTACCTCTGGAGAGGATAACTAACATATCATGTCGTGAAATTATTTGATATACTTACGTCGTTATTCGAATCCTGAGGCGTCTTAGGTGGTGTTGCCGATGACTGAATACCAACAAACAATAATGACTTGTTAATAACGATGGGTGACAATACATGCGACAACAAAAGGAAAGTCGTACGCTAGAGCAGAGGTTGAAGTGTTTTTCTTTTTCTTCTTTTTTTTTTCTTTTTTTGCTAATCAGACAGTCCCAAAGGATCCGCATTTGAAAAAGATACTTTATCGTCATATTCAAGATTTCTTTGCATCAAGATAAACGAACAAATTAACAAAGGCATAACGCGTAAAGTACCTACTTTCAATAATTATCTCGACCAGTCGAACGCGTAATTTTGTACGACGAAGAGTAATTTACGAAACAAAAGGTATCTCTGAGCCTGTCCTCAAGAAGAAAAGAACTTATAACAAGAAATAATTTTTCTTGATGCTAGAATTCTCGCTTTCTGTAACTTTTGAAAACACTAATTTTTTTAAGTAATGTAAAATGTACAATGTAAATGCAAGTCTACATTAACATTCTCTACATGCAACGACTCAATCAGAATCGAGATAAATAATTTTCCAATCGAAATCAATCTGCCGCTCTCGCGACATGATCCAAATGAATAGCTATGATACTGTTTTATTACGAATAGACAAATGTCGAAGTAAAATGCAAACATTTAGTTAGAAAAATGATTCGTCACTACGATAACACCAAACGCTACAAACGGGTAATGTCAAGCGAAGTACATGATAACCATTGGCTTGAAAATTTGGAAATGTACATATAAATTTTCAAATACATCCGTTTCTATAATAGCTTCCATTAATTAGTTACGAATATGAGAGAAAACACAAACATATGTTTCTTAATAAATTATGATTATATACAACATAAACTCATGGAACAACTGGAATAGGAAAATTTTAGGTATTAAACGAATGACTATGGAGACATACAGACATGTTAATCGAATTACAAACTCGCTAAAATAAGTTTTAAACGAAAATAAAAGATTCGCTGAAGAATTTACGAGTATCTGTGCTTCTAAGAGTAGTCGTCATTCCTAAGGAAATATATTTCAAATTGAAATTCTTACTTTAACGCTACCACCGCCAGGAATGTGTTTGGCATTGTCCTTGGAGCCAACTTTTGGTTTTGCTTTATCTTTGAAGTCGAGCTTCACCGTTTCTATTTTCTTGTCACCACCACCAGGTTTGTACGTTGCATTTTCCAATGAACCGACTTTCGGTTTCGCATTCCATTGAAGTTTCATCTGAGCGATCTATCGAGGAATAGTTAAACGATAATAATTTTTCAATGAAAATACAGAAAAGAGGGAGGAATATATTTTAGACTAAGGGATTATAAACCATGTGCAGATTTTTTTTATAGATAATTATTCGTAATTACGACGCTAGAAAGATTTCCAAAAAAAATGTAAAGCGATTAACCTTTTTATCGCCACCACTGGGTGTGTATTTCTCGTTCTTCGCGGCAATTTTCGGCTGCGCCTTGCTAAAGTCCAGCTTCCTATTCTCTATCTTCACCTTTCCGCCACCTGGTTTGTAACTTGCATTTTCCAACGAGCCGATCTTCGATCGTACCGTTTTTAAGTTCGGAGAGGGCGCCGATCCCACTTGAATTTTGTTCATAGGCAGTTCTATAGGATTCAACGCATATTATTAACACGCGTTCTTTGGAAAAATGGGCCAATTCGTTAAAAAGATAAAAATTAAAACAAAAATACTCGACGCAAAGCTTATCGAGCTTGTTATAAAATTTAGGCAAAAATTTCGATAATACTTACTTTTCTTCTCTTGACCGGCTGTCGACGAAGGAGTTTCTGGAGTTCGTGGTAACGATTTGACGGACTTACTTGGCGATTTTACAGGTGACCCAGCTGTCGGCCCTTTGTCAGCATCTTTCGATTTAGAGGGTGACTTTTTCGTCGGTGAATCCCCAACTCCGTTTGTGGTTGGTTCCTGCGCAACGTTATTACGTTATTTTACTATCGATTCGATAATTTGTGAAACGTACAAAAGCATATGTGTTGAATTAAAATTATTTACCGTGCTGGATTGAGCCGACTCGTTGGTTACGCTGCCGTTTTCAACCTCTGTAAAAATAAATATAAACACAGTTTCTTTTTGTCGTTACATTAAGAAAAACAAAAAAAAAAAAAAGAAAAAAGCACATAACAGTATCGTGATATTTGTGAAGCAAAATCTCAGTAGAATGTCTCGATTTCAGCGTTTATCTACGATAAACATGGCAAAGAACGAAGCTCCGCGTTTTCAAGTCGAATTTTTTAATACCTTTATTCTCGCTATTTTCTCCCGAAATTTTCTTAAACGTAAATAAAAACCTGGTGTCGTTGAAGACTTCTTTTCTTTTCGTTTGGCTGGTGTCGGTGCGCGTTGAACTTTAGGCGATTTAACTGATTTCGGCAAACTTTTCGAGTCCGGTGTCGTTTCGTCATCAGCCTTTTTCTGCTCCGTTTTTTCCTTCTCTTCTAATTCCTCTTTCTCAATAGGTGATTTCAGCGATTTCGGGCACTTTGGAGATTTCGGCGATTTCGGTGATTTTGGAGACACAGGCGAGTGAGGACTTTGAGATGGCGAAGATTTTATCGACAGTGATCGTTGTTCTCCATTGTCGAAACCTTTCACTCCTTCTTCGGGAGACTTTAAGAGAGACAGTGCCGGTTCTGCAATCTTTTCTCCATCCTCCGATGGTACTGAAAATTCTTGTGTCTCGCTTGCTTCTTTTTCGGAAGCAGCAGGACTCACGGCAACTATTTTCGCGTTCGTTTCCGAAGAATCTCGAAGATTATCGGACTTGGAATCTTTTAAAACGTCTTCCGTACTTGATTCTTCGGTTACATTCGTCGATTTAGCCGGGGACTTTGAAGATGGATCTCTTAATTCTTTCTCCTTCGGAGAATGACTAAGATCCGCTAATTTTTCTTCCTCGGCTGATTTTTCAGGTTTCGACACTTCAGTGGATTCTGGCTCGTCCTTGATCTGATCTGCTTTCGTCGGTGCTCTTAAATGTGATTCTTGTTTGCTTTTAACTTCTCCCGTTTCCTTTAGCAGATCTACGTCTGATTTAGTTTCCGATGCAGACACAGTGTCGTGTTGCTCCCCAGTTTGCTCCATTTCCTTTTCATTTTGATTTATTTCTGCCGGGATAGTCGCACGTGAATTGACTTGCGACATGGGCGGTGGATTTTTGAGTTCTTGATCGCTTTGTTTCTGTTTTGTATCCGTTGGTATATCATCGTGCAATTGTTCCAGAGATTTGGACGTTTCGTCATGTTCCAGTTCCTTTTGACTTTCGCTCGCTTCTAAGGGTGTACTTGACCGGGATTTATTCGGTGATGCGGATGGTTTCAGATTTTGTTGATTCTGATCATGGCTGGTTTTTGCCGGAGATTTATCTGTCGACTTAGACAGGATTTGCATTTGTTGATTGTTATCCTCATCCGATTTCGTTGGTGCGGTTGCACGTAACTTTTCTGAAGTTGTCGACGACAGGTTTAAATCTTGCTCGTTTTGTCCTGATTTAGCTTCTTCCGATTGCTTGGGAGATTGTTCAGGTGCAAGAGATACATCGATATTATCCGATTTCTCAATTTTGTTTTCTATACCTGGTTTGGTCACATTCCCCTTATTCGTGTTCTCTTTCTGCGTCTGATCTTCGACTAATTTCTTCTCCGGTTCGTCCAGTTGATTACCAACCTTATCTACTTCCTGTTTGTCTAACGATTTTGTCTGCGCTTCTTCGCCTGGTTTCGTGGACAACCTGTTATCGCTTTCCACCGTGTTGGAATCTTTAACAGGTATTTTGTCAAGGTTCACAGCAACTTCTTTAATTTGCTGATCAACTCCCTCCGCAGTCGCGTTGAATTTATTATCCACTTTTCCATTTATTGTAGCGATTTCTGGCCTTTTCACCGACTGAACGTCACTCTTTGGTACGTTAGACTCAATTAAAACTTCTTGACCGGTAACGTTTCCGTTAGCACGTGGCGATTTTCCGTCCACTACAACATCATCGTCGTCATCGTTTTCCGCATTTTCTCGAAATTCGGTTTTCTCCTTCGGAACAGGCTTTTCAAACTGCTGCAATTTCTTCGAGTTATCGACATCAGCCATTTTGTCGACTATTATTCGCGGAAGTGATGGCTTCTTATCTTCTCTTTTGATAGCTAAATTCTGTCGAGATATGTTCAGCAATGATTCATTTCGTTGCAATGGTTTTTGTGCGATTTCTTGCGATCGTGCGAGAATGTCAGGATTCCGTCCTTGTTGAGGTGCGTTTGGGTGTTCTGGCCTTTGTTGATATGGTCCGTTCGGATGCTCTGGCCTCGATTGCTGAGGTCCGTTTGGATGCTGCGGCCTTGATAGATGAGGTCCGTTCAGATGCTCTGCTCTTGGATGTTGAGGTCGTTGTACGTTGCCTTGGAACCTTTGCGCTTGATAATTTCCAGGATGCGGCGGTCTGGGTCCCAGTTGCGAACGTTGCACGGACGACGGTGGAAAACGCGGATTTAGGACGATAGGTGGATGTTGACCTTGTTGCGGTGGCTTCTGAGGAAACGAACCTCCCGGTGATCTCGGAGATCCGTACGGTCTGACTTGGACGAACTGAGTCGGATTCGTTTGTCCGACTGGAGACCGATTATCAAAACGAATTTGCTGTAGCTGTCCACTCGGTCGTGGTTGTCCTACGGCACCATTATTTACAGGCTGCCTTGGTAATCCAGGTGGACCTTGCGGTCTCGCCCGATAGACAGATGGCAATGGCGGGTTTGATTTCACCTACGAAATAATAATTTTACTCGCGACAATTCGCGGTCGCCGCAGATCGCAAGAACAAATTTCCAAGTGACGTTTTAACGTTTAACTCGACAGAGATTCGTAAAATTGTTGTACAAACAGAACGACGTAATTAATAACAGTCGCGTTCTTTGCTTTGACATTGAAATATTTTAGATGTATGTAATTAACCCTTTGACTATTCTTAGCGCTTAAAAGCGCTTAGTAAATCTGCGCTTGTGATACTGTAGGCACCTATAGGCGTTGCGAAAATTTAGTCGACCGTGATTCCAGCAAATCTCATTTGAACCAGATGTAAGCGAATGCTAATTCAACTACCGCTAATTACATATTCCGTTAGTTAGATATTATATAAATATGTTTATTTCACAGTCTTTGTTTCGTATATTCTTAAGATGAAAAATTGGGATAATAAAAAGGTGAGAAAAACTACATGTAAACATGAAACGACAAATGATTCATGTTCGGATTCTATGGAAACAAGTGATCTCGAATAAATGACGATATGAATGAATCAATGATATTGGTTTAATGTATTGGAATTCAGTATCTTAATTATTTCAACACACATTCTCAGAAATACACGCCTATCGAAAAATTTCGCCGTTCTCGATGTAAATTGCCACTGAATTCCTATCGTATGGTACGGCTGGTAGGTCTCAAAGTCTCCCATAGTCAAAGGGTTAATATTTCCTAATAATATCGTGATAATATCTAACGAGTGATTGTTCTTTTAGTAATTTGCAACGTCTTAACTAACAGCGACGTTCCTTTTATTCTCAGTAATTCTTACTACGAATGTTTGTACCAGACTTCGATAAGGATCGATTCGAGCTGTTCAAAAACGATATGGACGAACAGTAGAAACATGCATGGAAAATCTTGATAATCGATACTGGCCCTGAGCCCATCGATCAGCCTGTAATATAAAACGGAGACGTTTTGAAGATTCGTATTTACCGTACCTGCCACCGTTCGACTTTCTCTACTCGTTATGGGATTAAGCCACGAATGATTATAGTATACCATCGACATCTATTGCAATTCAGCGAGGCATTTTAGATTGGCGTGACCTACAGCAGTAGCTTCCCTTTGGAACGCCAGGCTGTTTACCCTCGTTTCTTTATGGAATTCATCAACATTGAAAAACGTTCGGGAAGCTCGTTGAAACTGTTTGTACGAACGTGTCGTAAACACGAAACTTTCGACGCGATGCAAAGTAGACAACACTTTTATTCAATGATGGAATATCATCGCCGATAAAATGTATCTTTACTGGTTTGAAAATTGGCAGTGTAATGTCACGAGTATCGGTATATGGTGCTCCTCCTATCTATGATTCGCTTTTCATTTCTTATGACGTTATCAAATATTTCTACCGGATTATTAAACAAACACAGCTATTACTTGACAGTCTTTCGATGTCTCAAATATCAGTTCTTTGCTGTAGATATTAATTACGATTGCAAGTCATTAATGTTTCTCTTTCGACTAAAATGAGCCGACACGTTATATAACTTTGTTTCTTACCTATGCGCTACTTTGAAATAACAGTTGATGCTCTAAAACGGGTAAAATGTAGTTTTCAATCAGATATCACGTTAATAGATACGATTAAATAATCGATATGCAACTTAAAACTCTCATTGATAATTCGAAGCTATTGAAAGAAATAGAACTTTTTAAAAATATTGAAACAAGAAGTTCTTCTAATCTTGTATAGTCAGTGTTTCTAATTGCTGGAGGAACGTTTAAAATTTTTGCGTGATTAGTAGTCTCACGAAACATAGTACATTAACGAAAGTACGTGAAAAGTGCTTGAACGTTTTTGTAAAATTGTAGCTTACCGCATTTAGTTCGCGATCCGAAGGAGATTCGGACGCGGTTCCTGCAGTTTGTTGCGAATCCATTTTTCAGTTCGTTCATACGCGATTAACGTTTAAACGCGCGTCGATTGGACGATCTTGTCACCCCTGACAAGATATTTCTCCATAAACCTGTTACGTATCAACGGGTAGTCTTCATCAAAGATTACATCAAAGAGATAATACAACTCTACGTAAGTGCTGATATTCCCAACCAAGTCTACGTTGTGTCTAATGAATCGTACTGAATGAGAAAGACGGTTGTCGTGATGCGTGAATCATCGCAATTAAATACATACGATGCTCGACGAAGCTTGTTTAATGAAACCATTACTAGCGAACTACTTTGATGGTTTTAATAATTACGTTCGGCATCTTTTCAAAATCCTGCAAGAGTGATATTCGCTTTTTCCACATTCTCGCTTGACGTTCAAACATGGAAACACAACTGTACACTTCGATCACTTTCATTCGAAAATGTTAACGCGTAACATATAGCTTTGATGTAGCAGTGTATCAACGTTCAGTGTGTTAACATTTTGGAAGATGTCTATATATTCGACATATTCACAAGAGATGTGCCAGACAGATACAGAAGAGTATATACATTCGTACGATTCTTACGCGTATGACGACAGATTGAAAGATGAAATTGTTCAAAGTTCAAACTACTAGTTCCTGTGGATAATCCAACGACAATCAGGGATGCAATTTGCTCGATATTGTTATTTCTACCTGTTTTGATAGCTACGTATGATGCGTGCAACAGTTGTACCGTTCACTTAGAATTTACGACACTCTATGACCGTGCCTAAAAGTACTGCTATTTGCCAACGACAAGTAACGTGAATATAGCATTGTAGTCAGTGTCAATTTGCTTTCAGCGCATTTTATTAGTGCCTCTATAATTATTGTGGATTCGTACGTGTATGTGTGCTAGGTTAGAAATGGTCTCGATTTTCTGATCCTCTGCTTGTAACTTCCACTAATGAAAACTAATGCGATACAGTTGAATGGTACTTTCATGGAATGGAATTATTTCCGGATTTTTACCTCGCGTCATACCTACGTACAAACTCCATAAACACATACATAGAAAACTAGTATTTACTACTAATTACGAAAAAGAAAACGTTTTTAACGCCAAAAAGTAATTAACTGCTGGCAGGCGTGAAGGTTCATTAGGAAAGAACAAGAAAGGGAGGAAAAAGAAGATGGAGAAAGTTTCAGGGGTGTAGAGCCTAGAGGATGGAACGCACGCAACCATTCTAACTGTAGAACACAGGAGGATCGCATTTCTACGTATAATAGTGGCAATGGTTAACCTTGGTAAATACATTGCTGTAGGTATCACGAAACCATGGCAGCTTCGTGCGAAAGACCAATATAATTGAGGTATTCCCACAACGCATTCACGATTTGACTGATTACGACGTTAGAGTATTTTCTTTGAGAACATAGGTATGCCTCGTATATCAAAACGTCCAAGTCTTTGCTAACTTTATCGCACATGCAAATCTATCATATCGAAACACATAAAGAGCAACGATCGTGTACTTATGATTTGATCAAATTTTGAAATTAATTTGTTTTCTATCACGCAAATTTTTGCCTCGCGATTTAATGTAAATGAGCTATATTTTTACCAAGTCTTCGTCATCGATTACAACTGAATTTCTTCGTCACCAATTACAACCGAATTTCTTCGCCAACTCAAGCCAGACGTTTTTTCTGGCTTTGATATAACGTCTGCGTTTGATTAAAATACGAGGTCGATGTATTATAGTCGTTCATATATAATTAATACGATCTGTAACCTTCTAGTAACCTTCAGACGTATTTATCAGTCGAGGCATCTACTACTTTCTTCTTTTTTACCCCTTCAATGTACTCACGAAAATATCGCCCACGATTCTCTTACACCCTTCTAGTGTACACGACCTTCCTAAGAATTTTCCGAATCTATACGGGCCAGAATTTCGTGCGAACTCGATTTCAGTGAACACGTGATTCAGCAACTATCTGATGGTCAGAAATAACTACACCTTTCGAAATCGACTCGTTTAACCCCTTCTTGTGATTTATGGGATAAGCTTTTTGACCGAGAACAGCCTTGTAGCTTGTTTGCTCATTTACTCTTTTGTTCAGTTGCTGCGCTCCCCTTCCGGTAAATTTGTTTCGAATAGAATTTATTCGAGCAGCGTTACTTAATAATTACACGTTGCATACTATTTAAATGGAATCAGGAACCTTTCAACTTGATCTAAACCGCGGTTGAATCACAGACGCCGCTAGACGTCAAATTAATTCGACCGTTGAACCTCGTTCCCACAAGATGACCGGGGAATCATTTTGGAAGATAATTGCTGGTATATCAAAGTCTTTCGTTCTGATTTTCTAGGGAGACCGAGAAACAGGTCATATACAGCGTGTCTGTACTACTCGGCAAGTGCCCATTCCTGAAGTTATTGATCCGACCCGGCGAGCGTGTTCGAGTCTACCGTTTATATGCACACGGATGCACATCGTGTAATACGGTTAAGTTAACTTGCTAATGAGTGCACGCGTCATAAAAAAAGCTTGCGACACTTCTGTGACGAATGTCACGCGGGCTATTACCGGATTCGAGTCATCTTACGTGAATATAGCACGGAGAATGTCTCGCCACGCCATTTTCCGATCGACATCAGGACTTAACCCTGAACTACTGTCCGTCGGGTTACCCTGATTCCTGTTAACGACTGCCACTAATGTTTCTCGATATATAAATAAAATTAGGGCACTTTTTTATTAAATTCAACATTAAATTAACAGATTCGCATTTTTGGTAATCTGGCTCGATTATCATATTCCGTAAGAGAGGTGTTTTAATAATTATGAACGTGTATCTTTTTAAAAATATTTTTATTTAATAACGTTTTTTAAAATACAAATATCTTCATTTTTCTCGATATCTCCAAAGATTCCAATTTCTTCGAATTTTTCAAATTTTTATACTATTTTTGTCCATATCGTTAGGAATAATTGCTCGTAATATGTCTTTCGTAAGATTTTCTAGCGTAAAATTTTCCGGAACGTTTCTATTTAGTTTGGTAACTTTGGATCTCTGGAATACTGGAAGGTAGCTACGCGTTTCTCAGGCTTTGATCAAGGCGTAGGTGGTAACTATATCTGATGCGATGCTCGAGGAATAAGAATTTGTCACAGACGTAGATAACTAAACCTATTAGAACAATTTGTTGGTCACAGAGAAATCCAAATTTTCGTTTCTGAAATTCTTTTTTGCAATGTTTTTCAGACTCAATAGTTGTATCACATCTAATGGTCTGAGAATAAATTCATTACATTTGTAATGGTCTGAGAATAAATTCAAGGATATGGAAATTCTATTTCTTAGAAATTAAAAACTGCGTGAATCATTCGGCGAGGAAACGTCACGCATGTGACGGACTAATTTATTTAACGCTTATGACAGTTAACACGCATGCATGCTAATTTTTATTGTTTTCAATTGCAAGGATCGATACGGAGTCTAACGCAAACATCATTCTAACGAACTGCATCCAGGTCAACGAATGAATATAACACGTTAAAACTTTTAGTCGTGTTACAGCGTATAGCAACAAAGAAGATACTTAAACCCTATTACCGTTGACATGTGTGAGTATGACGAAACTAGATCCTTCAGTGGGGGCTATGTAAATTGAGCTATCAAGAAATGCATGACATAATAAACATAAACGGTTTATGAAACTTGTAATTATATTCAAACTGTTTCCAATTAACTACTTAGGCATTATAATCCTATTCGTTCGAAAAGTAGTTTAGTTTTTCAGTAAAATTTATTATTAAAATATATCAAATAAAACGTGTCCCAATTGTTTATGGATGAAAAAAATACGTGTTTCGTCATCTTCTAACATCGTTTGCTTTATTCGCAGCTCTGAAACACACTGTACTACCATAATGTCAATTCTTTTAATTTTTGGTCTCTCGTTTTCGTTTTCTTCACACGTGAATTATAAAAATACATTCCACGAACGTAATCACTTCTTTCGAATAAAATTTCCTAAAACTAACGTATTAAGCTGTTTTCAAAATAACAGCAAACTTTATTTCTTTTTTTTTTTTACGAAAATACACTACCTACAGGGTACAATACATTATAGCACATAAATAACCCTAGTGAAGCTTGAAATATAAATTTACTACTGTTCTTGGTAGTCTGAGAGAAAATGGCTCGTAATACAATACTTCACGCCTATCGTGTATTTCGTGGTTTTACGCCCTGGAAATTCCATCTATAAGGTGTAGACAAAGTGTTCTATATGCTTTTCCTTATTAATAATCGTGATACTTTATGTAGCAGCTATCAACATCGATCAGGACTCGAATTCTACGTCTCCTGTGGATCCTGTCACAACAACGTCAAAGGCCACTATCGATGATAGCTTTAAACCTCTATTTTCTGCTACACATTTCTTGCGTGCGTTTCGGATATTTACGAGTTTTGTTACGGACAAAATGAAAAGACGGATTGGGGGTAACGACTGATAACAACAGCGAGGCAGCGCATGTACAATGTATAAGTGACGTCGTTTTATCTTATAGCAGCATCTTTGAGTCACCTGCAGCGTCGATGTGCAATTGTCACGTGGGCGTAGTTATCGAGAACGCATCAACGCTTCCTGGATGCTAACCTATTTACAAGCGCAGCACCGCCAGTTCTACGCCAATAAGATTTCCTGTTGATAGAACTGAAACGTTTGTAAAAATCGCACTGGCAACGACGGTTTGCATTTTAATTAAAGAAAAAATGCGGGGAAGATATATTACTTCGTACTTTGAATCAGATCGTTTCCGGATAACACGAAGAACGTGACTATGAAGAATTATATACAGGGTGGTTGGTAACTGATGGTACAAGCGGAGAGGGAGTGATTCTACGCGAAAAAAGAAGTAGAAAATATAGAATAAAAATTTTCTTTATTTTTTATTTTTTTATTTTTTTTATTTTTTTTATTTTTTATTTTTTATGATTGAGATAACGATCTACAGTGAGATCCGTTATAACGTACCGCACGCGTACCGAGCGAAAATTCAAAGTCGATTTTCTCGAAAACAAAGCCTCAAACGAAAAATGTTTATTCCATATTTTCGACTTCTTTTTTCGCGTAGAATCACCCCCTCTCCGCTTGTACCATCAGTTACCAATCAACCACCCTGTATACATACTATTTTTGCAATATTCCTATACATACTTTGATCGACTGATTCTACAATGGTTTACAATGCAAAAAAGTGTATTTATACGTTTGGATAAAATTAGAAAAGAACGAGGGAATAGAGAAGAAGAATCCATGTACATAGCAACAACGCTAAAAACAGATCTGTGTTAGAATCGATTTACAAATCGACATTAGAAACATCTTCAGGACTTAAAAAAATATTATGGCAATGAAATTGTAGATCACAATTTGATATCGAATAATATAATACAGATTACCGTTAAACATAAGTGACAAGTACTTTACTTGCAGACGTTGCTATTGCTAGAAAACGAAGAAATATGTTTTTCTCCAACAATTTTGTATCTGAACTTATGAGAAGTAAATATTTTTGGTAATATTGTAGACGTATGTCTAAAATTTCGAACTTTTATTCCGAATCAATTCGAATTAAACGATAGTGTTAACTTACGCCTATCGAACAAAGGGGAATTTCACAAAGATTCCAGCACTTGATTTCGGACGTATTCGTTTCGTCGTATTCGCGACGCTAACGTAAAATATCCTCGATTTTCGAAAGTCACTGTAGAAAATTGAGAATAAAAGAGATTTAAATGCCAACAGAATGCCTGGTATAGTCGATATAATCACCAATTGATGACCGACACTTCGAATTCTCGGATCACGTACAGATACAATTCTCCAAACGATTTCCACTACATCGTCCCACGGCTATCCAGCAAATTCTTAATGGAAACGAATCAGAAATACGCATTTTGTTCGTACTTTGAAGAACGCGCAAATTTTATACAGAAATTCTTTCATCCTTTTAATATAGCGAAGTGTTAAAATTCTATCACAAGAGAAGAATATGTCATGTCCATTTTTATCGATTTTCTAATTTTCATGTTTCTTGGTAGCTAAAAAGAAGCATTTCGATACATACATAAAGTTTGCATCTACCTATGTAATTTTATATAAGATTAAGAGAATAACCATTGCAAAGATGATTAATTTGTTTGTTCAAAAGAGGGTGAGAAAGCTAATGTAAAGATGATTAATTTGATCGATTTGAAAAAAAATGTATACCTGATCACAAAACCATCGATGTGATATGTGATATCGATTAAGATTATCAAACTTTAAAATTTCTCTGCTGCGAAAAATGGAAAATATGACTCATCGTGTTTTTCCCGTGTAGTCATCAAGTATCTCGTTATTACATTTAACATAACATTCAATACGCTATATCGCTATTCATTTTTCTATTGTCCTTTTGCTACTGCTAAACAATGAATCAAATAAAAATTATGATGCTAAGGATATTAAGAGTTTTATGTACTTCAGCAATAATGTCGAGATGAAAGGAAACAAACGAGTTTAACGTACGTAATAAAATAGAATGTCACGTTGAAAGTCTTCGGATTAGATAATTGTCATAACGAACGTGGACGAAGAGTGCACTTCTAAGTGTGTAACTAGGTATTGTGCAAGTATTATATACGTCTATGGATGTTTGCTTCCAATTACTATTGCGGGTGATTGCACTAATAATTTGAATCGGTGTACTGAAACCATTTAAAAACAAATTATCGAGTTACTCGCGCTATGAATTGCATAAGCATTAGCTGAAATGTAGTCAATGATTACTATCTACAGTATCTCTAAGTTTCTACTTCTACAAAATTATTCGGCAATATTTGATAGAAAAAAGAGCAGTTAAAATATACGTTCGATAATTTAATATTCCACGTTATACGATATTCTTTGAAAATGTTGAGCCGCTCGAAGCTTCGTTATGTGAGAAGCAAGACGTTATCACGTTTTATTTCATCGGACTAAGAAAAATTTGAAACGTCAAATCTTATTTACAGGACTCGCACGACGAAAAGTTGCACATTTCCTCGTCTCGTCAAAGACGAACAGAGATAAAAGATGACGAAAAAATCAGTCGAAAATCCTTCGCCAATTAATCTACTGCGAATACAGGTCACAGATCCTAGACCCTTGCGTGAAACGACACCGAGTAAAATTGAAATCACGTCACACGGAATGTCATTCGTGCTTAATTCTGATATCCGTGTTTAAATAATTCCGAACTGTTCCTACAAGATATCAGGAAAAGAAAAAAAGACACTGTTCTTTCTAGCACCTTCGATCTTTCTGGTAACGACGTAAAAGGGGGTCCACGATCCTTGGAATCCAAGACTCGCGAATCGAACGAAGGTGCTACTCGCGTTTGGATAACAATTTCTCTTACCTGATTTGAAAATCTATGCTGACCCACGATAGCAATTGCGAACGCGATCTCCAGGTTGTTCGTCGATCAGTGTCTCACGAGAAACTAGCTCGTTTAAAGACCTGGAAGTCCTTCCTCGGTAAGGTACGTTCGTTCGTCGTTCCACGTCCGTCCGTTTGTCCTGGCGTGCTCTGCTCCTGCGCCTCACGCCCAACCACCCGACGAGACCACCTAACCAACTCACTCGATAACCCACCCATACACATACGACTTCGTTGAGCTTTTACGAAACAATCTATCGATAAATTATGTAGCACCAGTTCTCCTTTTTTCCGCACGCAATGGCTACCAAACTTTCCCTTCCACTATGCTTTTTGTCAGCGCGTCCAATGGAACGAGTTGTTGCCTGGGAAATGCCGACGCTTTCGACGTCTCGCGGAGGAATTTCGTTTCACGAATATCGATGAACAATTGCATAAAAGATGCAACTGTTATCGACGATTAATTCGTAGCCAGACGAGGACGTGCGATAAAAAGAACGAACTCTTGCGATAATTATGTAATCGAGAATGTCGTTGCGATTGTGTGGTTGATCAGCTAGAAACCGATAAGTTTATAGATTTTTAGCATCTTCGACAAAATCCGAAGCTTATCACGACTAACTGACAATAGCTTTAATCCTTCTACGCGTCTTCTCTTTGTCTTATAACAATATCTTAACAGCATGGTCTCAAAAAGAAAATGAAAGATGGTTAAATACGTCTGTCGCTTTCATTCTGATTACCGTGACTTTTCCCGTTCATTAAGAGCAAATATACATTTATCTTGCAAGCAGGAAAGGATCGAACGCTGGTTGCGCGAATAAAGCGTGGCGCACCCTTTACTACCCAGCCACTTTAATTCCACTGTTATTACGTTGGTGCGGTCGACATCCCAGTTAGTGCGATATATTTCAAATTTCCAAGTAATTCCCGGTAACATGCAAAAATTTGTCAATCTCTTCCGACATCCGCGGGAATGCTTTACACATACAAGGATAAATATTTCAAAGATTGATTGGGATAGAAAGTGTAAAACGATTGATGCTATGAATCTCGTGTATTTCGAAAAATTTCTTCTATAAAGATATAACGTTCGTTTTATTCGTAATTATAAAATATCATAAAAAATATAAAATGCGAGGAGGAATTTTTTATACCGCAAAGTCGGTAATAAAACTTATCTATGTATCCATAATTCAGTTTTGGTAACTTAATAAAATGTTATCTGGTCGTTGATAAATATCATTTATGTCACGGGAACAGTTTCCAACGTTCAGAGTTTCAATATCTTTATTGATTAATTGCTGGTTTGACTAAGTCACTCGTTGATGCTCTCGAGTTATTTCGCGCCTCATCATCAATTACATATTATCGTTAGTGGTGTACAGATTCAGCCAAACTTCTTCTTCAATGAAACGGTTGTTTCATTCATTTCAAATCCCTCGGTGTTACGCTCCAAGCGATGATATTATCGACAAATAGCAAGCAAACTAATATACGTAGTGGCGTCATGGAGGCGCCGTGTTTCATTGCAGAAACGTCATAAAAACAGAGTCAATGATATATAATTTTAAGACGTTACATACGTGACGATATTGTCTTTTTGAAGGGACTCTCTTGGGTTCATGGTTACTAAACGTTTCTAGTTGCTGGAGATTTCGCTTCACTTTTTGCTCTGGCATAAACTTTTACCTCGTCTCTTACCTGAAATAAAACAAACAACTGTTAATTGAGTATCGATGTAAGTTGATTTTTTTAAATTATATGAGTTTTGCCATCATCGAATTTGTTTTCCTAACGTATTAAAATATATGTCACTTCATCTTTCAGCTTATACATTTTCCAAGAAATATCATGACAATTTTATTAATTACTTTAGAACTATAATTACGTAATACACGCCAGGTAAACATTTATACCGATATATTTATATTGATATGATAAAAATCAATATTTTAGGTAAAATAATTTTCAAAGAAAAATAAAAGCCGTATATTTCGCGTTGCACGAACAAAAACAGTTTATTCGTGCGACTATTACGATACATGTATTACATATGTACGCATGTGTTAGTCTCGCGACAGGTTAAGATTTCTGTTGAATACCATTTTTGTCACAAATTGCTCGAGGCATTAAATAGTTTTAGTGTCTTCTAACTGCGTTCGACACGTACAGCTTTTACCTTCGGTGGTTTGCTGGTTTACTTTCGACCTCGCAAAACCTTATAGCATTTGTTTATGAACAAAACATATATAATTGATAGAATTTCAGATTATTTGTAAATTATATTTTGTATGTATGATCCATTTTATATATGCTTCTAATAAAATTTTTATAAATGACTTAGTTTATAATTAATTTTCGCTTAATATATAACTAATTTTCTATAAGAGGTTCATAGCGATGATAAATATTTTATTGCACACGATCTATTGTAGACCTACTTTCTATTTATTTCATATTTTATTCGTTTATTTTTATTACGAATACATGAAATTATATCATCAGTCGCTATTTGTACGGACAAACCCACGAATGGACTCGTTCATCGCAAAATCGATACTAGTCGTTACAACCATCTTCCGGTAAGAATGTTCGTGTACAAAAGTTTTGATAACTTTCTTAATTATTCAAAATCACGTACCGACGGGGATAATACCGATCGTACATTTAATTTTCTAACACTATATGTATTTTTTAAGAATTTCCAACTTATATCTTTACGCGGGCATTTTAAAAGCAGCGTAGATTTATCATATTTCGATTCAAAATTCAGTCTTTCGTTTAATACATATTTTAATCTACGTTTAGCGTAGATTTTTTTGTACAATATAATTTGAAGCTGTGAACGTAATCGCGACAATAGATTTCATTCTGAATGTATTTCATGTATACGTAACCTTTTTCATGGGAAATTCGTCCAATTAATACACTACAAGCTTTTAATTAATATAAATTACATCGTCAAGTAAGAAAACAATAAAGGATTACTAACTTTGATTTACGGATGAATAAGGACTGGAAAGAAATTTTATTCATAAGGTGTATTGCCCCTCGTAGTCGTGCGTCTAATCGAAGATTACTAATCCACAACGACGGAAGCCTTGCAAAGGCCCCCTTGGAATCGAGCCACGTACCAGAGTTCTCTCTTATCGTTAAGAATCGATAGTTTAGCTCATCCTCTGGCTCTCGTGTATTCCTTATTGATATTCATTACCTGGTAAGGTAAGACACCTTGCAAAAATAGTATCTTGCTGCTTAAGTCGAAACATTAAAGATCTTCAGGTATGTTGAATGAGATCTAAATAATAGTTATAATTTATTAAAAATTTTAAGGAAATCGTAAACGGAAACTACCTTTGAATATTAGTACGAGATATTTTTGTAAGCGTGTCGCATCAATTTGTACATGGGTGTTGATCTTCGTCAGTTAACGCATCGAAACCGCGGACAAATGTGCGAATACACGAAGAAACGCGCACGAGTTGTGACATTTATGTAACCTTACGGCTTTACAACTCGTCCCGGATGAACGCCTTCCCAAAATACAACCCATTGGTTCATCAAAGGAGACAATGTGCCATTAGGCTCTGGGTACCAAGATGAACGGAAGATGTCGAACGGAAATGAACATCGGAAGACGCTGATATCATGCAAAGTAATATGTCAGAATCCTAATCATCGATTAAAGTCGACTGAAATATCGTCCTTTCTAATTACTTATTTGGATCTTCTTTTTTTATATCACGTAAAAAAATACTCTATTCCATACGTCATTAATTCTATTGACACCGTACTGAATATGTTCGTCAATGCATGACTCTTTGAAAAGTTTGACGCGTCGTAAGAATAACAAGGCTTGCGTTCAACAGATTTCTCTCTTCGCATTTTTGCCGTGCTTATCTTAATCCAGTATAACGAGTGGAAGTGAACTTTGCTTTCCTCGTTACAAAAGTATTTGCACGTGTACGGTATTGGATAAAAATCAGGAATTGCCCGATTTAGATATAGATAAGTGGTACATCGAGTTTAAAAATTCGTTTCGAGTTTCATGTAATTGCATGAGACAGTTTGTATACCACGTCAGTTACATTAAAGACACGATATCTATGAGGATTAGTCAGAGAAAAAAGTAAAGGTGACACTAATGCTATTCTTAGAGCGTGTATTGTAGACTGATACTTGTTTAAAGTGGTTAGATTTGACGATCTTACGTACAAACACGCCTACGCAATACGCGGATGCACACGACGCTAAGCATTCTCTCTTTTTCTCTTTCCGTCTTTTATCCCCTCTTCATCATGAGAGTTATCTACATTTAGATACCCAGCGTTGGTCGATTCACGACACTTAAAAGTTATCTTTGCTAATTACGTAGGTAGCCTAAATTCCACCGATCTAATGCCTTTTGAATTGTATCTTCCACTTAAACGCCACGGTCCAATAGAGTTTGTCGAGCATCGTGTATTTAAAATGCTCAACTTCTTACTAACGCGCAAATGTAAGAACATTAGCCAATAATGTCACATAATTGGAACGTATACAAAAAAAAAAAAATTAAAACGCGACGAACCGAAGTAAAATAAACGAAGTAAACTTTACTTTCCTATTCGAAGAAGCTTCAGTTGCAGTCAAAATTGAAAACTGAAACAGCAAAAGATTGAAACTATTCGAAAGAACTTCGTCGAGTCGTTTGAGAATTTCATTTGTTCAATCAGCGAAAGATCTTTTTTACCTATGATCTTCTTTTTACTGGATGCCAATGATGCAACCAGTTTTTGGTCATTAAACGACAGATAATTCTACGTCTGAGACAACGATTTGGTCCATTAGCCGTACGTCGTACAATTACCGGTAAGACGATATAGCATATTGGCGATCTTACTCCAACAATCAGTTACGCCTCGACATCGAGAACTATAATGATAATTGACAAGGGTGTGCCCATCAATCGTATGAAGTAACTTAAAGAGGATCGGTTATCTTATTAAGATATTAACGGTGTCGTGTAAACGATGTTACAAGTAATTAAATCGCTTTCGACACCGCGAATGGAATTATTTATAACGATTTTCCAAATGTTCGCATTTCTCCTCACTTAAGGATCGAATAAACATTTATAACAAAGTACGACTTGCTTATTTCTAATCAGAATCCGTAGTTTCCTGTCTACAATTTTTTCCACCGTCTGTTTTTTTTCTTCTATTGTTGGTTTACGATCCTTTTAGGCTTTAGGGACATATGCAGATTTGTGCTTTTTCTCCTATTGTTCGTGTCACCAGCTGCGTCACTCGTTAGCTGGCACTTATTAATTCTTTTTGCTTTTTCACCTTTCGCTTCCAACTAGTAGAACCGTACCTATATTTCGCGACTTGAATATTCTTACTAATGTATCACTTCGGTAAACAGAAATATTAAAACAAAGCGAGTCTATTAATACCTTTTTGAACTAATGTATTAGTTATTCATTTATTTTTATACTATACGTATCATTATTAAAATTAATAATAATGATATTGATTATTAAAACTAATTGCATTCAGATCTGTATCGATGCGATCAAATAAACGTAAGTTAACTGACTTGTGAATGTTCAACCGAATTGTGACTGGGAGCATGATGGAAAACAGACTGATTTGAGAAACGAATAAGCGACAGTAGCTAAACAAATTTGTGATATTCGTCTTGTTACAATTTAATTTATAAAAGTATTTTCTTTGTAAGTATTTCCGTATACATACACAGTTTATAAGATAAATAACAATGTTTGCAGAGATTTTTATAGAACAACGATACACGGACAATCTGTATCCAAGTACGATTATTCTTTATGAAAGTGGAGAAATCCTAAACGTTTAAAGAAAATGCTTCCATCCTAGTGGGGCTTGGATGCTGTGCGACGTCGCGTCGTTTTATTATCGATTCTCCTGTCTGGCGCTCGTACAAACCCTCTCTTCTGCTTCTCCCCCTCTTTCGCCACAACCCCTCGCCCTTTACTTTGCCTTTGTACGAGTACGCGCAGCCCCTTCCTGCTTTACGCGAGACACGGGAAGGGTACATTCGCTCGAATGTGATATAAGTTTGTTCTCGGTTGAAAGAAATATCAATAACCCACTTTCATTAACTTCTTTTATGCACTAACGCTGAAACGTTCTATTGTTTTAGTACAAATTGTAAAAAAATTATCAATGTTTAATTCTTGATAGTAAAAGACATTATTTTATTGCTTTTCCAAGAATGCAGGGAAACCTAAACTACGTCGGTCCGAACAGATAGCCGAAAATAAAATAAAAATATAAGAATGGTAGTAGTAGGAATAGATTCCCGTAAACTATGATTTTTTTAAAGCTACCAAAGAATTCGAGAAAAAAAATAGCATCTAGATAAATGGGTCGTCTAGAAGCAAGGTAGATCTGCTATTTTTACATTTATATTTAGAAAACCGTACCGTTCGTTTTATTATTATCTAATTGGGATTATATTCTGCACAACAATCCGGTATAACAATAAAATACATATAAATTTTTCCGTGCTCGCGAATATGTTTCTCGAGAATCTAAAATTTTCGATAATTATGACGTTAAAGGTCATCTACTTTTTAAGTATGTTATATAAAATTATGCATACGTCTGCTTCGTGTTAAGGAACTCGGACAATCATAGATTCATTCGTGAATAATCCTGGTCATTCTCGAGATGTGACATCATCGATTATCATATGCAAAGTTAGTCCACCTCACATGTCATTTTAGAACTTCAACGATGAGAATTATACGTTAATGACCATATGCGAGCAAAGGACTTAAATTCATAAATTACTCGTGATGTGGGACAGACGAAGAATAATTGGCAATTTACTTCCAATAAAATGAATTGTTTACCGCTTACAAAGAAATATCTTCTTTATTAATCCGACGCTTTCGATAAAATGCTAATCACAAAACATTTATCCAGTGAATTGTGTTACCAAAAAAAAAAAAAAAAGAAACGAAAAAAGATAAACATACTGTATAACAGCTTTAAAATTTTAGCCGAATGTGAGTTAAATCTAGAATTCATTTCTTTATTACTTGTCAACACAAGTACTTACTGATTTACTGTATACTGTGGTATTTACTGATAACACTTATCTTTATGTAACACTTATAAGAATTATGTACATAGAGAATAAAATATACTTAAAATAAATTTATCTACAAAGGAGACAGTAAACGCTGAATATAATATACAAACTTAATTTCAATACAACTGAGGAAAACTCACTCGTGTTATGTTATGGGCTGATAATTAAGCTATAATATCACTGAATCGAAAGGCGACTTTAAAACAATCGTGGCGCCTGTTCTCCTTGGCGATCGAAAGATAAACAAACCTATTTCTTCCATCACGGTCCACTCGGTGCACATCAAACGAGTATTTATTCTTAACTGGTTTATCAATATTGCGCGACAAAACCGATTGCGTTGCGTGATACGATTATAAAGCTGACGTAATCACCGGTATGTCAGAATCGAGGCGTTATTGGTATGCGGTTGTTGCACAGGACAAGTAAAAACGACATGTCAGGTGCACGGGTGTGGATACGTATGTATCTTTGAATTCGCGGCCCCCATTGGTTACGGGTTTAATCGTTTCGAGGACATGTTTACAGCTCGCAGTGTAGCCTTTAACGGAAAGCGGAACAAATCGGTGAAGGGGCGCCTGTCCGAATGCGGCTTCGACACGATGAATTGATACCAAACACGCCGTCCACACTTTCGTTTAAGGAAATCCGTGTCCACTTGCATCGTCTAGCTTATGTAGATTAAGTGCGTTGCACTTTTAGACACGAGATCGACGCGGAGATAAGTGTTACGAGATGTTCGCGCGAACGCAACGTCCTGTGACCAAAAACGCGATACGTGTTACGCTCGATTCATTGTGGCGGGTGTCATCGAACTCGGTCTTGCACAATAATTTGTCAATAATATCGGTGAATTGGCAAGTAACGAGTTAGAGTAGGAAATATACATATCTCTATCGCTTTCCCTTATTTGCCAAATTCTAAGGAAATTTTACTTTTTAGGTTGCATTACCAATTTGGCGAGAGATTGCAGAAAAAGCGCAGAATGCTAATGTTACAAACGAACCCCACCAAGTCAAACGAAATGCTACTGTCTATTCATGTTACCATATAACGATGTTAATTGGCGTGTTGCAAACCTGATACTTGTTAATCCGATACGGGTTTTCGCCAGGAGTCGATAAGGATATACGTATGGTTCCAGAAGAAAAATATTTTGAACAGTGTCGAAAATTTGTTAAAAAATTTCTTTCGTGGCTTAAATACATAGCTGAGTTCGAATTTTAAAGAAATATCGATCATTGGTCGATTTTACGGATAAACTACCTAAGAATTTAATGAATCGAGAAAAGATGTGATCAAGGCCATAGTGCAGCGTGCTGCGAGAGACACATAGGTATCGCAAATTATTACATAATGGTGAGTTGGCGTAACCACTGTTTCTAAGAATAGATATGATTCTAATGTGGAATTTAAATTTCGCAAAATTGTCTAAACTTCTATATACATTTTTAAATTTAATTCAAACCTTTGCAACGTAATCGCGATAATCGCGTAGCGACGATGCCAATGAAACTTCACCGTGTTTCGTATACCACGCGACTCTTCGATAAATAGCGAAACGAATTATTGGGAATTATAGCGAATTTCCGGTACGCTTTAACGCTTGTTATCATCCAAGGAAAAGGTAACAAAGGGACAAATTTAATATTGCACTCAAATCATCGGAGCGTGGCTCATTAGAGTTCGCCTCGACATGCCTTTAGCTTATACGACCCTCCATAGGAAGGAAGCCCCTCCAAAGCTTTGGAAGTGGGTAGATAATCACGGATGCTGTGTAGGTGCGTCTTGAACGAGACGGGGTCGAGGGCTTCTCCCATTTTTCCTAGTATTCATCGTCGGTAGATTCAAAGAACTTTGCCGGTCAGTGAACTCTACTCTCAATGGATCGTCCATTGACTTTCAATAAATCTAAACGATAGGTCACGGAGAAATTGCTCTCGTTAATAAGTTAAACGCGGCTAATCACGTGCAAACACGATGAAATTACACGAAATTGCAGGTGGTTGCGTTTTACCAGGAGAGTTTGGTCAATATTTCGTGCGGGACACTATGTACTATACACTATGTACTATACAATAAAGTAGTTAGTCCGATATTTTCATCGGCAACTTGTACAGTTTCGTAATTCGATATACCTGTGCCTATATCTCGCCGAGATCAAGGGTAACAAACAACGAGGATGCAATTGATTTTTATTGGCCTTTGTAAAGTTTTTTCTCCTTTCCTATTTTCTAAAATACTTTAAAGGTTGCAACCTTATGGAAACCGAGGTTTCTGCGTCAAAAATATCGCGCGGAGTATTCGGCGAATCCAATGCTAAAACGGAATGTCTTTTTAAGAGTAACACATAAATTGTTATTAAAGACAAGCAAAAGGCTGATGTTACATTATTTTTTTTGATTATTTCTGGCTCTTTGATTAATAGACCATTAAGTTTCATCGTTTCGCGCGTGTATCTTTAAGAGGATAGGTTTGAGTCTGTATCCGCGTTGCGAAAAATCCTGTTTTTTTTCCAAGAAAGAAATTTTTTGTATAGTATTTATCGCAAACTTGATATTATTGTTTTTATATGAAATCAAAGCTGCTTAGAATGGATGAAATTTCAGTCGTCATTTAACGACTTGTTGGTCGAGATTAGTAAAGTGTGAACTTTGTTGTTTGCTCGCGCAGTTAGCTCTACTTAATGACTAAAGACTTAAAAGTTGTATATGCAAGAACATATTGTTGTCAGATTACTGGGATACGTGCGGGTGGTATCGTCTGATACGTCTTCTAGAGCATTTAAATCTGGAGGAAACCATTGTTGCAATATCGAAAATGCAAGAAATTGTCGATTATGCATTCCAGAGATTGATGTTTATGAGAACAATTTGCTTTAAAAATTGCAGACTTTATTCCATTTCGTTACTGAAGCAAAGTTGTATTCTTCGTACATTTGTAATACATTTACGAAGCATGTTAATTAAGAAAAAGATGACTAGGATCGATACGGATAATATTCTTGCATAAACATTCGACACTGGAGAGTACGATGCAAATCGTTCTAATAATTACGATGCACGGCAGGGCGTAAAGCGGGACATGGGTAACGAGAAGGACCTTGGCCCCCTACTCGTGTAACGATAAGCATTCGTGTAACGATAGGTACTCGCGTATTAGTCATGCGCGTAAAACCTAACAAACCATTCATTTTAGTCTGATCGTTTGTAGAGGTTTATTCGAGAATATGTATATATCCGTATCTATTATTTCTAAGAAACTGCGCGCTAAGAGCGCAAAAAAATTGTCTAAACGCTTGTTAAGAAGTTCTTTTTTTTCCTTTAGAAGTTTATGACAATAGAAGACTATGACGATAATATATTCGTGAAAAATAATCAGGTTGTTGGAAGTATAACGGGCGTGTGAACGTTTTGTACACAGACACTGAAAATAACAGCCGGGATAACCGTAGGACTCTCTTCGTATTGCAAGTTCTCCGGAAGTGTGGCACAAATTGCGGATGCCAGTCCGACCAAAGTGTTACTCCATTTGAACACCAAGAGAGGGTCATTCGATTAAGGTTTCAAGTTGATCATCGAAGGTGAGCCCGGTTAATTCCACAATTATACACCCACGAAACATCGTTATTTCATTGACGTTCGGCAATTTCCTAATTGACACACGATATAGCCTTCCTCTGAGTGGATTTTTTCGCCCTGTTGATGGCGGTGATGCAACGATGCCTAAATTAGTAATTTGCAATAGTCACAGTCACGACAATTTCCCGAATTAACTTAGCGAGTTGAATGGCAATGTGACATTCGCGTGATGTACGTTCATTTCAAGATCCATTAAGAGAACCTCGCGATGACAAACTTTTCGTTTCTCATTACCAATTTTCTATGTAGATATTAATAATGCTTCGCGATGAGCGTTCCATTGTTACTTCGAATCTAACACGAAGATTTACCTCGATACGCGACTTTAAACTCCCGTTATATGATTTTTAAAACATTTGCATTCTGAAATAATGTGCCGAAAGATTTCCCCTTGTTGCCTGTTTCCTCTTAAAGCGACTTCGCATAGACTTCGCACAGACTTTGCACAACGAACAACAATGGTAGACCACGATTATCTTGATTCGCGTAAATCGAGCACAAGATGTAGAATTAATTATGCATGGGCGCCTGACAACACGCTGCATTAAATTAATCAGCATCTAAAAGACTTCCCAGTCTTACGATTCAATATTATGTGCCGGGTTTTCTCATCGCTTTGAGTCTAATGCCCCCGGACACCGAGGCCACTGTACAGTCTTCAACAGTAAACATGTGCATGTTGGAGTGTCTCTTAATTCTGCGATTAGTATTACAGATATAGTTGGTAGATACAACGCTATGTGTAGATATAATCGAGAAAATCAACGATGCCTTTTATAGGATTTTTAATAAAACGAAACATCAAATTTTATTAAACCGAGAGAAAAGATAACCTGCCCATCCTAATCCATGCTGTTGTATTAATCACAGCCAAACATTTTGTTTTAATATTACAGACTTTATCATAACAAGCGTTTATTATCTTTTAACCAATAGATATGTTATATTATCATTGCCTTTGGATTTATCTAAATCTCAGTTATTATCTTTGTTACAGAAATTCGTTAGAATCTTTTTTGCATTTGGATACGTTTCAATAATTAACCGAGTATATTTTCGGCACTTCAACACGATCGATCAATCCGGCGAATTATACCATAAACCAATAATAATCGTGTGTCATTCTATAACAAAAAGAATTGCGGGGTAAACATGTCCGCCGCAACCCGTTTCCCTTTATCGTTCAAATCCCTTGAAATAATCCATAAACGCACACCCCTAACCAATGAAAAACAAACATACCTTTTAACATAAAATAGATAAACCATATTCTTGAATGGTTTCCTTCTCGGATAAATCGAATCTTTTAACAATAGTAGCAGTAAAACTAACGAATATGTGTATGATGAATCAGGTTAAAAATATTATGGAAGAGAATGTGATTTTCTGACAGTGTATATATTCAACAAGATGGCGAAACTGATGTTCCACCAATGATCTTCATCGTGTTCCGGCGTTCGAGCTGGCTCATGAAAATAGCGTTACATAGAGAATCGCGCGCATAATGAACACCAACCTGTTCGCTGCATGACGTCGTCATTCTGTTGCAAGTTGCTGGCGGTGTCGTCGTTGTTCGAATTCACTTGTACATCCGTCATCTTCTCGGTCAACGATACTGAGGGTCGTTCTCTTTAGGGTTAGGCGAGAATTCTTGGTATTCGCAGTGGTTGACTTCCACGCACTGCTCGTCACGCCGTAATACGCGCGAAACAACGAGAGGAGATGCGCGATTCAATGAGATACGATGAAAGTTGAGGAACGCGCGACACTTGCGACGCGTTTGAACTGACTGGCTCGACC
>NT_176554.1:880093-958748 GCF_000188095.3 Bombus impatiens | reverse complement strand
GATCACCCGAAGGCCCCACGCCTCACCATCGGAAATCGCCGAGCGTTTACGAACCTCTTGCCGTTCGTACGATTCTCAGGTGCTCCGTGTCGCGTAGCGAACAGACAGCGAATGCGATTCGAGTATCGCGCACTCACCCTTCCGCCAAATAGACAGCCACCCCTCGTTTTCTCGCCATCGAAAACGATATTTATCATTCATGGTTCGATTCAGTTAACAAATTATCGATTCAATTTTTAAATTGCTCGTCGTATGGTTAAAAGTGTACAGAAACTTGAAATTTACAGTTTCTCCGTTCCCTCAAATTTGTCTTTGTTCAAAATCAATGTTATATTTTAACTAAAAAGATAGTAGTAGAGATAAGTGACTAAAATTATCATAGGTATTTTTAGATAATTATGAAAGTTATTATAAACGTTTTCAAATAGGTAGGATGTAGAGCACGTGGTAGGAATTGTTGGACTAAATTCATGAAATTTTCCGAATAAAATAAAATTATACCAGTACTAGATAGAATGACTTGCTGACTGCCAATTTGATGATTTTTCAATAATAATCAGACGATAATCCGATAATTTAATGATATCATAGATCTATAATTTATATAAAAACATAGACGTTTTGGATTTGTACAAAACATGTTTTTATGATTTTATTTACATTATAATTATATCATCCGAACGTGTGAAAATATAACGTAGATGTACAAATCGGCAAATACTTTTCAAACTTCCCTGGAAGACTGTCAACGGCGTGAAACTTTTCACACTCCTCGTTCTACGAAGGGCATAGTTCATTAAATTAATACGATAAGAAGTAAAATAACACCGATCTCTTCACTCGGTTTGTTTCAGCGTTAGTATGCATATATTAAGATATTATACATCGTTCTTATTATAAATACATATACCTTATACAACGTTACATTCAACCAAATCAAACAGACGTGATTGGTATTTCATATCATCTTTCCCTTTGATGAATTTATTTTATATTAAAAGGTTTTATTTTATCCTGTTCTTTCTTTTCATTTTTTACAAAAGATCCTAATGACGATAAGAGCGATTCGAATTGTATTTCGCCGTTCTGTGCAGAATTATGAGAAGCGTGGAGCGCCTAAGCGCCAGGAGATTTTTTAACAGGGGATGAGTAAGACGATAAGTATGGAGAATGAACATGTTCCTCGTTGACGCGAAGTTCACCGAAGGATGAATACCGCATAATGGTTGCCGCGTTGCCACTTCATTCGCTGTCTTTCTCGCACAATCTACGAAGGAACGCTAGAAACAAAACAATCGATATTAACATCTTATTCTAAAGAAAATACGGATCTGGTGTACCGCTATGTCAATCAAACTTGGTGCCGAATACACATATATGAGCAATTTAAAATATACAATAAATATTAGAATAATTTCATGTGCAAAATCATGATGCCACAGAAAATGCTATATCGCATTTTGTAATTTCTGTGTCAATTTTCCAAGCTCGAAATGTCCTGAGGGCACGTAAAATTTCCCGGATATATTGCGATGATTTATATATACACTTGTGAATCTCTCATTGTTCATTAATATTAATAGAAAGCTTCTGTAACTTAAATAACAAATGAACGCCTTCATTGATAGAAGTAGCGTAGATAATTAATAACAGAGTTAATGTTGTCGAAACGAAACGGCATGATTGAAACAGTGCTTTCTTTTGATGCACAGAAATCCGTGACACAAATAAATATCAAACGTCTAGATCGTTCTATGTACATCTAATTTGCCTAAAATGTACATCTATCTGTGCATATGTAATGTTTTAGACACATAAGATAGTACAAAATAGTATGACAAATTACAGTACGATAGTCAAATATAGTTTGAAACCGTCTTCTTGTAATCGACGAGAACTCGAGGAAACGATTAAGGTTGAGCATCGTTTTCTGAAATCCACGCCAACGACACTACCGAGTGTCTTGAGTCACGGATCTCGTGCATGAATACATCTTAAGCTTTTGTACGTGTTGCTGTACGAGAAGCAGGTTATCGATTTCAGCATCCCTGCCACGTAGATTCGTTGCGTCCTATAAAATGTGACATGTGCGTAGTCAAATAGGAGGCAGAAAATTGTGTTAATACATAGGTGAAAAGAGGCAAAGAAGAAACGAAAGAATAAGGAGGAAAGACAGAAAACTCATGGAGATGCACGTTACGCTACAGGGTGTACTTACGAAAGGCGAAATTTGTGATATTGACGTCTGGTTTGTTTACAATAGCACCATCATCTTCTTCAAGAATGCTGCAGAACACAAAACACGTGGAAATGTTAAACGGTAGGGAAAACAAGAAACGGGGCCCGAACGATCGTTCGATTCCTCTGACTTCCTGGACATTTTGGGCAGCTATATAAAAATACTCTACAGGACTAAGCTACTGAACACTGTACAATGGGAAGATACAAAGGGGACAATCTTTTTTTTAAATTTTCTACTGTAATATCAACGTCTACTGGTAGAACGAACCGTTAAACAAACGCATATTTTATTGTTCGCTGCTGCTCTTCTTTAATCTAGCGATGCTCTATATTAATGTAACTCACTGATGCAGCTCGTATAAAACACGCTTCTTTTCAACTTCTATTTCGCGAGATGCATACATTTCATTGTGACGAATCGATACTTACGATCATAGGGGATGAAACCTTCGTCATCTTCTGGGTCCATACAATCCTTCAGTACTTCCTCTACTTCCGCGTCGGTTAATTTCTCACCTAAAAGATTATACAAAATACGCGTATAGAATCGTGCGTTAAAAGATAAATCTGAAGTTACTCTCTTTGTGTTTGTTAAAGATGTTAAGCGGCCGGAAAAGCGGTAAAATACTTTGAAACTTCTATTCGTGTTACTAACTTCCTTGATATCGTTAAAAATATACAGATTTTAAACTATTTTTATACGCCTACGAGTAATATTTTTCTCTAGTCGACGATGATGAAATATAGGATGATTATAATACCGAGCGCAAGCAGTGTGTGTGAAAGTTCAGCAGCCATCATAGTTCCATTTTCCTGTTTATCGTATAGTTTCAAACATTCGAGAAAATCTTCGTAGCATCCCTGATCCTTGTCCTTTTTACACTGGCTGTAGATCGGCAAGAATTCGTCGAGCTTCAGCAACTTCTCACCCTTCTTTTTCGTTCCTCCAAGTTTTTCTATGCTGGCGTTTGTAGGATTCAGGTTGAGGGCCCGAAGTACGTCACCAAGGTTGACTGCATCGAGAGTCATCGAGCCATCCGCATCGTAAATGGAAAAGGCAAATTCTGCCTCTGTTTGATAAAGAAAGGAAACAAAGAAAATCTTATTACGTATCGCTCATGATCGTTCTTCCGAGTGTCCATCTTAAAATTTGTTTCGATGGATTATAGGACCTTTCGATATTTAAAGAGTGATAGGTAGGTTTACTTGACAGGCGGTAGTTATTGGAAAAAAATATTTTGCTTCGTGATTAAAAAAATGTCAATGTCGATTTTAAATTAAGAACGCAGGTATATGCTAAGTGAAATCTGGGTTAATATCAGCTGAAGCGTGGCTGTTCGTGCGTACCTGGTTCAAAAATATTGTTCTATTTTGAGACTGAGCGGCTCCCACCCAGCGACCGATTCAAGAACTTACTGGTGGAAGTAGTAGTGGGTCAGATTACCCCCGCCGAGCCATATAAGAACACGGTACTAACTATTTTTGAAATGGCGCTTCCCGTTCGGGGTGATTACACCTCCGTTTTACCGAATACTAACGATTACGTAACATTTTTCACGCGGCACATCGAGTTACCGTCTTAGTACTTACATTTAGAACCGTATCGTGAATGCCAAACATAATTACGGAATAATTCAAACGAATTTTAAACGTGCCGTTTCCCTTGCAGCCATAAGTTTAACGCGCTTTAAATATAATATATATCGTGGCGAGAAATCGATCATCGCGTAACTTGTTTAACGAGGAATATCATGTTCTTCGATCTACGACAATATTTTATATTCTTGGAGATACCGCGTCATAAACACATTTTTCTTCGATCTTTAAATTACCCTTCGCAGAGAATTTCCCTCACTTTTTCCTGCGTTTCCTCACACATAAAATTACTCGCGATATTCACTAGATAGTTCACTGTTAATTTAAAATGTATCTTATAGTTGGTTGTATTTGCTATTCCTTAAAATCCTGCCTATTATTTCTATTGCACAGGTAATTTCAAACACGTACACAAAAACCAAGTATTTTCCATATGTTTTACTCACTTTCGACGTCCTTTGCACTGAGGTCTGCCTGTAATGCAAAAGAGATATCATTAAATATTCACAAGTTATCACGCAATACTATTTATTATCGTTATTATTTATAAAAATTATATCGAAATACAAAACATTTTAATGGGAAATCTATCGATATAAAATACATCGTAGCAAAGTTTCTCTTAAAGGAATTCTCAGTAACGACATAACTAAATTATTAAATAATTAAAAACATATATCCTTTAAAAGTGTCAAAAGAAACTTTAAGAATACCAAGAAAGAGTGGAAACTAAATTAAACTAAATTAAACGATGGATTTATGGATAAAATTTTCGTCGTATATCGAAAATTGGAAGAGAAAATCAAGAGCTTACCATTGTAACGTGTCTGGTACTGCTAGATGTTAATCGAACGGAGCGTGAACCAGAAGTGGTATCGGGTGTTACCAAATTTATTTATTTTATTTCTGTAGATGGCGCAGTGATCACGCGAATTACAAGGAGAACCAGCTCGAAAAGCTCGGTTCGGACGAAGAGGGTATTGGCAACGCTGCGGTCCAAAAACAGTTCGAGAGACAACGCGGTTTAGAAGCTGTGCTTCCTTGTTACGATAAATGGTTTTCGGTGATACCGTTCGTATGTCATGGCTGCCAGATCTGCAACGCAGAATACATGCGACAAACAAAAATACACGCTGGACGGCCTTCGATCTCGTATACCCATCGCGCCCTTAATATCGCCGATCTTCGCCTTTTACGTCAAGCAATCGTTCGATAAATCAAAGATACACGTGATTATCAAAAAAGTTACTGTATTGTATAAAATTTTTAAGATACATCTTTTCCTCCGCGGTGTTCCTAGGAACGCGTGGAATTTATTTCACGTCTCGTATAACTTCGTAAGAGCTTGGCGTACGTAGACTATACCGGACGCGTGGCCAGCTGATGGCTAAACTAGGGAGTTATTTTTATCAACTCGACGCGAACAACCAGCGTATTTCTCTCTTAAAAACTAGGTTTACAAGTGGATATTTAGATGTTGTACATCCGATCGTTCCATAACTCCGTCGAGGAAAGAATTTGAACGTCGAGCCGACGTTTGACTCATTTCTTCCGACGGCCAAAAATGGTTCGCAATAATTTCCGTGTTCTACTTAAAATACCCTTTCTCTTCCGTTCTTCCGATTGTGTTTCATTGTGAGTCATTTTCTTCGTTTTACTGGACGTTTTATCTTCCAACGAACGACCTTCCTCCTGATCAGATAGGGCCGAGGACGCAATTTCCTCGATTGTTACGTCCTCCAATGAGGCATTCTTCGTGAAAGGCGTTGATGATGCGACGAACGAAGATGTAATTTCTTCGTACGCAAAATCACATACGTTGCTCCTAACGTCGTTATCGGGTACATAATCGATGTTATTCTGATCAGGATCATCGATACTTTCGATGCTTCTTATAAACTGTTCTTCCGTTTCCTCCCAAACCTCGATCTTTTCTTTGCTAACAGTTTCCGATACATCTTCTTTCCTTTGCTCGGATTCTTCCATTTTCGTTTCAAGTTCCTCGATCATTTGGTAAAGTAAATTGATAGATACTCTAGTCGCTTCGTTCGAGTTTTCAAGTTCCTTCTCCAGACGAGTGCACGTTGGATCTGTTGTGGTTTCGATAACAGCATCGTGCACTATTTGATGCACATCACCCTGACCCTGAGTCGTGTGCATTTCCACAAAATTGGTCGGCTCTGCAGCGTGTGAAACATTTTCGATGTTGCGTACAACGTGTTTTACCTGTTTAATGAATTGAACGTTAGAAAGAAACACTTAGAGAATAATTATTTTCTTATCGCCAATCCCAGAATTATTCGCACTTTTCACAATGCTATTTCCATTTACCTGTTTTTCTAATTTGGATATGTGGTAGGGCACGGAAGTAGAATCTCCGATTTGTAGATTACGTAAACCAAGCACCATCTTTTCTATTAATTCTGTAGTTTCCGGTTCGTTGCGATCTACGCTCAAACGATCTTGTATTTGCAGCATTGTTCGTGTGATCTGCGATTGATTGCCAGCAGATTCTTGTTGATGATCCAACATTTGTAATTTTTCTGACAACATTATTGTTCAATAATTTCAATTTGTTAACATTAATTCCGCTAATAATGAAAATAATGAGCTACAAGTTAAACACGTTTATTCTAGCACGAAAAGGAAAGCAATTACCGAAACGTAATATGCAACATTTCGCATATCGTATCTACATATAGGATAAAATAAGATTTAATCAAATACTGCCTGTATAAGATGATAACTGCTTACGATCATTTGTATCAACCACGTCAAAAGCTTCCAACATTATCTTGTCGATTAAACTTCTTGCAAAGGCTTCGACCATAATTTGAGGCATTATCAACTCGACAGAGAACTGAAATCGTAGCTGTCGGAAATGATCGTCAGATTTTCTATACGCATGGCAAATATGTATGCACTTGAATTTTGCTAGGTGCGGTGTACGTTTATTTTTATTTTTAAAATTTACTCTATTTGTTTAGCAGTTTATTTGGTAAATCGATTAATAATAAGTTCAAACATGAATCAAGTACGAAATTTGTATAGGGTTACCGACACCCTAAAGTGAACTTATGAAATGTTTGCACGTGTTCCGGAAAATGTCAGAAGACGTTGAACGTTTACTTTCAGTTTGGCACCAAAAAAGCAAGGTGTTGCCCGCTTAATTTATAGAATGATCTTTTTTTTTATTAAGTATTTCATTAAATTAAACGTATAAATCAATATTAATAATCTATCAATAGACTTGATCTTTAAAATTTTAAAACCCTGTTTGCATTACGATAGAATTGCCGATGTAACCTCAACTTCGAACTGAATCGGATTAAAGTACTAAAAAATAAATAAACACTCGCTTATCAAACGTTTTAAAGGAAAATTCGTACATATTATCGAATCTTCGTCAAATTTGCATGCAATGAATGTCATAAAATGGATTGTATTATTAACTATAACGTAAAAGGGATATACCGATCTTTAACGAGTCAAAGTAGCGATAAGAGCACAACCCGCTAGTATCGAAAAACGAACGTGTCCATAAAAGATGGATCAAAATAAGTACATAGAAGTACGAATCTTCGAACCTGTTGCGGAAACTCCAACTTTCGACGCTGCTCACAAATATTCCATAAAAACTCTGAGCACAATTCACGAATGCGATAGTTTAAAGGTTACTCATTCGTACGTTCAAAATAATAATTCGTACATGCAAAGGAACGTTCCATATTCCACGAACTTGAAGTCAAACATCAGAAGCTTTCCATCTTCCAAACAAAGGGTAGATTCGTTTAGAAACGCGGACAGACCATTCGATATCGATTTGCTCTTAAGATATTACGCGTGTAATTCCGATATGGAGAAATCGATAAACAAAGTTTTTGGCAAAATGAATGATCAGGTTTGCAAAGACATAGATCATGTTGGCCCGTTAATCGAATTGGGTGCCATCTACAAAATTTGCAACTCGTTGGAAGAATCGTCTCCTAAAAATTCTTTATCATCCATGTCTCGATTTCGCGATATCATAGTCAAGCTACGATCTTTGATACGCCGATGTAGCAACGAAACGTTGGGAGAAATTCTGTCGAACGATCCGTCGATGAAAATCTGCGAACATTGCGGAGTGATAAGCTGCACTAAACCAGCAAATATTTCTGTCGAATCGCGAACATCACCACCTAACACCTCCTACTTTTTAAGTACGCAAATGTTTTCAGACGTAACCAGCAGTGGCGACGATGACCCGAGAACCTATCGACAAATAAGGAGAATTAATCCCAAAAAGGAACAAAGGACGAAACGCGTTGAAAAATATCGCAGTATGCAAAAGAATGAAAATCGTTCGATTTGCAAAGAGCAAGTAGATAATGGAAAAATTTATGGCTCGAGGGAGGTAAATCTAACTGTGAAACGGGAAAATAATTTCCACATAAATGCTCCTCAACGCATCGAAACTATGGTAGCTGAACGCGAACACGATAACACGATTCAAGAGACACGTTCTGTTCGTAACGCGATAAACACTAGAATATTAGAAACAAGTAAAACGGAGTTACCCGATCGCGTTAAAAATTCGCAAATGGAAAAGCCATCGGCTATCAAAAAAATCGTTAAGGCAACGAGTAGAAATCAACTACAAGCGGAAGCTAACTGTAACTTCGAGGAAAAAGATAAAATTAAAAACGATCTCACTGTCGATTTTACAAATAATTCTTTGCACGGTAGATATTTCAATCCCGTTGACTATAAAGAAAAGTCCGTACCGAGAAATAAACTGGACGATTGGCAAACGTCGAACAAAGATCAGCTAAATTTCAACGAGTGTAATGAGAAGGTTTTAAGAGACATTCTGTATGAACATCCGAAATCCCGTATTGATGACTCGGTATCGCAAAATTATACATCTTTAAATAGCAGACAAAGCACAGAGAGTAAACAGAACCAACCAAACAACGTCATGAACGACATAACTTCGTCTGCTAATGAAGTGACGTACTTGGCACGAGAGTGTCCCGAATCAATAGAGGGAAGGAAGAAAGAATTGGTTTCGCAATTAGATGAGAGAACGTACGTACATTCTAGACAACCTATCAATAGACGCAGTTTCGTTCTACACAATGCACGGAATTACGATCCGTGCTTAAATTCAGAATTTTTAATACTCGACAAATTGATGGCATCGAATATGATCGAAAGGAATAGCGAGAAAAGCCCAAGAATCTCCTGCATCGATTCTCAAAAGCATTTGAAACATCCCAAACGCGTCGATCCTATTAGAAATATGAAACAGTTTAGAAGTCTAACGTGTTTAATAGAAGATGATTCGTTAGAAAATTGTATTACAGCATCTCGTATGTTGGTACAAGCTAATGAGAGTAATACTACAGTTGTTAGTTCCTCGTCTGCCGAGAACATGATACGTGAATGGGTAAAAGTTCCCCAAAGTGCTAATTGTATTCAAGATGAAACGTATAAAAACTCGGATACTTCGAAACCTTCTACGATTGTGTTAAACGTAGAACCTCGTGCATTCTGGGCTAATGAAAAATCAATTTACTGTACAGAGACGTCTATCGATGGACAACGTAATCCAGAAGATTATAATGCGAAGAAAACGTACAAATCGTCGTCGAAGAATAAAACCAAACACCATCATTCGGATAAACGGACTATATCAAATATAATCAGTGGTAGTTTCAAGCTGTGGAATAGTAGAGACTCGATAAAAGATAAAATAAATACATCGAAACATACTGACATACACGGAAGCGAGAAACGTCTTAGGAAGCACTTATTCGATTCCTTTAAAAGTCTCAAGTCCATAAAATCCATGAAATCCAAAGAGTTACGTGGAAGTACTAAATCTTCGGGTTCTTTTGGAAATAGTTTATTTCCTAATATCCCTCCAAGTATTACCCGGCGAATCATTTACGACGAATCATCGTTAAAAAATCTGATACACGACGATAGAAGGTACGCAAACAATACGAAGGACATATTGTTGCTTTATCGGAAAGTTCTCGAAAGTACAGAAGAGATGGATTGGCAAAGTTTTCAACGATTCGTCGAAGACTTACATCCCAACAAAAAAAATCTTTGGCGCGATATTTGCAAAGTCATTAACAGTAAAGTGAAAAGAATAACCGACGAAGACGACGGCAGTGCGGAAATATGTATAGAGATCACCTCCACTCCCTTCGAAGAGGCGAAGCACGAAAGAAGAAAGTGCAGCAACGAGATCGTGTTCGAGATGGACATAACACTCGCAGACGTCGAGAGGTGTCTCAGTAGGAGGCAGCTACTATCCACGGAGAAAGAGCAGCTTGACACCCTTAAGAGAGCCAGTGAAGTTATTAAAGTTCGAAATGATGACGTTTGTGATATTGAAGTAGCCTCTAATCAAGCTGAATAAGCAGTCTTGCATGCTTTCAATTTCGCTTCTACGTAATCCGATTACCATCTCCTTCACAGTTCCCTCTCGCCATTTCTTTCGTACTTCATTTTTGTTGTTTTTTGCATACAATTTCCGTAACTCTACTTTTTATAAATTTCCGCCAAACTCTTGACATTGCTGAATAAAATTTGACATATAAGAAATTAAACGACTCGCGTGCTCTATTTTCTTAGCATTAGAGCCCCTAAAATTCGAAGAAACAGTAACGTTTCAAGATGCACAATGCTTGTAGCAGACTGGTACGAAGTTAGTTTTAGGTGTAGCGTACCGAATGAGCTAGATCGGTTGATCCCAAAGTGAAAGATTTGGTTGATGCAAGGTGGGCTAGGTGGGTAAATGGGTTGGTAGGGGAACCGTGTGGAAAGGGTGGGTCGCCCCTGGTAAAGTAGGGGTGGTCCAGCAAGCAGATTCCTGGGCTGATCGATGGAACGACCGGCGCATTGGATTTTCCAAGAGTAGCGCGCGCATTCTCATCCTTTCCAACAGCATTACATCCACCGTGTCTTTCAGTTACTCACGATCCTGCCGTGGTGGTGCATCCACCTTTCGGTGAGTGCATACCTGCTAACGAGAGAACGATGCAACTGTGTCACTAGGCCGTATGGCACGTGATCCTGTCCTTGCACGGTGCTGCTCTTCTTTATATCCGTGGCGACGTCCAATGATCGCGACGTATCGGGAATGCACTTCTTGAATTTTCGAGAAAACGTGCGTAGTGCGTGATCTACTTCTTCCACGAAATTGTTCTCGTTCTCGTTCGATTTCACCTCCCCCGTTGCTCTCGACCGCAAACGTAAGTAGGTATCTACGTAGCAACGTTCCACGTCCAAATGGATGAAAAATAGATCGTTGAGATATTCAGAGAGAAATTGATTTATGGGATGACAGGGTGAGCCTAAGTGTGTTTATCGTAACACAAAAAGACCGGCTGATGTCGCTAGGAAGTGAACGGAAGGATATTTGCTATTGTCAGGTGAGACACGTGGTGTTCAGATCCTATGATAGATTGATTACTCTGCATCGAATACCCGTTAGATTTCTTTTTCCTTCCTTTGCTTCTCTGTGTAACGTAAGTGTTCAAATGATTTTAGACGTTTTCACTGAAAACATGCATAAACGTCGGTCCGTCGATGGGAATGTACAGGAACAGGCTTTGCCCATTCCAGTTCAGATGTTCCTTTGGCGACAATTGAGGTACAATATTCTTCTACGCAAATCGATCTAATTTATCGATGATGAATTTACTTTCGTTCGAAGGAAATTAATAAATCTCAATAGCATTAACAACGATGTCCAATATTTCTTGGAAAAGATACGTAGCTAAAATGCGTTTTGACAAGTCAGAAGCTTTAACGAGCAACGCATCGTTTAAATTATTGCGTAGCACGTAAAGATTATGTAAAGACGTAGAGTATTATGCAGATCGTATATTCATATTTGTGCCAGAGTTGTTAATTTTTGTCATTCATTTGCAACGTATAGTACACTATATCATATATTTAATAAATACAATATACTATAATTTGCATATTACAGGCCGTTCATACGTGCGAAACTTGGCAAGCTTCACGAAGCATCTTGCACGGTAAAAATTCATACCTTCATTTTTATACATGTCCTTTCTATAAATGAGGTTGTTGAAGAAAGCAAACGATATAAACGGGTATATATGTGCCAGCGAATGTGTGTGTGCGCGTTTGTGTGTGCGTGCGCGCGCGCGTATGTACGTGTGCGTGTATGCATGTGTGTATAAAATGAACATTACAAAAGAATTACGATGTTTGCGAACTAATTTTAAAGCAAGAAATTCCAAGAAATTTTATACGATTCATACGATTACAATGTCTTAGGACGTGAAACACGATCTTTCTGACATATTCGTCCACAGATTCGAATGAAAGAACTTTCAAATTGTAGATATGCTTCTGCTCCATTACCAAAGGGGGAAACGAAACATTGTTTTATCCGAATTTTTGCTTTCGTGATTGTCCTCGATAAATTTGTTGTGCTTTTTGTTAGAGGTTTGCCTTATGTGTACAAAGAAGGTGAAAATTTAATAAATTTGAATTCTTTTTTCTTAATTCCAATGCAATTTTGCAAATACAAAGTTAGTATAAAGGTTAGTATGTTTCTAAAGTCGTGCAAATCAGAGTTCAGACAGTCAGAATATACGTTCTATGAGATTACCATTACAAATTTATCCCGATAATAAATATATGAATAATAATATATTCAAACGAATGAAATAGCTTTTTATATCCGACTCGTTATACAGAAATTTTTAACTTGAGATTAATAATAAAAGGAGAATTTCTTACATGAATATTCATTGTATTAATAAAACTTTTAGATTCACTGTCTTTATCATGCATCTCTTTGCAATTTGAAATATTTATAATCAAATGCAAGAATTACAGGCGAAATAAATAAACTCGTACCAACTTGCTGCAAAATATTTTAAACGGAGAAATAATTATTAACTGTAATCTGAATAACTAATCTGCGCTATGTTGCCCGAAAGATTTTATACAAGCTTTTTTGCACTCATGGAATCCGAAGCTTTGATATTATAGATTAAATAAATAATTACAAAGAAAAAATATATAAATATGAAATTGATGTCATGGAAGAATATCGCAGGATTTCATGCTGTGCAAAATCCTTATCAACCATATCCTGTCAGCCTTTTGTTTTCCAATACCTACCCGACTACCTGCACTAACAATGTAACCTCCTCCACGCTGCCGCCTCCACGTGTCACCTGCAGTTCTGTCAACACGCGCCAGGCCATCATGTAAGTTCGCTAAGCCTGATACCTGCCTGCTCCCATGTTTGCCAACCTATTTGTGCAATTATGTACTTTCTAATTATTCTGGTTCAATTACTAGAGAGAATTCACTATTTATAAAAACTATACTATCTATTTATTCCTTTATTGCATGTCTCTTTGCTATAAATACGAATGTTTGCTTTATTTGCAGTATCAAACAGCTTTTTCAATATTTAATCCAATTATCTCTGTTATACATTGTTGCGTACATTATTTTCTAGCTCAACTTCAAACTATATCTTGTATATATTGTGATATTACCGTCCTTACGCCTGCAGTTACTATCAAAACCAAGTGGACGTAGTCTCAAATTAATAAACTAATTGGTACATTGTAAGCTGATGCGCTTCGTTATTTTTGCCAAGGCGTTTTGATATGAAAATTGTAATATCGATTGTCGTGAAATTTTTATATTTTCTCAATAACACGCGTTCAGTGATGAGTAGTGGGTTTGTATAGTAGAAAAGATACCTCTCTTGGGGAACTGTAAGCACTGACTTTTCTGAATGACACACGTATAATTTTGTTACTTGTGTGATGCAATGACGTATAATTTTTAATTCGCATCGTCTACCTTGCTTGTTGTATTCTTTTCTTCTTATTCGTTCTTCTCGTTGTTTTACGACTTTTCAAACTATTTTGCAATGTGTTCAGAGGAATAAGCTATTAATCATGATCGTGTGTTTCTTAATGCATATGTAGGAGACCAAGGAAGCTTGTACGGTTGGTATAAGAAGTATTTCACTATAATACTTTCCATTGTAGATATTAAATTTTGCCTCTTCTTAAATATCGTTTTATTACGTCTTCTGTAATTTAATTACTCGATGTGCAAACCATCAAGTTTTCTAAACGACTTTTAAATGATCGTTGATAGTCTCTGGAGAAGGTGTTAGTTCAGAATCTTCACAATGATTTAACACCCTCTTTGAGCCTGATACTGGGCACTGTGCCACGATGGCGTTTGATCCAAACCGCTCTTCCCTACATTCTCCATGCCACGGCCAATCTCTTGCACAATAGGTGAGTCGCCCACCTTTATGCTTCCCTTTTCAACAATTTTATCTAGCTGTTGCAATTCCATTTTACGAGAATCGTTTTGATTAATCATAAAGGAAGGATTTTCAAACCCTTGGAGCCATGGAAACAACTCTTCTTTACATTCTGCATTGGATACTTCTCGACGCTGCCGAAGAATGTGCCGAGACAGATGCCGACCCAGGAAATCCCTTTTACTATTTATTTTCTATACCTACCATGAGCGTAAGTGATTTGCATCGAACGAAAGAAAATAATAATTTAATAGTTTCTCATATTTTTTCTTCTTACAGCTGTTCGTCTATCTTTTTGCGCCGCTGTGTAATCATCTGAAGGATATTGACTTTAAAGCAAATTTACGTTTGGAAAATGGTTTGAAAATATGGTCGGCTATGTACGAATGTCGTCATCCAGATACACCTTGCTTCACTACTCACTGTCGAATTAAACCACAGGCTTTATGGAGTCGTTCTTTCAAGTATTACAAGCAACATCAAATGTCAGATGATGTGTTTGTCGGAGGAAGTGAGTGAATCTATTTTATAGTATTTCGCATGGCACGATACATAACAATAACATAATATTCTGTAATATATATTATTGAAAATATTTCTTAGACGTGGAAAGTCCACCGAGTCAATCTGTTAGTGCGTTTTCTGATCAAAGTGCAGACAAGTCTTCGACGAAACAGTCGAACGATGATGTAAGTATAAAACATTGCTTTAGAATCAAAATTATGATAATTATGATTTGTATTATTTCCAGAACATTTGGGTATCGTCGCCAAAGGACACTGTTTTTCCAGAAACAATCCCCGAGGAGAGCTCTGGTGCCGAGGATGAGCACGTAGTGAGTATCTAGAATAAGCAGCTTCCTCTTAATTTCACTTTGATCGATAAAATAATAGAATGAACGTATCAGGTGATCTTCAGATTACCGTCCCTCAGCGAATCGGAAAAAGCACTAGACGGGGTAAGGATGATTTCCAATTCTATTATTTCGGCAAAATGCTAATTATTCGGACTCACTGATATTAGTCCTCTGGCATTGAAAATTTATAGTAGTAACGATGTCAATATACACGAAATACACGACTCGTGCGTTATTATTTCAGGGAGAAGCCAGTATCTTTCATGTAGCTATGGGCAGGGCAACTGGTTTCTCAAAGTTAACGATAGAACAGGTTACAGCAATTTCGACATTGGATACTTGCAGACAATACCAGGAGAGATCGACGATCGCAGGGTTAGACAATTTTTATAAATAGGTTCATTATCATTGAAGCTTCACTATGGTATGACGTAATAGAGGATTCATTTTTTAGAGATACGGAGAAAGAAAAAGAGGATCAGCCTCATAAAACGGAAAAAGAAGCGCAAGACACGTCGAAAATGAAAGGTTCTGTGGAGCAACGAGGTCCTACCGATTCAAGTGGTGTAGGGTTGACAAGTAGTTGCGCTGCTATCGATGGAGACGTTCGAGCCGCTACTTTCCTCGATGTAGCTGTGCTTAGGTGCCTTTTTGTTCCTCAATGGCAGGAAGAAGGTGTATATTGGGCTCTACAATTTTTATACTATAGGTAATTATTTACCGAAGCGCTTTGCATATTTAGAATTACATTATATAAAAAAATTGCCTATACAGATTACGTATGATGAACGAAGAAACATCGGTACAACAGATGCCACGACGCCGTAGTAATTCTTTACCAATACCTAAGATAGAAGTGTCGATTTATCAAAGTCCGGAAAGTAAAAAGAAAGATGTATCGAAGGATTTTATGGAAGTACCAGAAGTTCGAGACGTCACCTTGTTAACTGGTACATGGAAATATTTCTTAGCTTTCTTCTGAAACTTCGAACCTTGTGCTTCTGTTTCACCTATCACAGGTCACGATGGCGATACAAGTCATACAAGACGAGCCAGCGAGAAATCAAAGAAAAGAATGAAAATGGCTGACCTCAAAGCATTTGTCGAAACAAAATTATTATCGAAATCTGAAAAAGCGCTTGAAAAAATTGGTCAAGATGATTCGAAAATGCTGTTCGATCAGGTAACAAATTAAACAAAATTCTCAACCATGGACTACCTAAGACAATAATAGCAATCAATCTTATTTCCAGGACAGCCATAGAAGCCTCGACACGGGGGATGATAATTTAACAAGACCTACTTCGACAGCGTCGAAAATCTTTGAAGCGAAGGACATTGATCGTATGAAACATCCAACGAATTTAATAAAAGGAAAAAGCATGCCGAGTTTAAGGTACGCAGTACGGGTTGCAAGTAAAACTAAACATATATCGAAATATTCAGTTTTACAAAAACTTCTTCTCCTTGACTATAAGTTTTTCTACTTGTTCATTCGTACTCACATACACCGATATTCAATCTCGTATTTTATACCATAATATTGCAGTTTCAAATTTCTTACGAATCTTCGTCTCAGCATTTTTAATTAATTTCAACTTTCTATCTAGTAATTTATATGTATGTGCGTACGTATGAACTTTTAGTTACGTTGTCAGTAATTTAAGCAATCAGATTCAACAACTATTTTATGCTACAAGGAACAAGCGTTTCTTAGATAAATAATTGTTCTCTTTGAACGTAGATTATAATCAGTGTTGGGTAGCATATCGTGTACGTATTGACTTCTAATATCAATTCTACACGAAAATGGCATCTATCTTTTAACTAGTTGCTAAAAGTTCACTGTCTAGACACATTTTACTTATCTATCATATATTTCTCGGACTCGTAGATCTACAGTAGAAGCGTTAATTTATCGATATAGATCTTGATATTTTAGATAGATGCCAGATTTATCTTTTTATTTACAATAGTTTTTAGTACTTGTAGGCGAAGTAACGTGTTACGCTCATTTTCATTATTTCTTGCAATTATTACTAGCACGATCATAAATCATAATAGAATTAGAACAGATTAGCAGTTTATTAATTTTATATTTATTATTATTGTCGATATAGGTATTATTGTTATATAATATTTCATCTTCCAAGCGTACTTTGAAATTTAATTTTCAGGCATCTCTTTTTCTAATTTATAATAAGATTTTCGATTAAAACATTTCCTTAGAAAGTTGTAAATGCATCCTTTTTTAACTTGTATTTCAGCAGCTATTTCAAGCTATAGATTTCAGAAAGAAAAATTCATTTTTTACCCAACACTGACAATTATTTTTCAGCTGTACCTAAATTCTCATAGATAATCCCAAAACTATGTTATTCTAATGAATACGCAGATTCTTCATGATGGTAGAAATCGAAAAATCATTATGCAGGAATTATCAAAAGATTCAGTTCAAAATAAGACTTTACGAAACCTCGATTTTTACCCTTATAAAGAGTTTGTCTACTTTCATTCGTAACACAGTTTTGTTCATTCTGCATAATTTGATAAGTCCTTGGTTAAAACTTATGCGTAATGTGTTTCTCTGTGTGTCTCTCTCTTCTCTCTCTCGTTCGCCTTTTCACCCCTGAACTCGTACTCAGCTGCTTGATTAACGAGCTGACCGCGGGAGGGTAAGTCATCAACGTCACTCGGAGGAAGTTCCGTACTGCAGCTCGGTTTACACGCTTCTTTTACGAGCTTCCTGCTTCCGGTAGGGCGCACAATTATCCTTTAAACACACACCACGCCCTAGCCGCCTCGGCACGTTAGCCAGAAACAACGGATACCGTAAACACGCCGTTTCTCGCGCTTATTTTTCAAACTTATCCCTCACAAGGACCAACAATTACGATATTAAGAATCGCCAATCGATCGTATGTCTTACGCCCATTTACTGGCTGCAATTTACTACGATACTTGATTGCTAGCCACGTTTAAAACGTTAATGTCGGTATATATAAGTTTTAGCGTGGAAGTTTACAATATGAGTAGGTGTACAGGTCGTACATTTTAAGCGCGTTTCAATCGAATATATTCCAATTACTAAAAAAATTAATGTGTAAAATAATCGACGCTTTGTACAACAATTCGTTCGAAATCGCCTTTATCTGTTTTATAACTTTTTTAATTGCATGACTAAAGAACAATACATCGTTCACGATCTTTTTACTCTTGAGTTTGTAGTCCTATTTTGTTTTATACGCGTAGAATTTTGCCAAAACTTTGTTCACTGATCACAGAATATTCTATATACGACGTTCACTACTGAATCTAGAATAGGTTCATCAGTGGCTTAGATTTTTTGAACTACGTTCTATTTGCTACTAGAAATTGTGCAAGTGTATACGTTTCGGACCATATAATATAGCTGAAGATTCAATTTGTGATACAACCGGCAAGAAGATATATACATATACATTTCCAACATATATCGTTAATACGATTTTCTATCAAACTAAATTTTAACCAAAAAACTTGTATTTCGTACATTCAAAGTTTTATTTCGAAGAAGTCATTCTTCTCACCGGCTGTATCACGAGTCCCATTGCACATTGTACACGAAGGTACGATCTTTCCCTTGGCAAATTACTCCATATTCTTCGATCACATATATTTAAGTCACGAAAGTATTCAATTTCACAATATCAAGATCGGAAAAACGTACACAGTAAAATATGGTTAAGGAACACATCGAGCATGCAACGTGGAATGGCAAACGCACTGAAGTAGATAAGAACCTTAGAGGTCAGACCGTAGTGCTTGGCTAGGACTCACAGTGTCCGATGGCATGGAGAGAGTTGATAGAAATATCTGCTATGTCCGGTTTCTGACGAGTCGTATTTTGTAGGTACGTCGGTGATACTCGTATCGAGAGGAAACAAAGTCGATTTTATAGTCAATCGTACACCGCACCGAACCCTATCATCACTGTCACAGAACACACGCCTACTCCATCCCCAGATTACATGAAGCGACAGGTAAGAAACATTATAGCTTACGCTAAATTTGTATACTTATAGCGATCGCAAGTAAGGCTTTCTTATTACTATTATTTCATTGTTTCTGTAGTTTGTACCAAATTGCAATTATAATAGATATTATTACGGTGTCCTTTATAGGGTTCAATCGATAGTCAATTAGATGCTATCAGTATGCACGGTAGCCGTTTAGATTTTGAAAGGAAACCCAGTCTTACACGGTCGCAGACAGATTCTAATATTACTTACGCCAGCGACGAAATACCGGAAGCACCTGGTTCCTGTTGTTACATCACCAAAGAAGGCGATATCGATCTTCAAGTCGTTTTAAAAGTTGGTACTGTTTTACTACACAGCACAGTTTTGCTTTTATCCGATGTATTTTGCAAGGATTACTTAGTAATCGCATTTTTAATTTTTTACCAGGCCGTACACTCGGTCGCCTTGAGGGATGGCAATTGTTGCACCTTACGAGTGTGTGAAAATATATTAAATTTAGTGGAGCTTTTAATAGATATGGGAGTGATGAAGCAGTGTCTTCGTGACGAAATCACGGGTAGCATAGCTGGTGAATACAAAATGTCTCGTAGTGTACATACATTGCATTTACATAAGCCTTTTTACAATCTTTTATATTATTTCATTTCTTTATCGAATACTTTGCCAGAATCTGCAACGGCAGGCGAAAAAACGGAAAGCGGAAAAAAGAAAGATTCCCCCGAGAACGAGCAAGAATACCGACAAGATCTTTCGGAGGAGTCCAAATTTTCATCTCACAATCTTTTGATGAACTGTGTGATCAGAGTACTGAAGCATTTAGGCTGTCCGCACGGCTGCTCGGACAGAATACGCGGACCGCAGACGGATTTCTGTCGATCTCAGGGACAAACGATTCTCAGCAAATTGCATCGAGCCAGTTCGAAGCAATTTTCTCGGTTCCTGAGAACAATGGTGCGGGAACAACCGATATCGGAGATTTTGGAATTCTTTCATGCATTCGTTGGATTCTGCTTGGATCCAAGTTCGTTATTATCTCCACTTAGTGAGTAAATCGAGAGGAACGAACAATGGCACGGTGCACGCTTACGATATTTCATTCCGTTGCAGAAATGCTTAATAAAATGCCGATTATAATTGGTGCGAAGCTCCAAATTAATTTTCAAACGCAATTAAAAAAGATTCGTCGCGTCTTCGATGTTGCAATATTTTTGCAATATTTTATATACGCATTGTATTGATTATTTTGTTACTCTTGATTTTCAATATTAGCAAGAATTGAACTTGATAGAAGAGACTCAGGATGTTTTGTGGTTGGTAGATCAGAAACGAGGATGCAGCAAATCACCAGAAATCGGCTCGCAAGGAGGATACGCGACGAATTTTGGTGCTAATTTTATGGGAAGTACCGGAGCTGGTGGTGGTACTGGTAATTCCTCTGCGACTGCCGCTGCCGGTACCGTAGCTGCAACAACTACCGGAACTGCAGCAGGATCGTACGGGCTTAGTAGTCACGGTGCTCGTGGCATAGAAAGCTACATTTTCAATTATGTTTTCAAAGCCCTAGTTACACGATTCATAAAATCGATAAAGGAGCTGAAATCGCAAGAAAACGTAAGTTTGTACTGCGATCTTCGGCAATTTATGTCATACGTTAAAGAAGTCCATGGAGGTGCTTTTCGCCGTGTCGCTCTAAGTGGAATCTTAGACTCTGCCGATCGACCTAACAAGCGATGTAACAGCAATGTTCAAACTACCCGTGTTATTAGGTAAAGAAAGATGCAAATATATTTTCTAAAGCACGTGGAAAGAGATGAAACGTAGAGAGTACAAAATGAAAATGCGTAAACACTTTCAGGCATATACATCAATCTGATTTGGAGGAACACGCAGATATCGGCGGGGATACCTGTTACACCGTGGACGATAGAGGTACCAGGAAATTTCTTTTTAAAAAACGGAGTACGTCTTCGACTTGTGCAGTATGTACATCGAATTACATATATTATTATATTATCACTGATTCTTCATTTTGATAATGTAGTTTACATTCGTGCAGAGTCTTCTTGAAACGGAACTAAGCGAAGAGAATGCGAAGATTAGTCAAAGTCCTCTGGGAAATTTGAGGAAAAAGCATCACATACTTACTCCACGACAAAGTGAACGTAATTTAGGAATAGAATCGTTAAGTTCTGGGAAAATTCGAAAATCTACTCGCTTTCAAATCGGTGGCATAGGTAGAAATTATTAAAGTTTCCAATTTCCACTAATAATAAAGCAATAAAAACTGACCATGTACAAAATTATTACGAGCATATAAAATTTCAGTCAATTGGTTTCGAAGGGAATATGGTAGAACTGATTCTACTGATAGCCACGAAAGTAGCGAATCTCCAACAGACGGTAATTTCGTTAGGCAATCCAGTTTTCATTATGGCCATCATCGTAGTGGATCTAGGTCGGGACGTGGGTGAGTCCGTTTCCACAGAGAACTACAAACTCGATTAGATTCGAAAATTTCTTTCTACGTACATACGTATACAGAATACTTCAGAACTAGAGATATATAACGCAGGAAATACCATGGAATGTTATTAAATTTTATTTTACCTCTTAGTATTAGTTTTTAACATAAAATGTTAGGGTTTCATTGTAATTACAAACATTCTATTTGCGTAGCGTTGGCCTAACTTTGCAAAAAGCAAAACGTCGAATGGAAGATCAGTTGAATAAAATCGGTTTCGGAAAGAGTAAGAAAAAGGAAAGTCTAGAAGAGGTACCAGGAAGCTGTAAGTGATCGATTGTTCCGTAATTTTCCGTCGTGTTTTTAAATTTACCTAAAATACGATTGTACTGCAAATAGATTTCAGCAGAAGGAATTCTATGGAATTTGGCGAAGCTTCTAGGGAATCTGAATTCGTAGTGTTGAAAGAGAGAAGGCTGGTACCCCGTAACGCCGTCTACGATGGAATGCTAAGATTCTCATTCTTATTGGAGACATGCCAACCGGGTTCGGTTCCTGATCACTATCTTATGGCGGCAATCTTAGATCTTGTAAAAATATTTTATTTTTTACAATATTAAATCATTTTCAAACTTTAATCGTCGAAGAAATCGCTCATCTTTTATATATTCGAAGTGATTAACATTAAGGAAATCGCCATATATGTATTTTTCTGTAGCCTTATGCCCCGGTGGTCGCACGAGCTTCTTTGTTATTGGAATGTGCCCATTTTGTTCATCAATGTAACAAAGGGCAATGGCCAACCTGGATGAAAGTGAATTCTCCTCTGTTTCGTCCATCGGTTCCCATTAATAATCGAAATGCATCTACAGTGCTGTCGAAAATTCACATATTGCAACGTACTGCTGGAAAATTATTTTATCAATGGGCAGAGGTATCTGATAAGTATTGATATTCACACAGAAGAAACAAATCTTTGTGAAGAAGAATACATTCGATAATACGCGTGTTTAACAGGCTCTTGGGACAAGATTAGAAGAATTACTGCTGGAAGATAAGCAAAACGCCGATCAAATGATCGCAATCGTATCTGATGAAAATAAACAAAGAGATTTAATTATCGAAGACGAGGAGGAAGATTTCCTCGACGAAGGTAATTGTACACATAATCTTAAGATACAATTGCAAAAAAATTAACTTGGATAAGTAAGGAGAGATGTTCATCGTTGTTTCAGCTAGCATAAATGGCTATGGATCTCAATGTCCAATGGCGTTACGCCTTGCAGCCTGTATTCTACTTCTGGAAGTGACAGCGTTTCTAAGAGAAACTTACCAAACTTTGCCAAAATTTAATAAACTTCTAACAAAAGAACGACCACCACCTTGGGAAAGAATGTACAGCAGAGAGGCAAATCGACGATGGAGCATGGCACTTTCTTCGATGGGTCATTCCCAAACGTCGGCTCAAAGTCTTCAATCGATCGTAGGTGATCGTGAAGTAGCTCGTAAGTATAACAAAATCCTGTTTTATTTATGCCTCGTTCCCTTTAATTTAACTCCTCCAAATTATATTTTAAGCGGAACGCAAGATCAGTTTCGTGCTTTACGAACCTGATAACGAGTCAGAAGGTAGTAGTAAATCGACTGTTACTATCCAAGGAGAGGATTTTCAAGGTACTGAGAAAGACAAGGCCAAACGAGTGCAGCCACCTCAAAGTCGACCGTTTCTCCTTCGTCGTGGGACGGCGGAAAATGCAACTGGTTCGTTTAAAAAGCGAAGTTTGAAACTCAGACGTGGTACCAAAGAAGGCAAAGATACGGAATTGGAGGCTTGTGAGTATACTCTGAAAATATGTTCCAATCCCTATAAATCCGGGTGTGTTCGATAAAAATATTAATATTACCGTATCTTCGTTAGATACGGTAAAACGAGCAGATTCGATACAATCGAAGAGAAAAGTGAGTTCACTGTCAGATAAAAGCGACACCTCCGAGCCTGGTTTCGGAGGTGAAGTCAGCGGAGAAGAATCTCCGGGAATTCCCGTCGACGATCAACTACCGGAGAGTCCCAGCGACAGCAACGAAACGGACGAGACGAATAAAAATTTCCCGTGGATGAAAGTCTTGATACAGTTCACCAATTCGTTCAACTTTTACTGCTCTCATCAGAACTTTTGTCATCCGTATTGCCACCGGCGTCAAATGCGGGCGTGTAGCAGGTTGATGAAGTCTATAAGGAAAATTTATGGAGAAGAATTTGGGATCCTCAATGGTACAGGAATGTTTGACTTTGACACTGATAAAAAGGAAGCGAGTAAAAAGGAGAAACGCAGCCGGAAGGTTTCGGAGCAAGCGAGTACTCAAGTGTCGCCTGTGCGTAGAAAGGATAGCGTGGGGAAAAAATACAAGTAATTCTTATACTATTTTCTATGCAGAAATATAATTAAACATAAAATCCAAGTGTTTCTATTTTTTAAATAGGATCGAGAAGAACATGGATGGATCTCAGTCGGGTAGACTGGCTCAACGAGATTCGTCGAAGGATTTGGCTGACCAAGATTCAGAGAAAGGGAAAGAATCTTCGAAAAAGCGTGCAGATCCCGATAGAGAAAATTCACCGATTCTGAAATATTTAAGAACTCAAGTGAAGGACATATTTCATGCACCGCTAGCTACTTTGGTGAAAGGCGCGGTAGTAATGACCGAGGAATTATTCGTGGACGTTCTGCCCGTTGCGTGGGAACTTTTGTTAGAATCGAACCAAGAAGTCGCAGCGTCCGCCGCGTCGCTTTTCATAGTCGGGGCTGTACGAGCTCCTAACCAAGCCAGCGAATTGATGCACCATGGTCTTCAACATAGTAGCACGAGCGTACGAATAAACGCGATACTAAGGTTTCAAGTGTTATGGAAGCTACGGTATCAAGTTTGGCCACGTATGGAAGAAAACGCTCACCTCACGTTCAAGGTTCCTCCACCTGGCATAGAGTTCACGTTACCCTCGCCAAAAATCGGTATCGAGTCATTGCCCGTCGTGGATCCACCTTGGATGCCACAAGTAAAAACAAAGGTGGAGGAAGTGACTATTAACCAGGAACATCATGTAAGCCTGAAATAAGCGTTGAAATTGTAGAACACCTTAGAATTAGAATTTTCAGTAGATTAAGTAGAATTTACTACAACTATTACTTAGAGGTCCCTGGTGACGGCAACGAAAACTCGTAAGAAGCAACAAACTGAACTCATAAAAAGGGCTTTGCAGGCACAAGACGACAAGAAACGCGAAGAAAGGGAAAACTTTTTGATCACTACCATACCGATTACCGTGCAAGCAGCATACGAGCCCAGCCCTGTTGGGGATGATCATGACGAAGGTAATGCCAAGTGCTTTCTCTAACCCTCGAAACTCGGTCAATGCGATAAACGATCGCGCTGAATTCCCGTCTCTACATTTAAAAATCTCGTATCTCTGTAGGAAATGTTGGGGACGAAGATGGTGGTGAAACTATACAAAGAAACACGTCTCATCATGGCCAATCTGCACCTTCGTTATTCCCTTCTTCCTTATGCTCTGCAATCGTACAAATAATTCATCTACTTGACGATGCCGCCGTTTCGGACGATGGAAGCGCTGTTTACGAAGTCGCATATCAAGTAAGCAATTCACCATTCGATTAGTCGTACAAATATTTGTACATATCGTCGACAAATATTTTTAATCAAAAACTATGGGATGGTGTTTTTAATTTTACTATAGGTAATCTGGAATTGTTTGGTAGAAGATAGTGCGCTATTCTTGCGTTACGTTTTGGAACGTCTAACCAGAGAGAAGCAGGAATTGATGTTTAAAATCTTGCGACATCTTATTCGGTTTGTGCCGAAGCTCCCTCAACAGGCTGCTTTTGCTTTGTACAATTACATCATTGGATATGTTATGTTTTACGTACGTTCTCCGCACGAAGAAGGACAAAAATTGATCGGAACAGCACTTTCCATTCTATGGATGGTAAGTAAATTTAAATTAAAATTCGAATCGAGGAGCTCTAAGAACGTTTGTTCTTTACAGGTTGTGCACAGCGTCCACGGAATAATGTTCAAAGATTTGAAGCAAATATTACGGAAGGAACAATGCGATGCTTCGATCTTGTTAACCGCGAACGTCCCATCTGCAAAAAGAATCGTAGTTCACGGTCCTCAAGATCCAGACGCAGGAGGAATTCCCTCGCAGTTTCCGGTGCAGGAAGACACGCAATTTTGTCAGATACTGCAAGAATCTTTAGACTTTTTTAGTATCGAGGAATCGAAACAACGAGAGTATTTCCTTGTTGACTACAAAACACGTTTGTACTAATCACATCTTTCTATAACTCTAGCTCGCGATTTACGATTATTTTCGTCACGCGATTACGATTTGCGTTCCAGATCAAATTCGCAATCCGTCATCGTACGTTCGAGATTACTATTTCTTTAAAGGTAGATCGCAATTTTCGGAAATCGAATTGGTTCACATGAAACCGGAGGACGCATTCAACGCTTTGCAGCGTCAAGAACTTGTTCACAAGTTCGTCGAAATTGGCAAAGTCTTGTTAACGTGGGCAATCTTGAAAAACGTCGACATGGTAGTCCAAAGAGTGGTCTTTCTTCACGAAGAACTAATGAAGCTACCTTCTTTCCCAAGAAGAGCACTGGAGGCGGATTTGGACTTGTACAAAGGCGGTGAGATCGGCAGAGTAAGTAAACTTCTATTCTACTACATTCAATGATACAGTCTGTATGTACAATGTACGTGCGTATATCGTGGGAGAATTATATGAATTATAATTATTTCTTTCGTCAGGAGCTTCTTGGTCTAGACGTGATGCACAAATTTATGTGGGTGAAGCTGATTGCCAGAATGTTCGAAGCGATGGCAGGAAATTTTGCTTATTCAGGGGATATTCATCTGTTTCTAAACGTATTAAACGGTGCATTGATTCTGCACAGCGAAGATTCCTGTATTTTGCGTTACGTCATAGCTACGTACATCAACGCCGCGCATAATTTTAAGAATATCTTTTCAACGAATGGCTATTTGCTAATTATGCCAACGTTGTTGCAATTGTATTCGACTCATCAGACGAACAAATTGGTGACAACTACCGTAGAGTACGCTGTTAAACAGTTTTATCTCATGAATCGAAAGCCGTTCATTCTTCAAATGTTTGGGAGCGTTTCCACCATACTGGACACGGATGAGACCAGCATCCATGGAGAAGCGCACAAGGTATATCGTACAATCGTATAATATGGCCATTATATTCGTCTAACTTTCAACAATCGTTTAAAGGTTCCCTCGGCGTGTCTATTTAATTTATTATTGAGTCTGGAAACTCCATCGCCGGATCCTTTGCATATAGATGAATTGGTTAAAGAAGAAAAGCCTCTAAAAGCTATCGATTTTTGTTATCACGATGAGAACGAAATGGTTACCGTATTAGATTGCATATCTCTTTGCGTGATGGTAATAGCTTACGCTCCTGATTCCGTGAGGGGTCAACAAATGCTGGTGAGGCAAATTTAACTAGCTGTATTTAAAAATTATATGTTCTGTATATATCCACGATTAACCTTCTCTAATTTAACAGACCATATTGGAAGCGATACTGCCTTGTTACGTTCAACAGATACAATCTCCGACTTACAACAAAGAAGGAAAAACCGAGAAAGAAATAATACATCAGTTGGCCATAGCTGTGAAGACCTTAGTGAATAATTCCGAAGCACTCACAAAGTAAACATCGATTTTCGATCAAAAGTTTTAGTTTTTAAGTACACGTATATCGATGCATCGAATTTTTTCAGATATTACAACGGACCGCAAAAGTCGAGCCCTGAGCACAAGGGTTCTAGTCAAAGAAATTACGGCAAGGGTCCGTATTCGCCTGGTTTTGACTTCGAAGATGAAAGTCAGTCTGTCAAGTATATAGAACATTCTAGAGTGCGAATCTTCTACGATCGAGACAACGACGATGCCGAAAATTGTCATAAAAATGAGTTTCGAGGACCACGCGATATGCTATTGAACATGGTAGGAGACTTTGTAGCTCGTTGCTCGGCTCGTTTGGTAGAATTGAACAAGAAATCTCAGGATGGCAAGACGATCGAATTGTTGGACTCCAAATGCCATATAGTAAGTATTTCGTTCTCGCTTCTACGTTTTACCAATGTTCTATGCGTACACTATTTTCTCATAGAATAAAAATCCAGCTTTTTAACTAAAATCTTCGTTAATTAGTCTTTCAGCTATTTGATAACTTATTTATTCCATCTCTGTAGAATTTTTCATGTTTGTTATTAACATAAGAACCGTATGGCAAAATGAAATTGTAATGTAATGGTTCGTTAATAGCGATTAGCGGACATTGCGCATAGCCTGTTAAAAATATCTCCATACGATGCGACTACGATGGGTTGTCTCGGCTTGAGAAGATACATGAACGATATTTTACCTTCGACCGATTGGTCCAGTGACGATATGAGGCCTGCACTGACAAATATTTTAAGAAGACTGGACAAAACATTTAGCAAAATACATAAAAAAGCTTCGATAAGGGGAAGCACCGATTGGGCTGCAGCGAGCAATATTTTGAAAGGAGTTTACGAAACATTGGCCAAATGTCCTTACATCGCCCATTTCGCATATTTAAAGGCATTACTAACCACTTGTCAGGTATCGTATAAAAATAATTTGTTATCGTACATCTTTGTAAATATATTAAAAATAAATTCTAAGTCGAATATTTATCACAACTCAAAGTGGATAATAGTAGATAACATCGTCGTTGAAGTGTAGTTTATTTACATATTTAAGTGATTATTACTTGATGAAGTGATTTATGCTTTACGAACTTAGGTACTGAAGAATTAATAATAGTAGCGCAGCAATAATAAGGCGTTTGACGTTTTATTAATTAGAAGCTTTAATTCTACAGTCGTTGATCATTGGAGATACCCCGTCGGAGTATATATCAGCTTCCTCAGCCGCTTTTATGAGTAAAATACCTCCGCAACATTTTTGCTCGACGGTGCTTCGACTGATAGCACTCTACGTTATATCTCTTGGAGAAGGATACCTACACGCTATGTTTGCAACTCAGACTCGAATCGAAAACGTGCTTCTTAATTTATTAATACCGTTGTTTCTACGCGTGGGAACTGGAAGAAAAGGTAATATTTCGGCAAAGCTGTCGAAAATGCTAGAGACCGGAAAAGATATTGTTATGTTTCAGACGTACCAAAGCTGAGACAGTCGGATATAAATTTTGCTTTAACCGCGGTATTAAATACTTTATGGCCACCTACCACGAAGACTGTGCCAATAACTTCACAAAATATAAAGACAACGACAGACATGAGAACGGGTAGTTTAACGTTTGTAGCGAGAGATTCAAAGACTTTAACTAAAACGTCGTTAACGTTGTATCAAATTGCCTTTCTAGGTAAGCGATCGAATAATTTTCCAGTAACTTTTATACCAAATATCTACGATAGTTATCTTATCTATATTCTTCGCTTTCTTGTAGCCTTAAAAATAATGACGATATGCTTCGAAACGGAACTGAAAACCGAATGGCCAAAAATTTTACGCACAATGCGTTTGTTGAACAAACGAAACGAGGCTTCCACTTATCTCTGGAACTTTATAGAATTCGTAGTAACTCATCGAACCGCTTTGTACATTCAAATGCTACCGTTCATCGTTCACAAGATCGGTCAAGCACCCATTTCAGAGCACGAGAGAAATATGCAGACCACCATACGAGCAAAGATTAGCGGCGATACTAAAACAGTACCAAAGTCACGTGGTACTCTACTGGCTGATCTTATACACGAATTGAAGAACTTGAAAGAAGAAATAGAAGATCGGAAATTTGGTTGGTAGGACAAATTACGCGATACGGTCGGATCACTTTGATTCGTTGTCAATAGAAGACTGGTTTATAGACGAAATACAACCAGAACCGAAGAAGAGTGTCCCGGACATGCATACTGCGACCGAAGGGCAATCTCGCACACAGAGACTATCGTTGATCGATCTTTTAACCGGGGATCTTGGAACCAGGGGTCACATGAATCATCAGACAAATTCAAGTGGTACCATTAAAACAACGCAACCGAGTCAAGTATCGGCGCCACCAAATGGTATACAAACTGCACGTGGTACGTTTTTATCACTTGTCACATTGCAAATTCGTTCGATAGAACTTCGCAAAGAGTTTTAACAAATTTTCAGTGGCGGTGGAATTAACGTTGATGTTTCCATTTTATTGATATTTCAGGATCAAGTACAAGCGGAGGTTCCTCCACCCTCCGTGAAGCTTGCGAAGGTATCGCCGAGCAGCAAGGGGAACAACTACCAACAGGTATTTCGTTTCTTCCGAAATTGTTAATATCAGTCCCGAATTTTAAATATTAACGGTGCGACTGCAAGCCTCTCATAAATGTTTCGCTGTTTTTCTAAGCGATTAAGAGACGTTTACCACAGTTGGATCGAGCCATTGTCTATAGGGCACTGCGAGGAAATTTGCAAAGCTCTTGTGACACCTTGTTCTTTTTGCTTCGTAAATAACGATGCATCGTTTCGTTTCGTTCCCTGATAGCGAGGCTTGCGACGAAGCGTCTAAATATTTTTCCCCTTTTTCGAATGCAAATTCTTTTGTTTCGAAGACTAAATCTTATTACGTGTAACCACTTAACTCGATTTCCATCGCTCACACTTTTAATTTTCCATTTTCCATCGTTCGGGCCTCCCTGTTTGGTCTTATATTGATCATTGCGTTGCTTCCATTGCTAGCTAGGGGACGGAGGTAAGCGGATTCTAATAGTAAATTCTGCTACAGTCTATGATAAACGTCCTGCTGGTGTGTTTCCCCTATCACGCTTCTCCATATCTCGTAATTTCATCTAATCTTGCTCACTTTTTCTCCTCTTCTATATTCCTTTTGATCATATCTGTTGCTAACTATCTTTGTATTATTTCCGTGAACAGAGATTCGATCAAATTATGTGTACGATTGTAATTCGATTTGTGTACGTATGCACGTTAAAAAAGTTTATTCCTCGATGTACATTTCTGTGTACGCTAGCGGACAAAGCGTTATCGAATTTCTCGTCTTCCCTTTGAAAGCAAGGTTTGAACTTGTTTACCGTGTGAATTCATCCTTGTAACATATAACGAACAAGTAATCGTAAAATGGCACTACTTTAATCCATTAATCGGAATGAGTATATACACATACATGTATAGTACATATTTCGTTTAGCGTGTATCCCATATATTTCGTACATCTTGTTTTTCATGTACTTTATGTGACGATATGTTCTACAAACATATAAAGATCGATCGACGGAAAAGTTGAGGGTGATGTCCGAGCCTTATAGGTATAAGATTCGATCATTGCCCGCTGCTATTCATACCGAGTCAGCAAACAATTTGACGAGCTTGATTTCATGAAACCTTAATCGGGGGAAGAGTATTTATTATGAAAAATAGAAAAATCTCATTTTCACGGTATGTTCCATTAGATTATTCTATTATTACTGCTATTTTCCCTTTCATGTTTCTGTACACAGCCGTAATAAATAAGTATATATGTATATATATACTTATACATATACATATAGCAGTAATTAGACAATGGTAATGTCCAACAGTTGGTATCCTATTCATTGTTGCATAGTTGTATTTCATTATAACGTAGTTGCTTCGACTTTCTCGTTTGCTTTCCTCTCCTTACCCGATCACACGATCTATCTGTAATTCGAATCTAATTCTTTCACTACAAGCTGACACAGTCGATTTGTTTATCAAACGAAAGAATGCTAATAATTCGCGTTTGCGTGGGCGTGTACGTACGCTTGAACACTTTATACAACCTTCATGTTTCTCCATCGATACTGTATTTTTCATTTTTTTTTTTTTTTTTTTTGCTCAATAAGAGTCTTGCTTACATAAACGTTTAAACACAATTTCTCACAGGTCTTCCATAATCGAAGCAACCTCGTCAAGAGTCAGGGAGAAAACACGACTACTTACATAGTACATTATACTGTTTCATATTTAACCGTTTCGTTTCAGATTTCCCGCTGATTAATTCTGTTATACAGATATCCTATTTTTCAAAACTCGTAATTTTCCATTAAATTGAAATAATTGCGCCGTGAAAGTAGACTATACTTTCCGTACGTTGTATAGCGCACAATATTGAATATTAATGCTTTAGTAGAATTCAAATGATAACAATAAAACTGTCACCTGGTATGTCTCATTTGTCGTCTTTCCCTTCATTCTCGACGTTAAATGTGGCATGTTTCAGATAAATTTTTTTTTTTTTTTTTTTTTTTTTTTTGCTCAATAAGAGTCTTGCTTACATAAACGTTTAAACACAATTTCTCACAGGTCTTCCATAATCGAAGCAACCTCGTCAAGAGTCAGGGAGAAAACACGACTACTTACATAGTACATTATACTGTTTCATATTTAACCGTTTCGTTTCAGATTTCCCGCTGATTAATTCTGTTATACAGATATCCTATTTTTCAAAACTCGTAATTTTCCATTAAATTGAAATAATTGCGCCGTGAAAGTAGACTATACTTTCCGTACGTTGTATAGCGCACAATATTGAATATTAATGCTTTAGTAGAATTCAAATGATAACAATAAAACTGTCACCTGGTATGTCTCATTTGTCGTCTTTCCCTTCATTCTCGACGTTAAATGTGGCATGTTTCAGATAAATCCCAACCATCTTCTACTAGCGATGAACGTAACCATGTAAAGCCTCATCCTATATTAACTCATCAAAAGGCGCCAAAACTGCGCTTTCTCTCCTCCGTAGAGTTTAGGCACTCATCAGGTAAATTTCGAGCCTGTATTATAAATAAATAAGTTATAGTTACGACAGATCACGATATTACCGAATTCGTGAAAATAGCATTAGCGATTTACACTAAAATGTAAATAATAATTATAGAAATTAATATGTCTACTAAATTGATATGTGTTATACAGATAGAAACATTTATGAATCCGAATATTACGATATCTAAATTATCGGATAATGGATGTTTATAATAAAGCTGCATTACAATGTTTAACAAACGCTAAAAGAAATTCAGACATCGAGATTTTCAATAGAATTTCTATAGATCAATCTGTACATACATACATGTATGTATGTATACATATATTTGCAACGTAGAAGTATAGAGATAACAGGTCAAATCGAAGTTTAACAACTTTTTGTTCCAATTTTTTATATTTTATCGAATATGCATATTGATCTAACGGAAACGTAGAATATAGTATGATGAAGGGGTTACCATTAGAAAAGATTCAAGTTAATCCATTTCATTCGTTTCATTTATCTTTGTAAATACAACAAAATCTTCCGATGATATAAATCATTAGCATGTTTAATTATTTTCTATTATATCTTATCGTATATCATACTTCGCTTCATTATCATTTGCACGGTATTTTTATCAACTAATACAAATAATACAAAAACACGTACCCTTCTGCCATACCTATGTTAATCATATTTATCGTATTTAGCGATACTAGAAACACTTTTAGTGACAAGATAAAGTAATCAAAGTAACCATTGTGAAAAGTACACTCTATACATACAATATTGTACACTCTCTATATCTCAATATTGCCCCTCTCTTTTCTTGTTTGATTCCTTTCTTTGCACATACATACAATTGCCAGATGCTCGCTCTTCTACAGTCCTTCCAAGCTTACTTGTTTCAAATTATAGCGAACAAAACGTACTACAACATAAATATGCATATACAAATCAGTTACATGACTAAGCTTCTAATTGTAAAAGTACTACAGAAAAGAAAAGAATATTACTTCCTTTATCGGATATGGTTATGAGCATGACTTTCAATAAATTCACTGAATATTTCATTCCTTTTAAAGCGCCTTTAAAACAGAATGTATAGTGTACAGTGTACATATGTAATGCGATGCTAAAACTCTATTCTTATATTATATGAATACATTATACGTATCAAAGACAAATACGCGAAATGCGATTAGGATTTAATATTATTCGTATTTCGATCTATAAATTAGATAAAAAAAGGAATAATCGCTTAATAAATATTTATTCGTGGTAGAGATAGTGCGATGTTAAGACAATTACATTTCACGAAACGTAATTGTTATTTGAAAAACGCTTCGGGTTACAATTTGTAGTTATGGAAGAGCAGCATGGATAGATTGTAGAATAGAGAGTAGAATTTTATGCGCAAAGAGAATTAATCGCGTGTTATTTCAATAGGGGAAACCGTGACGAGCCAACTCAGCCCAACCAGTCCAAACGAGGACAGTTCAGGCGAATCCCGCCCAGACAAACCTCGATTACAACGCTCTATGGGTCAAAGCAAGAAGACTTTTCGATTGCGAAAGAGTCGAAGAAGTCACGTAGAAGTAATAATATGTAGAAATATCAGATATTACTGACAGTGTTAAACGATATTACGTTTAATTCGATAATCGTAACGATTCGAACGGTTTAAGAATTTTAAGCACATCTTATTTGCTTTTAGATACTTTTATTTGTACCGTTGATGATACAGTTGAGTTAATTTAAATATTTTAGGCACGATCCTCACACAATGATTTGGAATTTAATTTTCAGACAGTGCAAGCGAAATCAGAACAAAGTAATAACGTATCACAACCAACGACCCAGTCATCGATACTAACACCACCGATTCCAGTGATGGAACCGTCGAGCTTCAGCATCCCCTCCGATTCGTCGTCGATTCGTTCAAGAAGAAGTTCGTCTATCCGACAATCGGACTGCGAAAAGGGCAGTAATTTGCTGAGCGATCAGCAGCAAATGCATTCTAACCTTCACCATCACCTATACCATCACCATCATCATCACCATCACCTTCACCTTCAAACATCAGATGCTTCATGGGACGAAGATACATCCAGTACGTCCGGTTATCGTGAGTCGTACAGTATGCAATTGGTGTCACTAGAAAGCAGCAACAATAACACTCGTCCAATTCAAGCACCGCCTTTAGCATCGCCAGATTTGAACGACATGCCCTCGACTAGTAGCACTACGACTCACATTTTCGAGGGAAGCTCGCCAGATTGCTCTATCAACGGAAGCGGAGGAGAGAAAACTGCATTGTTGACAGCTAGTCAAAGAACAACTTCTCAACATTCTCTGTTGATGGTTTTCCCGAATCAAGACGAAGATACGTTGATCTAAGGCAATTAACGAATATAGTCGATGTATACCATGACGAGACTGATTAAAGCGTCAATAACCTCTAATTGCTAACGGGAAGTCTCGCAGTACATATCCATGTGCTAGTATTATTTGCCACTTGAATCGTTCTTTCAATTTCGGTTTAATATACGATACCTTTCTTTTCCAATATGTTTAGGTGTTAATAGGAAGAGAGTACTATTTTCCGTATAAGAATAAGCGCGAATGGCACGTACCGTCGATTACCGTCAACAAAAAATTGCGTTAGCAATTAAAGGTTTAGTCGAACACGACAATGTAGAGAATTTTCGTAACGTAGAACGACTGAGAATTAAGAAACTGATCTAATACGGTGTTCAGAGTTTTCAATAATGTTCTCCGTTGACCGGAAAGACCAATTAAAAATACATATGTTGAGAGCCTAGCCTCGTGGTCACGGAATATGTACTTTGTAATACTTCGACGAGCGTAGCGAAATTACGACCACGTGGATGATTAGGCCTAAATATTTGTATGTCACGACTCTGTAAAAAACGAACATTTGAAATAAAAATACTTTAAGAGAATCACAATGAATTTTCTCTCCGTTCTTATTACAATCCTGAATATTATCCACCTTGATCTTAATCTCCAGACTGTGATCTGTAATTCGTCGCATTGTCGATTCGCTAATATTATTAATTTCTCGATTATCATACAAAAGGAATCAGTATAGAGAGTCGCTAAACAAAATTATTCGTTCGATATTTTCAAAAATATTCCTTTAATGTTCCATTTTCGTAAAAATTCATATATATATATAGATTCTAACATTAACGTTTTCGAATAATCGACATCGATATTAATAATACGAATAATATCGTCACTTGTGATGTGGAAGATCGACGCTAAGCTCCGCGAGTACATAAGATAATGCTGCAAATAGGGCTGTTCCCTTATCAAGAGCTTCCGGATCTTCAACCAACATAGTATCCGCATTCGTATGATGGTAATAAAAGTATTGTTCGTCTTGAGTCCAAAGAGAACCTCCTGGTACTCCTGCATCTACCCAAGAAGCGATATCAGGGCCGTCGCAGGGACTACGAAGCTTAATATCTCCCATGATAGAGAACAGCCTAAAAATAAAAAATAAAAAAAAATTAGAAACGTCGAACAAATGAAAATTAAGCAATTATCCTTGCTAGCGTTCTTATTTAATTTTCTTTTGCAAACTAACTTCATGATTCTTTCTAGGATGCACACAACTTCTTCGGTTCCGGTAACTTCAAAACCTAATGGCTTGAACGTGCCCCCATCCGATTCCAGCACGAACTGTAAATTCTTCTCTTCGCTTTTATGACTTTTGATATAATGATTACCTCCTATGATTCCAAGTTCTTCAGCCGTCCACATGATCATTCTATAGTCGTAATGAATTTCACGTTAAGCCAAGTTACATAAATTTAAACGTAATTTAATTGTATAATTTAAATTTCCACTAAGTACTTCTTGTTTTTTAACTAAAACGTTATTCCCCAAAATGTTCACCTTACTGTTCGTCGTGGTTTATAATTAAGGTGTTTCAATAATTTTAATGCTTGCCACGAAATAAATGCACCACCGCCATCGTCCATTGCGCCCTGACCAACGTCCCAACTGTCGATGTGACCAGATATGACTACAACTTTCTCCGGTGCCTTGGAACCTTTCAATTCGGCTATTACATTTCGTGATACTTTGTTCGGCAAACTTTTCGCCTGCATTTTTAAATTTATTTCTAAAACTGCACCTAAAAGATAAATAAATCGTTAATATCCTCGATGGTAACAGAAAAAGTCTACATGACGCCATGTCTACCTCTATCAGACATCCTTCTCAACAAGCTGGCATCTTCAACCGTGATGCAAGCTACCGGAATTTTAGTCACATTCTCGCCATACGTTTGCATACCCGTATGTGGGGAATACAAAGAATATGGTGTAACGGATCTAATTAAAGCAGCAACAGCACCATGTTTCGATGCTTCTGTTGCTCCTTCGCCTCGATACTTTACCGTTTTATCATACGAAACATATTTCTCATTAAATACAACGATCTTTCCTCGGACCTAAACCGACCGAGAAAATGGTACAAGTTATTTAAACGAAATAAAGCATAATTGTTCTTTGGAAATTCTGTAATATATTCACCTCGTGCTTTCTTTCTTCAAGTTCTTTGAAACTGTTCACGACGATAGCCTTTGCGGTTATTCCTTCGGGAGGAGTCCCAACACTGTAACCTAATCCCAGAAGAGCAATATCTTTGCGTCTTGGCTTTAAAAGCGTCGCTGATTCCTTTCCTCTGGGAAATAAATAAATATTTCAGCAATTTACATTTTAATATTTAGCAGGTAAGAAAGAAACGCTCATTGACAAGTATTACCTGACCCAATGTGGCACACTAACGGGTTCACCGTGTACATTATCCAAACCAAACTCCAAAGATTTATTTAACACATAATCAATGGAACGCTCTAGCACTGCAGTACCAGTAAATCTCGGACCAAATGTGTCAACGAAGTAAGCTAATTCATTCCAAGTCGTTCCTTTGAACGATCCGTATAAAGTCTCATTTATTATAGCATGAACAAAGGGTTCGTACGAGTCTATCTCTTGTATAAGGCTCTGCGGCAGGTTACACGTATTAACGCTGTTTGTTTCATCACTCTCCAGTGCTATCGCAAATTGTAGTCGGAAGAGCCATGTGATTATTAAAAATTTGATGGATAAAAACATGTTGTTGAACAGGATAAATCCTTCTAGTTTCCTCTGAAAATATTTCGTTTCTCGGCATTAGCAATGTTAGTTTCATTCTAGATCTTAAAATTTACTTTCACAATGTTAAATAGATTAGAAAAATAATTAAATTATTAACTAATGTACTTATTCGATAAGAAATACGCTTGGTTAATGGTGTACGAAATGAATTTCTATCGAATACTTTATCAAATTATTAATTTATCTGTTGTGATAAGAGTATCTTTTATGCACATCGATTACCGTTCAATCATAATTTATATATCAGATAACTAATATATTAATACGATTAGATCTACGTCTGTCTTGAATATAAAAAAGAAGGTAGAGTTTAAAAAGATGTGTTTACAATATTTTTTAAATATTAAATTATAAGAATAAAATCACGACTATACCTTACTTTTGTATTTTCTTCAAAGCAAATAAAACAAAATCAGACAGGTTTAAGTATATATGCGCATAGTTGCAATAATACAGAATCTCATCGCAAGAATCGCCTGTCAACTAATGTCTCATCGGTTTGACTCAAATATATATAGACGTACAGAATACGAGTAGAGGGGAATCGGAAACTGGAGAAGAATGGAGGAGAAGGACTCTGCTTATCTTCAGAAGATTTATCTATAGTATTCATTACGGACTATAGTTCACGGTTCATGCGATTGTGGTATATATACAGCAAAAGTATTTAGACTCTAGATCTTAGAGTCAAGAATCCATATATATCCATATATATCCGTATATAATCTATATATATATATATATATATATATATATATATATATGGATTATATATATATATCATAAGATTATAAAATCAATCAATTAATCATAAAGATTATAAAAATATATCTATTCTAGAAATATATATATATATTTATATATATATATAATAAATATAGATTCTAGAAATATATATATATATATATTCTATATATATATATATATTTCTAGAATAAATATATTTTTATAATCTTTATGATTATCTTACCATAAAATCGGTCTACACTGTAATTCAGTTATTAAAGATTCGATATCAAAATAGTCCTTCATATTCATCGTTACATACTATCTATTTACCGCTTGGACTTGAGTATCTATTAGAATATTAAACATAATAATATAAAACCAGCCGCCATTCTGCCGTTTAGTGTCGCCGCGTTGTCGCACGGCGCTCTCTATATGATCACAGGCTTACTCTCCCGCATCGTCTCTTGAAATATATCAATTTTAACGTGTGATTAGTTTTATAATATTAATTATACATACTATGCAATAATAGCACTGTATTTTACCTCATATATCTCATGCTATATACCACTTGAAGTAACAAAAGAGGATCATTTTACAGCTACAGATTATATCGACTTTGGTAGTTACGTTGATTATAGTTCTCAAAGTCTCCGTTCTAAATTGCAGAGGGCACAAGAAAACAGATTTTCTCCGAAATTGATAACTTTAATTTCTATATGTGATCATAGGCGAGATAGAGACACAAACGAGATCACAATTCTGATAGAGGCACCATTGTGGTATAGGATAAGCTTAATATTTATGCATGCGTTTTTATCATTATGCTTCATTGTGGCTGTATACGGTTTACCGTTTACAGATGATACTAAAAATGGTTTAAATACCCCAATTATGCAGAGAAATGCATTTTGTATATCATTTATGTTAAATTATTCTGCTAACGTAGTATCACCACAGAGTATCGTCTGTGATATCACATAAAGTTTGTACATATTCACTGCACAAATATCACCATTGACTAAGAACAAGATAGACATGACATTAAATAGAATTTTGTCTCAGGTTATGAAATACCAACCTACTAAAAATCAGAGTGTTTCTTACGCCCTCTGTACGGCTATAGAATAGACGTGACGTTTCTGGCACCGGCCTAGCGACGTCTTGTTGTTTTATCGACATAACTACCAAGAACTTTTGTACCTATCGCTGCTCCGTGTTTGATACCCGAGGCACAGACGAACGTATAGCAATCGTATTATTACTCATTGTCACAAAGTATCGACTCGTCGATATACAAAGTCAATGGAGAGAGTTTGTTTTTTCACCATTTTTGTATCATTTCCAACTTTACCGACTTAGGATAGGGTACAGTAGACGATCTCGTCGTAGTCTCCATTCGTCAAAGGGGATAAAATCTTTGTGCACTCGAAACATTTTCCAAACTTGTGGCAACTGATTTTGATTTATTCTATTCTCTAAAAAAATCGTTCATATGGTACTCATTTTAAAGCGATGGAAGAAGTAAGAGAATCTGATGGAACTTTATATTCGATACAACTCTAGATTTACAGAAAATAGGACATATTCCATAGATAATTTTATTTAGATAGATAATATGGTTAAACTGGATTTTTTGCAACGATTGGAAGCGTTCTCAAAAGCATTTGGATTTCTATGACTTTTATTCTCAAAAATGTATCTTACAAAAACTTTTCCGAATATAGTTTTTTCTTATTTTTGCGGCATATATTGTATCATGCTTGAGGAATACATGCAACGATAAAATAAAAGAGACCTTCGTTTATTAATAGGAAATAATGTTTATTATACAGTGTACATATTTATTAACTTCATTTATTTTATTTCTGTTATAAATTTTATATTAATAATTATATTATGCTTTGCCGAGCGACGAATGCCTTGATCAGTGTGCGCTTAATCTATAACAATCTCCGTAAAAAGTATAGAAACTTCTGCTTTTTATTTTGTTCGTTTGTTTGTTTTCGATTCGTTCCCACCCTTAATCCCTCGTTCCAACACCGATTCTTCCCCCCAACATTGATTACCGTGAGTTTATACCACCAAAGAGTATCGCCAAAATATGTTGCGCTGAAAACGGCATAATCGTTCGGCATATACAAATAATAGTACTGTCGAAGTTAAAGTAATTGGCGGGTTATTTATTTTTCTTTTGTTCACTTTTTCCGGTTTCGCCATTTCCTGGGAAATGGCGCGCCGCCGCCCTCGCGCCGTTTGTGGCCGCGTGATCATTTTTTTTCTCAAAATTTTCTTCCCTTGAAATACTTCACCCTAGGATTAGTATCTGTTATCAATTATTTTTATAATATGCGTAATAATATAAATAATGTTGTTAATATAGCTATAATGATTACCGTTTCTTTAATGGTAAACTATCTGAATGGTACATTTTTTCTGCTAATGGCCATGTCCGTTATAGCTAATTATGTAGTCTGTATGCGAGCTTCAAATGGGATAAGGTACGTCGTACACAGAACTTTTCGGCTCGGCGTAGTTTTTTTTTTTTTTTTCTTGTTGTTAACGTAAGAAAAAACGAAGAGACTAAACCAAGAATAAGAAAAGAACTATTTGACAAATACAGGAACACGTTTGTGGCGCGAAAATGCGAACGTCGAGGAACCTTTCTTCGTTTATCGATTCGTGACTGTTTCATCGCGGTTATTGTTCTCTTTTTTCTCCTTAGAATAGATCTGATCGATTACATTGATCGAATCGATAGCGATAAAAATCAAATATACAGGAACGTCTTCCGCTCGATAGGGTGACACAAATATGTACTTTCGCTGTGACTTTGAAAAGTAACGTCGTAAATAAACAGCGTGGAAGCTTTGCATGCCGAGGAATAAAAGAAAAAAAGGAACTGTTATCAACGACACGCAAAACTACTTTATTATTCACGATACTCGACGAAACGTAGGTTCCCTCGAAGTACGCTAAAAAATTTTCACTCCCATTCGCTCAATCCCTTTCGCTCGGTCACGTTTTCTCTCTTTCTCTCTCTCTCTTTCTCTCTCTTTGCTTTCTCTCTCTCTCTCTCTCTTTATCTCGCTCTCCCTTCTTCTCATTCTCTCTTCTACTTCTCGCACACGTCACCGTGTTCTAGTCTTGATATATAAATGTACGACGTTAAATACGTGTCATCCAGATTTTATGTTGGCATGTGTGTGTGTGTATGTATGTGTGTGTGTGTGTGTGTGGTGTGCGTGTGCGCGTGTGTGTCTGTCAATGAAATTTCATATTCTTTTTTATTCTCGCTTGCATGAATGTATGTATCTAGCTTCCTAACATAAGTGTTAAGTATAATTATTTTTTATTTTATATAATATATTAGTTTTTTTCTTGTTATAATAATAATAATAATAATCATCATCATCCGATAATAATCATAATCGATAACCATAATAATAGCAATAATAATATTAACCATCATCACCGTCGTGATCATAATCGCGATGATGCCGTTAATTTGTCATATCGATATACATTACATATTTATATTACACGTTGCTTATGAAAATAATAATCCAAACTGGCGTATCTTCCGTTTACGCTGTTTTCCACGTTTTTCCCATCTCCACGTTTTCTCCGCTCATCCCCTTATTTATTAACCGCTCTCCTCTCCTTTCCCCCATCGCCCCTTGCCATTCTCGCCCTTCTCCCATTTTATCTTTCTTTTATCATAGACTTTTACAATAACAATTCTAGCGCCGGTAGAAACGGCCGAACCGCAACGAGTTTTCGAGACGGGACTCGAAAACGATCAACCAATCGCATCGCGATTCGATATAACTTTATTTTACACCGACTTTACATCCTTGCCGTGAAATTTATTAACATTCGTAACCCCACGACCTTCGCCGTTCTTCGCGTACGTTTTAAAATTTTACCGACCACCCGCTACGGCTACGAAGACAATCTAAAAGTCGTACTACTATTTACAATCGTGACAAGAGTCTGGTTCAACGTTCTTCCGCGCCTCATTTTGGTACCTCTATCACTGTGACGTTATTCGTCGTTATATCCGATGCATACGTTTCTCAAGGGAAAGGAAAATCGTTTCAACGTCGTTCGTTCTTTGCGAATCAATATCGAATTATTTTATTACGAAACAATATCTTTTTTCATTATCGTGCCGTACTTGTCTTCGAAGCCTCAGCAAGTCGTATCAACCTTCTCGTTTAATTTTTCATGTCTAAATACATATACAATATCGAAATATTTCTACAACCGCGTGTCCTATCATTGTTTCGCCTATGCATTCGTAAAATTTGTCGCGTTGATATGCTAAAACACTCCTTCCCTCTTATCATACTACCATTATAAATTATTTGTTATATACGTCGCGTCGCTTCGATTTTCTGTTTGCCACTTTTCATTTGTTCGCCTCGCAGGCTTCCCAAAGGTTATCTCCTTCCTTTTACTTCAATCACTCGTCCACTCGCTTGCATACAATGATCTGTTCTTTCGTCGTGTATGTTTCTTTTGCAGTAATACGGTAACCTCTGTTCGACACTATAAGCATAATTATTAGCGTCGGCAATAGCGACAAGAATAATAATATGACAAAAGTAATAAGGATAACGATATTACTGATCATCAAAGATAATAATCATAATGATAATGATGATGATAATGATGATGACAATGACGATGACAATGACAATGACAATGACAATGACGAAGATAATAATATTAATAATAATGGCAATAGTAATCAATAATCAATAGCAATGATTTAACAATATTATCCGTAATAATAAATTTATGATACGACGAAATTTATAAATTGAGTTTCGTATTATATCATTAGCAAAGATTAATACTGTCGCACTTATGATAAATAGATCGCACTATGTCCGCCTTTTTTCCCAATTGATTTACGATATCCTGGAAAATTGATTCGACCAATCAACCGCACGTTGCTGTGTACGTTGATTGCGTATTCTTCGCTTCTTCTTTCAGCATTTCCCCTATCTTACAACGGTTCTAATCTCCATCACGTTCGAATACAGAATCCACGTGAATATCCTTCAGTTTATATTCGTCTTAGAAGATTTATTCTCGCATGATCGAAATCGCAAATAATCACAGTAGTTTAAATAACCGAATTAATAATGAAATTCGTTCGTTCGATGGGTCAGATAATCTCGTCCGAAACGCACGTGTATCAACGTAATAGGCGCGCTTACGAAAAAAAAAAAAAAAAAGAAAGAGAGGAATAACAGTCTACCAACCGAATGTGAAACGGTTCACGAATTATTTATTTTCGAAGAATGCGATTAATATGTAGCGGCAATTTCTAAGTAAAAATTATCGCGGGCCATCGAGGGCGAGACTCGTCGTCAAGGGGAAAAAAGAGGAGAACGTTTCATGAGACGTCCCACACGTACTGCGAACGTTTTTATTATTTCCATGCACTATATAGTTAGTACTTCGCTATGTAGGACATTACTGTGTGCACCAACATATACGCACACCCTGTGTCGTGTAATTTTGTTCTCTTTTATGTACAAATCCATTCGGGCCCAGGCAGACGTCGACGAATTTTCGGAATCGCCAAGTATCGTTCTGGACCATAAGATTCACCACGCTCGTACCCGTAGGGAAAGAGAATTTATATCCTACTTCCGGCGATCCCGAAGACCTCGAGGTCCGCACAATTTGGCCGAGGAAAAAAACTTGCATTGTATATCGGTGTTTGATTATACTACGCAACGTTTTTGGGCCCCGGATGCGAAAGAACGGCCAGGGCCGCCGATTACAAAACTTTTTTTTTTTTCTTTTTTCGTATGTCACCCCGAAATCAACAATAAAACTGACTTCACTTTTTACGATCTGTATAATATGTCCCTTCTCTGAAGGCAAGAGTATATTTCATTTGCGTGCGTGCGCGCGTGTGAACGTGTAAGTGTAGTATACAAATGTATGTATATATGTGTATTCGAGTTACTTTATCGAGCTATACGCGCGTGTACGTGTACATACGCGTACCCGTTTACATAACGGTATTCTCTTGGTTACTCGTGTGCTTATGTCTTTTTTTTTTTTCTTTCTTTCTTTCTTTTGTTTTAGCATGTACTCGGTTCGCCTTCGCACCTCTCGCATCAACCCTCGATTCGTTCCCTATATTTAATATGTAAAAATATACAGGTTAGGTTATAGCCGTAAATACAGTTAAAAAATTCTACATTTTTTAGCCTCGAGCACGGGATGCAGTCAATGTCGCCTTCAAAAATGATCCAGCGGTCGGAAAACCGAACCTTAACCCGAGAACGCGAGTGAAACGTCATGCCTGACATCGCCGATCGGATATCTTGCTCGATACATCGGAATACTCTCGCAGTCGTATATCTCTGTTCGGGAGCGCGCGCCTCTCCCTTTGCGCAGTTAGAAAGTGTAGAAACCTTTTTAAAAGCGCTAAATCAACGGTATACTTTCGCTACTTTTGCCTATCGAATGAAATTAATATACGACTGCTTGATATTCGATTACTACCTGTCGTAGTTTACTACGAGTCAACTTAAAGCAAAATGTTCCACCTTGTTTTAGTTACGATGCATTTTGTAATATCGATGGCGATCGATAACGTTACCGAGGAGAATTTTCTATACTTCGATCTTGACTAGAAACTTGATACTTTTTCTTTCTCTACGCGTCACGGTTTCTAACTAACAATAAGTAGACGCAAACTCTGCAAATTCTAAATTGTACGGTCATCGAGATCTCTGCGAGCGAGTTGTATAAGTCAGTCTCAAAATTAGTTGCACACCTTCGTGGTACATAAAACTTTGTCGTATTTCTGCACAACGAACGACAGCTGCTTGATATACGGGTACCCTATATACGTCGAACGTATTTTCGTTCTTAAACCTGCCACGAGTTTTTGAGAAAGAAGCTAGTGAAAACGATCTATAATAATTAATACAAAGATCGCTGCGCGCTCTAATCACGTTCAATTTTTTGCAGCCGTTAAAAAACTATCAGGCAAACACGTAACGAAATTCCATATTTTTTTCTGGACGGTACGTTCTGGGCGTGACTATTCCTCCTTTCCTTAGGCAGTTGCTAATTCTTAACTACATTACACGTATCTCTGGCAACTGTCGTTAATTCACTTCTAAACACCAAACAAACGTCTGCAACGATATTCAAGGCGTCTCAATCCTTTGTTCGGTGTTTCCATCTTTGAAGCAACTGACATCACAAATGGAATCAATCGTGTTTCGCCAATAGAGTTTCGAATCTCGAATCCACGATTCGCAACATGCCGAACCTAGTTCAAATTTAATCCAAGCCACAAATGGAAAATCAATCGCGTTTCGCCGATTCTTCGCACCGACTTGATTTTTCTCAAAGGGATTTTGCACGATAATTAAGCCAGTCATATTTATACAAATGATAGGAACAAAAACGTATATGTATGTGTAGTTTAATAAGCCGAGGAGCGGCGCGTCGTCTCGATGACGAAACGGCCGACATCAACGCGTGTAGTTTAATGGCAAAACATTGTGAAAATTGACAACGTACATGTACAACTTTGTGTTAAAAGAAAACGTTTTTTATCCATAAATATATGTATAACAAGGTACTATAGATTGTCCATTGTTTAAGAATCAAACGCAGAACTTGCAACTTTTCTAATCGAAATATTATGCTGAAACTTATAATGTTCTCGGAGATAACTATCTAACTTATAAAAATTTATCTAGTTTATATATATATAATATATATATATATGTACATATATATACCATGCTCGTCAAAAGAACTGTCATCACTCTCGAAACAAAAGCAACTAAAACGAAATATTGAAAAACTACGCTGCGATCCGATATCGTTTACGAAATTTTCATCGAAGAGTAACATTTTTTACCAACCATGAAACTTTTTTAACCATGAAAAGCAACGATCAAAAAATTCAAGTAAAATTCTAACCTTGAACTCACTTCAGAATTTACTTCGACCGGTGATTTGAACGCGATTCGCTACCGTTTCGTGCGAAAGAGCCACTTGTTAGCCAACTGTTGCATTCTGAGCAGGCGCCGAAGGGGCACATTATAATTTGCCAGAACCGAGCCACTCCCTTATCAACCTTCTTCTTCTATACTAATTCTCAAAACATTCGAACGATCGATAAGAATTAATTGAGATTTTTCGGAGATTTCGAAGATCTGCAAGAACTCCGTTATCTTCGTTTAAAATAACGAAGGAAAGCAATTGGAATGAAACGATATAGATATTTTAAAATGATATACATACATGTATAATTATAGATACGAAGTGCGTTAGGAAAATAACGAGACTTAACTTTCATCTTCGTAATTGGTAGAAATTTGTGCAAGTCAAACACTACCTACGAAAGAGATTTCGGTTCATTAACTCGAATAATTAGAACTGCAGATAGTGTCAACGCCTTGTTAACTGGTCAGAATTCTGCTTTGCTAATTGGCTATCGCTATCTCCAATATTTCGTGGAAATACTCCGTTCAATTACGATCTTTAGAGGCTTGATATTTCGTATGCGGTATCGAATATTGCTGTTTCACTCTTTATTTCTATTTGTTTTGCCGATTTTCGCCGATTTTCGCCGATTTTCGCCGATTTCACCGATGCCTCGGACGAAAAACGTACAACGAAATGCACGGATAGAATTTTTTGCTAATTCGTTGCTCTTCAAATTGAAATTAAAGATCGAAATAATCATTTTGAGATTTCTGGTAATATTTAAAAAAAAAAAACCGTAATTCGCTGCTCAAGCATAAAAAATTAATTCTCATTATTTTGTTGACTCACCTCGTACTTACTTACTGACAAAAATTCTTTCTACCTCCTAATATTGTCATTGTCGTAACATTTGATTCCTGTTAGAAGTGAAAATTGATTTGGAAGATTCATCGTTGGCACAATATTGTTTATTTCGTAGATGCTGCCCCCTAAACACCGACCAAAACGAATATAATTGAATTCGAACGTGTTAAAATCACTCGAGATTCGACTATCAAAGTTCTCGATTCGGTACAATTATATTATGCCCCAACTTTACCAGAAATAATTTTGGCCGAATCTTCGAAAATCGGAAAACTTGTTCGAACGCTATATGATCCATAGCATCTTAATTATCGATGCAAAGAACGAGAGCCGGTATGACCACAACAGGTGTCCAATACGATAAAATGTTGGAGCAAAAATAGGAGAAGCTTTTAAAATGATGACGAGACTAATATCCGGATCGTGTCGTAAAAATCGAGGCAAAGGATCGAGCAGCAAAAGTTACTCGAGGTTTCACTGTTGCCCTAAATTTGTTTTCATGCTTGTTGAGATCCATCGTAATCCAAGTAATGTCTCGGTATCTACCCGCGCGTGGCTTCTTACAAGAAGTATGCTTTTTCGGTTTACATTTAATTTTAGAGTCGACTTTCAATCATTATATACGTATGTGTATATATAATATATATATTTATATAATATATTTTTTTTTATTTCGTATATTATTTCGACCTTACGCGCTAGGAGTTAGAGTTAAAAACTTATCGTTTGGCGATTAATTATTTAAAATATGTTCTGTCTGTTAATAACTTTTAGTGTTTCGCTCTTTCTTTCCCTTTCTCTCCCACCCTTTCTCTCGATTTCTGTCACTCGACCCACCTCAACGTGTTTAATTATTTCCTAATTCAATCATATACGCGCGCGATATATAATATTTTCAAATCTCTTCCACCCACACTGCACTATTAATGCTTTCCGTGCGTTTCTTCCCCGCTTCCTTCCCTGGTATAAGTGATTATAGTGCATACTTTTATTATACTTATTTTTGTTTATAACCTTATTTGGTAGCGATAACTATAGTAACTGTTTATGCATATCATTCGCTTATACGCATAGATGGCACGCTATATAAAACTATGCTATATGCAAATTTTTTTTCTTCTCAAACTTCTAATTTAAACGTTTTTCACGGGACTCGCACGTGTATACACGTGTATCTTCGTATATACGCACCTACGATGTATAGTTATGCATGCGTATAGGCGTACGCGTCTATATACCTACGCGTTTCGCTCTTGTTCGCGTCCCTCGCGACAATTCATCATGCCACTCTTTCAACCTGTTTTTCTTTACTAGGTGGTCTAATTACATACTTTCTAAATGCAAGATTTGTAGCGACTTCCTAAGGTCGATTCGTGACGTACAGCCATTTGGGTGGCGGTAAGGTGTCTTTATCGCCCGAATTGTTCGACCACCAAAATTCACAGTATCGCGATCCCTCGATACGCTCCGTGTAGTCCACACTGTTTTAGAGTTTAGCGAGCGTCAACGAAAAGAAAATTTTCGTACGTATTTTACGACCACATCGAATTTTCTAAGCAATATGTCGTGGTGTCCGAAAATTCGTTTGGAAAATCGTTCCTGACCGATTCCGTTCGTCCATTACATCGACCATTTCATACGTTCTCTCGCGGTCCCTTTTCGCTTTTTCTTCTTTATTACTTATTACGGACTATTGTCACGAACGACCGCGAACGACACAAGTTTCTCCGCACTCATCCATGCTCTGATACTAATGGCTACATAATTGCCCGCGCGAGGAACGGAAAGAAAAGACTGATCTTCGACTGTTCTTTCTTTTCCAAATGGAACACGATCACCGACTCAACCGACGCCACGAATCGACGATTCGTAACGTGCCAAATTTCGTTCCTACAATTCGTGTACGTTCTTCTTATACGTTGTCAATTATTACTTAATAATCGTTCGTTTTTTTTCTTTATTTACTTGTTTCTACATGTTTTAGTCACGCGATACGTTTACACGACGTGTATACATATTGTGACACGACGTTCCAATCGCGGTCGGTCTCGAACAAATACCAATACATCGAGTCCTGACTAAATAAACAAAAAAAGAAAAAAGAAAGAAAAAAGAGAGAGAGAGACTTCGATACGTTCGAAAGAAAAGGTCACCGCATCGTTTAACAATATCGATTACGTGTGGTTCGAACGTCTACAGTGATTTATAAGAGCGACAAGCAATAACAGCGTTTGATATTAATTTTTACGTTTCCCGTAGACCGAGACGCACAACTTTCTTTAATCGAACGTTGTATGTGCTTCGAAACATTGTCAATCAGAATTTGCAGAAGAACAACAGAATTTCAGAAAAACAATCGCCCTATCGACGCGAAGGGGAGATGTTCTGGAAAGAGTTGGAAGTGTTGTTCGCATTGTCCCCGCGCTTCTCAACGATAACGAATGTACGCGAAAGTACATAAATATGTACGTCGAACCATGATCGAAACAAGGGGCGATTAAACCTCGAGGATTTTGCATCTTTTCAATTCCGTCTTTTCGCACGGAGGAAGAAGACTCTTTGCGTTCATTGATCTCGCAATCTTTCGAAAAGAAAAACTCAGCGACTGTTTCAAGCTCGATAAATGCGAATTCGTCGTTGAATTTCCATATCTTCTGTGGATAATTCAACCATATTCGGAACTGTTCGCTCGTTGTCATTTACACGACAAAAAGCCTTATTCTTCTGCACGGGTTTCCTTGCGTGATTCCACGTACGTCGTTGGTCCAAGACGGGTACCATGAAATGTTTAGTCAAAACGTTTTGATAAAAACGGTAACGCAAACGGTGCTTTCGTATAGTATCACACTAATCTAAACGTTTTATATTCGCCTAAGAAATTTCTTGCATACCGAACGGCAGAACTAGGAAACGCATTGTTTCGTCAGAAAGTGTGATTGGTCCCGGATAGTCGATCGAAATGTGGCCGGGTAAATATACAAGATACTGTGATTTATTCTGTTCTTTTTCTTTTGATTCTCGTACCTACGACTCGAACGAATATCCTACGTAATTTTGGTTGACCAACGACTACAACAATCGTGTGTCCGATCCTAAACATTAATACAGTCGCAATGAAAAGACATCGATTTGGTACGTTAGAAAAAACCGAATTTTTTTCTTCGCATTGTTCTCGCGATAACGCATAAGCGTACCTGAAGGAATTGACATCGGTCGGCTTGAACTTGTTTGAAATAACGCCGATTCTTACATTTTATTTTAATTACGTTCTTTTTTTTTTTTTAATTTTTATTCTTCTTTTAATCATTAAGTAACTGCAAATCTAATGTTTTTAAGTACAATCTCAACTAATTCTCTAATTTGCTCCACTTCTTTATCTGGCGTACGCGCGCGCGCGCGCATGAAAATGTTGGAGAAAGCAATTACGTTTTCTTGTTAGTCTGGTGAAGAGAGTATAAAGGAATGGAAAGGATGTAGGAAAGGAAAGGAAAGGAAAGGAAAGGAAAGGAAAGGAAAGGAAAGGAAAGGAAAGGAAAGGAAAGGAAGAACGAGCTTGTGACTCGCCTGACGCTTCGATGATTAACGTGATTTTGACGATTCGTGCATGGTTCCTCTCGTCACCCGCGTTTGATATGAAACTATGTTCGGTTGGCTTATCTTAAAATATATTTTAAAATCGATAAGAACAATCAATCTTCTTCGTAGCAGAAGCTATAACAAAATTAATTTTTCTTCATAATATTAGTACAGCTGTTACTTTAAATACTCCATAATGTAAGCTTTATCATCGTAGAATATCATCATAGAACGCGGGGTTTAAGAGTACTGGTACATAGAGTCTATTCAAAATCGTAACGACGGTGATGGCCATGAAATTCGTGTCCGGAAATCTGTAAGTCTTTAATAATCGCGCTTAAAGCCTACGATGAGACCTATCTAGTTTAATATTTATGTAGATAAAGATAATATGATTAGGTGAATGCTTAGCTCTGCTCGCCTCCCATATTATAACGTATGTTACAGTTCACGTGTGAGTGTTACGTATGTATCGAGTGTGTACGGTAACCACGCGCGAATATGTGCACAAGTTCTACACGAGTGTATTTTACGTCGTGTACGCATCAAGCGGTACTTATAGGTTCTTACGTGTGTGCGTGTGCGTGCGTGCGTGCGTGTGTGAGTGTATGTGTGCGTGTGTGCATGTGCATGTGTGTGCATGTGCGTGCGTGTGCGTGTGTGTGTGTGCGTGTATGTGAACGCGTATCGATGTGTAAACGGTGTAAACGTGTATTTATTTTGTTGCTAGTTCTTTACAAGTTATGCAAATAATTGCAAAAACATACCCTGTTTCCTAGTATCACCGACACCACGGCTACCGGATATCAGGTCGCGGCGCGCGTGACTTGAATCCAATGTAATTCCACGTAAAATTTTGGATCGATGAACGCGGTATAGCAGTGTCGAGAGGGTTGATAATTTTGGCTGTTTCGTGTGCGAGTACGGTGGTAAATGGTAGTATGCTTATATGTAGTGTTTGATCATTATTATTATTATTAAAGTTAGTTATATATTCGAGAGTGGAGGATATTCGTTCCCGTTTTCCATCGAATCTTCGTGCGTGTCTCCGTGGCTACCATAAAAATTCCAGGAAATTTCGTATCGACGATGATAAGTCACGGTCGGCCGTTGCGATAACGATCGTCGATAACGATTCGTCGGAACGAATAAAATCGCCGAGATACTGCGCGCCGTTTGTATCCCATATTTTTCTTCTTCCTTTCTTTTCTGCCGTTTCACGAAAGCTTTCCGTGTAATTTTTATGGTCGACAATACTATCGGACAACGACGACCACGAGTACCGATTTCGTATTTCTAAAAAATTTCAGCGGCAAAGTTTGCGACTCGAGAATTTGTTAAAGAGAATCCTTAGGTTCGGTAAAACTGAGATCGGCAGAAAATTCGATACCCGAGTACGTCGTTAGGACGCTTGAATTTTCGCGAGTACGTCGCTTCCCGAGTAGCATTCGGAACGTTAATTAGCGAGCAGCGAATTCGTCTCAGCATTACATCACGTCATTGTAAAAATAAATTCGAAGCTGATCCTCACAGATTACTATTATCATTATTTTTCTTCTTGTCCTTAGAGCTAAGAATATTTTTTTCTCTTTCTCTCCTCTCCCGTAAGTCTCATTTATTCCATAGCAAGATGCATACTACTTCGGTTGTAGCAAAAACTTTGTTGGATAAAATAGTTGTATTTGTTTTGGTTTGTTTACAATTGTCGTTACCTTCGTATTTATACATTTATATATGTATACATTTATATTTATATGAATTTATACCTATTATTAGGGTGTTTTTATTAGAGTAGGTTGAATACCTTGATATTCGCTATTAAGTATTGTTAAACATTAAAAAGCTTAGATCGTAGTGATATAATCAGTTGGTACTTGCATACAAGCTTTTACCAGTATACGTGTCTTTTCCTTCTTCTTACCCTCCCTTCCTTTTTGTATCTGTGTCCGCGCGCGTGCGCATGATTCTTTGTGTCTGTGTGCGTGTCACTATATTCGATCACTTTGGCGGTGTCTACCTTCCTTCCTCTACGTTGCATCGTACAACTACGTGTGTAACTCTCTTTCACTTAAAACGCGTTCGAGTTAACTAAATACGTTGAAATTGATAACCGAATCGATTCAATTTTGTCGCCTTACGCGATTCGATACGGCGTGATTCGCGTAGAGAGTACGAAAACGGACCAACACCAAGTCCAAAGGTACGAAACCATACGAACAACGAATGTGACGTATATAAATGGGAAACGACATCCGAGCAGTTGGCGTGGCGAAATGAAAAGTGACACGATAGGTTTTCGTTACATCGAAAATTATCGAACGAAACGAACAAATGTGGGAAATTGTTGGCGCGTACGTTTATGGAACGGTCGAACAGATAAAACGGACGATAGGAGCTCGTGTCCGTGGTATACGCCTACTAATAGCGGTGGCACTAATAGCTAATGCTATTTCGAAAATGGAATGCGTTGATTTGATTTTAGCAGAGAGATGAATGGACTGGTCTGTGGAATAGGAAACTCGTAGACAAGTATCTAGCCGTAGCCCAATTCGCTCAGCTTGTCCGCTAATCGTCTTTGCCGGACGTGTACCGAGAGACGTGCACGATGCCATGAGAAATGAAACGCCGATCTATAGGATGTACCACTGTGCCGCAGACCTTCCTCACGGGCCCTGTATGCTCGCGATGCACGCATTCGCCTAATTATGTTTACGATCGTGCCGCTTACGCGATTCCATCAACGCTCGCGTACGCGTACTCAGAGGCCTACCGATCGCGCGATTGCTCTTACGGTCTGTGATTGGACCTCGGATTGGCAAACATATGGTTGCGTTAATTCCCAGTTCCTTCTCTTATATTTACCTTCGCCTTCGTGAACACATATTTCGGATTAGTTTGTTTAGCAAATTTGATTTGTGATCAGCCGGGTCTGTTACACGCGTTCCTGAGTTTCATCTCTACGACCGATTCCCGAGTATCGCGATGCCTTTCCGCGTCGAATTGCCATCAAAACGCCGTCCAAAGAAGATCTCACTGGCAATCTCATTGTTATCATCGTCGTTAGATATCGTTTCGTCATGTTCGTTTTCCGTTGTGCATCGGTACAACGTCGCAAAGATGCTGCTCACACAACATTTTTCGTGACGTTCTTTCAGCATCGATGAATCTACGCCCGCGCTTTCGATACATCAGTCTATACATATATACATACATACATATATATGTGTGTATATATAGAAAATATATATTTATGTATATATGCCTTTAGACGAATTCAGTATTCCTAAAACTGACAAGAATATATACGTATATGCGTTTATCGCGTAGTATAAATTATGTATACGCCTTATAAAGTATTGTTGTAAGTAATTTATTTTTATTATTGTTATCATTGTTATTAGTATTATTGGTTACTGTTATTTATCAGTATTAATTGTTTTTTATATATATATATATGCGTATGCTAGTATAATAATATTTTATATCATCAATAACTAGCAAGCCATTCGAGCTCGTCATCGGAGGATAGTTTACAGCACACCCCTCTGTTTTGGTTTTAGTTTCGCAAGTACTTACTTTTACGCGCTACCACGTTCACGCGTGTGAACCACATACACGTATGTACCACGCCTTCGCATTAACTATGTATAGTAAATTTCGTACGTGTATGTGTGTGTATGTATAGATAAACGAAGTATAATAAGTAGTGTTCTTTTGCAATGATTCGTTTTCGTGTGCGAGTGTACGAACAGGCAACGTACTTTATGAACAGATGGAAAAGCAAGGAGAAGGGTTGCCTGCCCCTAAACTATAAGTACAGTATTTATACGTGCATATATAAATATAGAAATAAATATACGCATGCACACGTACGCGTACTTAGGTTACACAACTACGCGTGCTCGTATATTATTTTATATATTTATGTATATTTCTTTGTAGCATTTGTTATATTTATTTAAATAGCGTATAAATTTGAGATAGCTTTTAGTCGTGTCATAAATTGCGCCAGACTATAGCCGGTCCTCCCATTCCCTGTCCTTTGAAGTAATAATTTATTTCATGTTGATTTAGCTAAACTATAATAATTTACTAAGTCTCTAGTTTTTTTCTTTCAATCAATCAATATATATATATATATATTTATATATTTATATATTTATATATTCATTTATTTATTCATTCATTTTATTTATATTATATTTCATATTTATAATATTTATATTTATATATTTATATACTCCTTCTTTAATAATTCATATTTATATATTTATATATAGAATAGTTGTTGGTACTTTGGTTGATTATTTCTGCTAGATCAGAGTTTTCTTCTCCGTTCCATCGCTCGCCTACGCTAGTTTTCCAGCGTGCTTTATGTATTTGATTTCGTTCTAATGACCCCCATTTTTCCTCCACTAACATCAATGCTCCGTCGCTGCTTCTTTACATGTGGCTTCCGCCCAGAATCGTATAAATCGAAGCTCGCGCGAAACTCTGTGATTCGACCGGGCATCGCTCGCTAAATGTCCAAATGTTTTATTTATCGTGCTTAAAAAAATATTCAATGTTCACATGAATATCGTCCGTTGCTAATCACATCGGTAGCCACAAATTTTGTGAACTCATACCAATGTAAGTACTTGCTGCCTGCTGTACTGTTCGATTTGCCCGGTGCAAACAATCCCTTAAAATCTCCCTAATCGTTCGTAATGAGGTATAAAACTGAATCGTGATAACAAGAAAGGCTAATGAAAACAAACAAGGAACGATACGTTCGAAAACAATGCCCAAATATCAATATATACGCGCGTATATTCGAGATATTTGTCGTATAAAACAAATTTGATACGTAAAACGCGACGTGTTTGGTCGCAAATTATCAGGAACAACGTACTCCGATAAAATAAAGAAATTATATCCTCAGCGTGTCGTTAGCGAAATTATTCTAAAATGAAATTGCACTTGGTTTACCTGGAAACCTTTCGGAACAATAAATACTTCATTACCTAAATAGATTCGTTTAAATAGTCACTTTGGTTTAGAAAAGAAAATCTATACATCGCTTTACGCGAAACGTCTTAAAATTAAGGCAAATAGTAAATAAATATTTTATGAGAAAACGAGTAAATTATTCCCGCCACCCCTCCCCCCTCCCACCATTATGCCGAGTATAAAAATGACTAGACGTAGACTAGGTAAATAAAATAAAAAAGTAAAGCTCATTGCGTTCAGCTGGTTCAGACGATCTACTATTTCTTCCGCTATTTCTTTCGCGTTTCCTCCTCTCTCTCCCCTATTATCGAATGGACAGAAACATTCTGCGCGAGATGGACTCGATCTTGTTAACGTCGTCGTCGTCGTGATCGTAGTAGTTTTCACCCTTTTGTTACTTTTGTTTTGTTTGGATAATCACAGCCTGGTTGACATTTCTCGGGCGATGCGTGACCGGTCAGTCAAACAAGAACGATTTTATGAATCGTCGAGCCATGAGAATGAACAACAACAGGATCCCGATCTTTTTTGGATCGCGAAGCGTAATGTGATCAGGTTGAACGATCCTTCGTTAAAAAAGGAACCCCGATGGATATAATTTCGGCCGGAAATTCGTTCGCACTTTTCGCTTAACGATCTAATCGTACTCTTAATAATGATGATCGTAATATAATAATGACGATGATGATAAAGGGGTAATAATAATAATAAATACTACGTTGGGTGAACGAGCGCCGTGGCGCGGACGACCGGACTTCGAAATGACTTCACTTTGACACGGCACTAACGATCCCTTTAAATTGTCTCGTATATAAAATCTACGGCGCGACGTACATACCTACGCCTTTGATAATCTTAACGTAAGAAGAACCGATAACCCGCGAATGTTGGGTCGGCACTGATTCATACATGTAGATACGTGTGTAAGTAGATGCGTGATGTGTGAGCTGTATGCGCGTGTTGTGCACGTGTGCGTGTGTCCGCGCGTGTATGTGCGTCGTTTGTATATATACCAGTGTAAATGTATGTAAATGCGTGTTCCATGTTCGGATTCGTAGTTTTCGTTTTAGAAATTTGTTCTTCTTTCTAGACGTTGCGTGAGACGAGCACCCTGTATACGTGATTGACAAATTTGCGTTAGGAGAGACCGCGAGCACTGTGCCGTCGGTCCTGCCCGAAGACCACTAAACATAGTAAACGATCCTAACGACGTTGCTATATACGTGGTACGTATAATACGGTGATGACGCGTTCGCATATCGAACACACGACATCCAAACGGATTCGACGGTTTAACTGCGTTTTCAAATGAAAATTGGCAAAGTTGTTCGTAAACGAATAAGGAATTCAACCGATACACATACTGTATTTCTTGTTTTCTAGAGAATCTGAAGAGGTACTTTCTTTGGTATTGTATGGGTCGAATCGCAGTAATAGTTAACTTTTTTCAACAGTCGGTCGGCTACAATCGCCATGCCGTTTCGTCAGGAACTAAGAGTATTCTTTGGTTAGTGCTGGAAAGTCACCCGTCTTGAACGTTCACCGTGATTATCAAACTATATAGGAGATAGTGTGTCGTCGGAACGATAACCTGGTCGAGAGGCTCTAGGCTCTCGATATCTACTACTTCCCGGATGATCGGATCTTCAAAATCGTATTAGGATTAGAATGTCTTGTTGTAAGACGCGTATCGAATAATCGTTCGTATCTCGATACGAATCCTCGTTTGGCAGTAGGGATCGAGAGTGAAGAACGGAAAAATGTATAAAATAGAATAAGATGTAGGAAAATAGAAAGAACTGGATGAAAAAGATCGACGTGTTCTCCGTTCTTAGTAAAGAATTTGTCGTATCCGAGCATCCGAGAAATCGTTTGAAGCGTGAATCCTACTCGCGTTTGGTTTCTCGGACTGGGTTCAGTGCTGGACATCCAATGTTTCATTAGCATCAGCCTGCCTCTTCGTCCTCGCCGCGTGGCTGCCGGCGAAGTCAATCTACTGACTTCTAATTTTTATACTCTAATTAAATTATCTAACTAGTATACTAGATTATTATAGTGGAGAGCGTTGTAACGGTGATTCAAACTCATCACTTCTGATCGTCGAGCGTTCAATAAGCCCGTGTTCTTGTACGACATCTGTAATTAGAAAGGGTCCATACTATTTAACCATCGTCGATACATTATGAGTTCATATTCGTTGTACGTGAAAGAGGATCTTTTTACGGTAATCTATCAGTCTAAAATCTAACAATCTGAATATCGATAGCGATACCACTAACGATTATTTATACTTGGCACACTGAGGCAACTATATAAAAATTACTGGATTCGTCTTTTGATCAAATACGAAATAGAACTGGAAATTTCCAAGGAGGATGTATTTCATTATTCGGGAACTTTCTTCAAACTTACTCTGTGGGTTATGATGTAGGGTGCGTATCGTCCAGTTTCTCTAAGCTAGGACTTTGGTTAGTATGGCCGGCTTGCGTCCTTGGGCCTCTTTAACTGGACTTTTAAACGCTTCATCCCTATCTGGAAGCCATTCATCGCTTGAATCGCTGTCTGTGCGCTCGCTGGATTATCGAACGACACGAAACCTGAAAGAACCGAATCGTCAATTATTTTAATCGATAAAACAGAATATTTACGCGTTATTGACATTTAATAGTATAAAAGATTAGTAACAAGTTGAACACATCCTTTTAATAAAAAAATCTTTCGTTAAAAAAAAGATTTTATTTCGGAAAATAGGACAAAATTCTGTATCGAGGTAATACAGCTAGAAATATCGATTATATCCCAACCATAATACGAGAATCTTTCCACCGCAACGGCTGACCTGAAATTGTTCTTGAATTGAGATTAAAAGAAATTAGTTACGATATTTTTCGACTTACGATGAAAACGGGAAGTTGAATATCGACACCTGAGGGCATCTGATTATCGCAAAAGGGTACTCGCTGGCTAACCAGTGATTTAGATTAGCTGATTCGCCGCGAGGAATAAAAAGTTTTCTGCGAAGGGACCTCGGTACTATCATCAAAGTTTTATCGAGAATAAGAGAAAGGGAGAGGGAAAGAGAGAAGGTGCACGATAACGAAGCTCTTAACAACAGAAGCGCCGCTGAAAGGTCATCAGGGCCCTCCCAGTTTAAGCCAATTTTGACCATTAGCCCCGATCCAATTTTAGTTTTGCCATCATGGCGGCCTACTGCCTGACCAATCGCGGCTCTTCATCGCTCGGCGACCACCGCTTTTACTCGGAGTTCGTAAATTACTTTTACTAGGTGACTGAAGAGGCTTTAACCCTTGTTCGATGAAAAAGTATCCCTTTACCGTTTTCTTCCCCCAAAATTCTCTTTTCCGTTGAATTCCAAGAAAATAATATCGTGCGTCGTTATTTATATCGTACGATTACAGACGAATCGCGTACGCAAAAACGTACATATACGCGTCCATGTAGATTATAATGCTCGAAGCATTTTCATTCCTCTTTTTTCGTTACGTTATAGAACTTCTTTCACGGAAGTTGATCACAACGTCGATATCAAAGTATGCATCGTGAATGAACGATATGTTCACTTTGGACGTGCCTTTTTCATCAATGTCTCGATAATTACACGCAGAACGACACACAACGAAACCGAGAATATAACGACCACTGTCCTTTCAACGATGAAATTCATCCGGCTGTATAGGCCATAATAATCGGCAGCGATAGGCAGAAAAATATTAATCGCGCTAGTTACGAATGAATAGACTAAGAGGAATATCAGCGAATATATCCGTCCAATTATCTGCACTCATATTTCAGCATCCTTTCAAGGTACAATTAATCAAAGCTACCACTGGTACGTTTTTCAGCGCTTTTGTTTCAATCCCTTCTGATTAACCAAAAGGACTACCTAGTTTCATTCGAGTCACAGTCGGACGTGTATTCATATTTAATGAAGAATTTTCGTCTCATGGACTTGTAAAATGCACATTAATTTTTTATACCTACAAAGATGGATCGAATACTTTTATACAAATATGTTACGAACACAACGTCTTATTCGAATACCGTTCGATACGATACGAAATAAAAATGAACCTGTTGGATTTTTAAGAGATCGTTAAAAGCGCGCTTATCGCTGGTAATTACTACCAACTTATAAAAATGATTTTACGAACGTTCGCCTTCGTTGTGCGACTTTGATCCTTTGTCCAAGTGATCGGTATCGATATTGCCGAGACTTTACCAAATCGTCCTACCTTTGGAAGATATCACCATCGAACCGTCTAGCTGTTCAACGGTATTTTGTTTCTCTCTTCCGGGCCACTCTTCGCGTGTTTTGTGGAAATGACACACTTACCGAAGCATTTACTCTGGTTGGTGGCCCGATCGATGAAAACCTTGGACGATATGACGTTGCCAAAGGGGATGAACATCTGCATGAGCTCACCATCTCCAAACTCCTGAGGCAGGTGGTAGATGAATAGGTTGCAGCCTTCAGGTCCTGAGATAGAGCATCCTACCATATAAATCAGAGCACATCTAAACATCTAAACTTGAAGTATAATACTCAAGTTAAAATGTTAGTTCTGGATGAGTTTCGTTCTTCGCAACATAATGATTTCGACGCGACAGGAGAGCCACCTCGCGTCAGCGAGTATGCACACATTGCTCTCTTCTCGTTCTTCCCGATTCTCGTCTGGATGCGTTTTTGATGAATGAAGATGAAGATTCGTGATCGTTTCTCGATGACAATCTGATTTCTCTCTCGTCGCACGGAAATGTGAAGGACGATTTGCACATGGTGAATATTCTTTTTCTTTTTTAATGAATCACGTGACAGGGGATCTTCGGATAGGGGCATTAAACGAAACGCAAAGAAAGTGAAATTCAACTGAAATAAAGAAGGGAGGGGAGGAAGATCAGACGGGGGATGAAGGGAATGGATTGAACGAAGGAATAGAGGTGCGTGATTGCCGACGAAGAGAGTAATGATTAGAATGTCACGATGATGTCTGTTACGGCAATGAGCTTTTTCGCGGTTCAAGTAACGTTGAGTATTTATACTTTCAAATATACAAACACACAACACTGGGATTCACAACACAATGACGAGCGAGGTGAAGGGTATTTTTTAATGAATGCAAATGGGATGTAAGGAGTGTGGTGACAGTGATGATACTGATTACGATGGTGCGACACTTTGCATGAGATTGCCAGACATGTTAATCCGTCGTCTTATTACTACGAAGTTTAATATTCGTGATACAAGTACGAAAGTGAATGAGTAAGATAGATTACGTAAAAATTCGCTAGGTAACGTGTTGTTTCTTTTCGAGAAAAAAAAAAAAAAATCAATAACGCTTTTCACCAATGACGAAGCAACTATATAAATTTCCTCGGTAAAATTTTGTCGAGCCAATGCCTTATCTTCACCTTTCTAGACAATTCATTCTCTCATTTTTAACCCAACTTTCACAAAAGTCCTCCGTCAATTAACGATGACGAATCATCGTACGTATTCGTGAAATTTCATTAAAGTTTGAAATGATACGCAATTCCTTCTCCAATTAGATTGTAGAGCTTTCGTCGGATAACGAAAAATTCTCTTGTTACTTTATGTCAGCCGCAAAAGATATAAAGACACCGACGATTAATACGTCCGTGGAGGAAAGTCCAACGGAAGAAGCAAAGTAAGGGTCGGAATAACGAGAGTCCAAATACGGATTTAGCTAATTTCACTGAACTTTATAACTCCGACGTCAATTAGCGGCGATTATGACCATGGAAACTTCAGCTCTTTTGGCCTGCGCTTCTCTCAGCTAACGGACGCATTTAAGTAATGAGATGGCTGCCACTCAACTTTTAGGATGCTACTCATCGCGACTCGTTCGTTCCTCGCCGAGATTCGCCCTTCTGTCACTTCTACACCTTTACGAACGAACGTTACCGTGTCGAATTACCACAAGAGAGTGCAATTGTCCGTTTCCAGTTCCGCGAACGATCACGGGTCTCGTTCATTTCATAGTTCTTAGTCAATTATAGCTCTTTCTATTGCTTTCTAAATGACTATCGGCGGTCGACTGACTTTTACAACTGCTTCAGAGATTAATTCTGTCGTGATTTTAGAGAAAGTTTCCTATGAAATTAGAGAAATAATTGTAGAATCTGTTTAAAGTATAGGGTGAAGTGGAAAATGTTGGATTAACGGAAACAACGAACCGATGGAGATACACGTGGAATTAATGTATTATTACGACGACGATGGTTAATCGGTTTCAACGATGAATGAATAGGTACGTATATCGAGCGAGGGATTAAAATTTGAAGAATAACGTAACATTGTCGTTTCCGCGTATTCGTGAAAATTGACGTACAAATAATTCGAGAGACAGAATATTTTACAAAATTGTAGCATCTCGTTTCGAATGTTCGTATTCAACTACAATTTCTAGGAGCTTTCAAAGCTTTATTGCACGTAATTACAGCAGGAAAAAGCATAATTACGAAACGGATAAAATATAAAAATATTGAGTTTTACAAATAGAAGAAGCTATCTCGAACGGATTTAAGTTTTAGAAATAATTCTCCGATGAAAATTCGTTTATCGCGATACAGGTTTAGCGAGTGTCGTACTGTTGCGCGAAGTTTAAGGAAAGCAGAGATAAACTCTATATCTACATCGTTTGAACGTGTCTCGTGGTTTACACGAAGAACGGGAAATGTTCTCTTTTTCGCGAGCACCGACTTCGTCTCGGTAATAACTCGATCGTAGTTGTCACGTGAAACCCAAATTAGAGCCGGTGTCGACGGGTTTCCGGTTCCGACGAAGGGGAGAATGGAGGAGGAATTGCGGTGGACGCCGGAATCACGAAGAACGAGCCATAAATTTAACCACGTCGTCGTGCCATGCGATCGTTGATTCTGAAATTGGTTTTCGACTCTCTAATTGGCCCACGCGCGGGACGTGCACGCGAATTTAATGAAAGCAACACCTCCCCCAAACCCGAGGGAGAGAAGTAGTATCTACGAGCAGACTAAAGCGTTAAGATGAGTATCCACTGAACCTGATATTCCACTGTTTGAACATTTTTTTCTTCGAACGGCATTCTTTCGCACATATTTTTATCCGAGTGATTCGAGCTTACAAATGTATGCAGAGTAGCCATTAATATTTTATGTATTTTCGTATTTATACAAACGTGTGCACAACTAAATGTCCAACGAAAGGGGCATATACGTTTTTTCATACAAATGTTCAGAGTGCTTCGAACGATTGCCCGAACACGTTTACAACGGTCGAAGATAAAGAATTTCATAACTCAAAATTTAAAATTCGGTATCTATTACAGAGAATTGATATACGTGATGATGGTATTTAGCTATGTAACGATATCGAATATCGATCAACACCCGTAATAAGTGCACAGTCCATATACATATAACAAGATGTACGATTGATCGTCGTAAGAAAGCAAAGATCATTGTTGGTTGACAGCGCAACACCGAACACAGCTAGGAATAATTACATTGAGTACAACGAAAACACACCGATGTATACCCATCTATGTATATAAAGAATGAACGTAGAGCTTCCACGAAACGCTGAGAATATCGTGGTACAACTATTGTTTACGAGAAGAGAGAGGTACGAACACCGAGAACACCTTATGAGACGTATAATACATTAAGAACATACTAAAGAAGCAAAAATGATGAACGAAGCGACACTAAGTATAAAATTGATAACGATGTCATGCAATGATGACAGAATAAACGATATCGTTCTTCTGATGTCGCCGTCACGTCTGCTTCCATTAGGATAGGTTGCCGCTCTCTTTTAATTTCAACATCCACGCCACTTGTTTCAGAAGTAAATAAATCGAAATCGGATTTAGAACGATCGCACAGCGAAATTAACTTCGATATACGCGATTATCGTCTCGTTGAGACACATTCGCCCTGATAAGTATTTTTTGCCTCGAGTATTTTGAACGATGATGTTCAAATTTCCACTTAATCTTTGCTCTCTAGTCTGTATCTAAAAGTAAAATATCATAATAAAACTGCTCTGCACAAAGTTATTTCCAAAATTTATTATTACTACATTAAATTAATATTATCGCTAAGTAACGCATTTACATAAAATACGAGCGCTTTTACGATTGATAGTAAGAACTCTTTATTCGGAACGTTATGTGGTAATTTTCATAGTAGCGAATGTGTAAAACGATAAAATGTATCTCATGATAACATGTTACGAGAATGTATCAACGAGATACTGTGCGTTCGGAAAAGCAGGCGAAAAGCGGCGCTGGAAGAGAGCAGAAAATAGGGATATCGAGGAGGCCTGGAAGCGTGGGAGGGGCAACGCTGTCGCGGTAAACTTCCCATTATCCTACAATGTAACAACGGATCGCCGGCAGGCGTAACGGCAAAGTAATTAAAACTTTCGTTTTATTTGCATTATCTCATTGTTAGGCGTCGTATATTCTAATAATGGCGAGTTGTTAATTGCAATTAGGCGCTGGCTCGGCTCACCCTACCCTCTCTTTCTTTTCTGCCGCTTATCCGCCATCTTTAATCCTCACTCGTTTTCTTCGTTCTTTTTTTTTTCTCTCATTCCTATAGATAACGTTGACGAATGATCTGCTCTTTCGTCTGTCCTTTCTTGCGACGACATCGATTTCGATTAATCTTGCGCATTCAATTCGAGTCAATTGACTTAATTAATGCGTTGCCCCTCGGTCCCTGTCGTCGAGAAAACGGAGCGAACGCTGCTAGGATTAGTCGGGCAGGCGAAAGACACGACGCAAATTCACGGACACGAGATGTTGAAAGTTCATTCTTTCGTTATCTTGTCAGTAATTAACGGACGAAACACGATGCGACCGAGGAGACCTGTCTTGTGCAGCTTCCATAGCGGAGAAACCCGACTATTCTCGCAGTATCGACGGGCCAAAATATAACGGTTCCATGAAAGTTCGTGAACGGTTGTAAGTCATCCTTCATCTTTATCGCTATGATTAAACTAAAAATGACCGCAACCATACATGGTCGAATTAAAAAGAACGCGTTCATTTTTCCGAGCTTCTTACCAAAAGAAATGTAACCGCGTTATTGACTCCTTTCGATGCTTGCTCGTTATCTCGTTACGATCAGTCGTTACTGACAAATCACGTTCTTTTGTAAAGTATTAGAGAACTTTATTCGAGAAAGATCTCTTGGTAGAGCGAGATTTTTACGTACTTCAACAGATGTAAAAAGAAACCACCCGTAGTAATCAATGGTATACCTTGTACGACGTAACAACGAAGGATAAACTCGTGTCTGGACATTTGGGAGCTGGATCTACAATCTTAGGACTACAATCATTCGTGTTTACAGTCAACAGTTAGACGTTGATGAGTGTTTTCTACTTACCTTCCCTCTGCGTGGGTGCCACGGCGGTCATCGGCTGAGGAATAGCTTGAGGAAACTGGCCGTAGACGGCGGGATAAGCTGCGACAGTAACAAATAACAAATACATCATGATGTGTCCACATCTATACACGTAGTGCATGCTGTTCTTATCGTTCCTATTTCGTTTCCATAAAACACAGCTTCTCGTGGCCATCAGTGTTTTCGTGTAAAGTAAAAGTAAAATTATGTTGCGTTGGAGACCATTTGATTTCTCACATAGTGATTTACGTTTCCCATGCGATTGCTCGAATCCGATAAAATAAGAAAGACAAAACGATTTTATAACAACGTTAGATCATACGATGATGCGTAAAAAACGTTTACATCGAATAATTCGCATTTGTAGATTATACTTCGGAACGTCGACGTTAATCATTTTGAAGCTCCTATCTGCTTTGGCGTACGATTCGGATTAGAATGTCAAACGACAATTTTCGTTTGTTGGTATTTGAGCTTAACACGCGGCCAATTATTTTTTAAGTCGACCAAGGCCGGACAAAGATGTTGAATATTTTTGGAGATCAAAGATTAACTCGTATACCCTATGTATGCTGTGACAACGAATTATAATTCCAGGAAATACAACAGCGTAAATGTAACAAGCAGCAACATTAATAAAAGGTAAACTGCATGGTCAACGTCAATCGAGTTAATGCGAAATTGCATTGTCGTCAGCAGCGAGTCGAGAAATAATTATGGTAGAACGGTTTATAATTCGTTCGTAACAAACGTGGATGAACAATGAAAACACTGCGTTTAATTCGGCAGAAACACGGAAAACCAAAAGAGAAAACTGAACGCGATACTTTGCGAAATTATGGCCATGGTTCGTCGAATTAATGAGAAGAGTCTCGGACCGTCAGGTGAACTCGAAAGTAAACGAAAAAAAGTCACTAGACGAGCAAGTCTCTTTTCCATTAAAGCGTCTAGCCGCGTTCGTTGCGGTGTTTTCCACTACAACGATATTCGACCCTCAACGTTCTCATCGTTCCACGACTTTTAACACGATACTTTTGTATTTTGCAACGCTCCTATCCGATATTACCGACATTAACTGTCACGCGATATCGCTTCAAAGTCCCGTTACCCGTTCTGTCCGGCCTCATTATTCGCCGAGTACGCATATCGCGACTATCAAAACTATACGTGTGCGTAACTAACGGCCAGTTTAAATCAACGTTTAGAACGCAACGACGTTGAAGAAAATATGGACGGAAGGAACAGGGCCTAGCTGTACAATAATTGACTAACCAACGATTTCACTCGTAGAACCTTACTTCGAGTAAAATTCAGTCGTAGAACTTTATTCTATCGTTGTTCTACCATCGAGTTTCTTAGGCGGGCAAAGAAAAATCGTAGAATATTCGAGATTACGTACGCTGTTATGAAACTTTTCGAGATACTCTCGATCAGGCACATTTATATCGCATAAATACGCGTTGAAGTTGTAGATTGCAATGGATAAACGAGCACTTTACCGCATGATATTAGAGAAAAGCAATTATAACGGCATTAATTATACCTTGGCAAATATTTAAAACGCGCGCGATTGATATTTGTTTGTGACGGATAAACGTAGAGAGGGATGGTCAGCGGGGGCGGAGTGAAGGGGTTTGGTCGTTCGCTCTCAGATCAGAAGCGGTAAATTTTCGCTTGGAAATTAATTATTTCCGTGCAAACATTGCTTTAATATATTCCGATTGACGTTACCGGAGGTTTCGGTCCAACGATGGTCCGACGTTTGGCGTATGAAATAAATACGCCATCATACGTCGGTTACCATTCGCCCGGATAGAGGGACACACGATATTTCGGATTGCTTTTTTTCCACTCGCTGATCTCCACGGCCTGTGTACACTGGACGAAAATACACAGAAAAAGAATATCCTATTTTTGAGTCTTTGGCAAACACGGGAAACCAGCGCGGTCTCCGCGTACGGACGTTATACCTCAAATTTGATGAATTTCTGCCAATTCCGCGTGCACGTATAGAGACAGGAAAGATACATGGGTAGAAAAAGGGGGTCTCTCCCCGATGCTAATAGACGACCAAACGAAAAAGAATACGGGATGACGGACAACGTAGGGGAAACTTGTACAAAACTACGTATAGTGTACGTTGTACCTGTCTATTTCTACAACCACTAAAAACCGAGCAATTCGTCTAAATTTTGCACGTTACGAGGATAAAACGAAAAAAAAGAAAGACTTTTAGAATTTTAATTGGGCATTTAGTCTTGTAAATTAAAAGAATATGGCGAACTTTCACTGTACGATTCCGCACAGATTTTCGACGCGTACATTCCTACTAAAATATTTGTTAGGACGACGAATTTTTGCGGGTTTTTCGCTGCTTTGCAGTCGATAATGACGCGCACTCATGAAACTTGGTGCTGGTGAAACAGCAATTCGAATGCTCCGTTATTAATTTAACCATTGGGACAGAGAATTCATCAAACCCCTGTGTTAATTGCTAACGGTGAGCGGAACGAATCGAAGTATAGTTATACGTCGTGTCGACACGCTGATTAGACTGAAACGGAATCGTCCATTTTGATGTTGGTTATTGGATTATGATTCCTGCCGGTGTATCGCACTTTGATGTAACATCGTTCGGTTCTTCGACATCCTAGCCGATTACATGTCGGCGTGTTGTCTGCGTTTTAATGAACATGCACGATACATGATGCGCTTAAGAGTTAACAATATATAATGTACACGACGCCTATATAAAATAACATCGAAGATACACTGTAGCAGCACACCAGAAGCATTATATAACGACACGATGACGCGACACGTCTATATAATATGCTTATATGTTATAATATACACGTATGATCATAATGATAACGATGAAACATTTGTGCTCTTGTACATGTGTATAGATATGTGCATGTGTATATATATATTTATATACATTTTTGTATTATATACGTATATAAATGTACACATGCGACCATAGTTACATGCAACAGCCAGAAACGCGATTAGCGGAATCGAATTTTTCAGAGTTAAGTGCTCGAGTGCTCGGATAAAAGCATATTAAAACCGAACGTTCCGATTCATTTGCTCTTGCGTCTTTAGAATCTGTTTCCCCTAATGAGACGTCCTTTGAAAACATGGAAATCGTTCACCGAATAATTAATTCGACGTAAAATATCGTCCACTTAATGTACGCTCTCGTTGAAAAAGCTGAAAGTACATCTAACAACGAACAGAATTACCGTTTTGCGAGACTTCCACGGTAGGATCGCGTTTTCCCGATTGCATCGCTGAAAGTATCGTATTCATGGAGAAACGAAAGCTTGGATCATGCATATAAGTAATAACATTTTCGAATAATATCTCGAGTTGAATAGGCAACGCGATAATTTTCATTCGATCTTTTCCTTTTCTTTTCTTTCGGTCAAAAAACTCGTTACAGAATCCGATTTGGATCGCTGTTTCGAGGCTAGCTTTGAGCTTCGTGCTGTTATCGAAAAAGCACACTATGAAATGCGTTCGCTAAAGTTCCGTGAAAACTCTTTGCAGATACGAAGGCTTGACGGAATTCTCGATAAGACGAAGGGAAAAAGTAAATGGCGAAGAAAAAACTTACCGACACCGGGGTAGGGTTGCATTCCAGGATACGCGGCGGCATGCTGGAGTGCCGCCTCCCCATTGGGCAGCCCTTGTGCTGGAATGGACAGATGGAGGGCATCTACACTTCAGTAAGCTCAGCTCTTATCGAGGACGGACCTATGTCTAGGGCCCCTGTCGCAATACGTACTGACCAATCGATATCGCACGGTATCGCGTATTCTTGGATCCCTCGTTAGCTTAATCTGATTCTACAGGTATGCGTAAGGCGAAATGGGAAATTCGGATACCGATTCTAAGATTTCAACGTTACGTTAACTTTCGTTTTGCATCGAGAAGCGCATCAAAGTGTTATATTTACGCAAGGTGATCTTAACGCTTGCGTACATAAGTCCTTTGTAGGAATATCGTTTCAAAATTTACCTTCCGATTAATATATTCGTATGGCTTTACTACAAATATGGAAACCAGTACCTTTAGAAGGAGCATTACTAATAATTACTATTAATCGTCGATAAAATATGTACGCGCGTGTTCAAAATTCTCGCAACTAAAGCCCGATACTTAACATTCGCGTATACGACGTTCGCTGCAGCGTCCACGCGAAATAGCGAAGAAAAAGAGAATGGGAAAGATTTTTTCCCACTCGGAGAGAAAGAATCGAGGTAATGTGGTACGTGTCTAGGGCGAGGTTACTCGGTTCTCATAGCAAAGGCAAAATAATAAAGTCCAGCGTCGATTGGCCGAGCATTGCGCAGGGGCGGCACACTGCGCCTGAGTTGATACTCACGTCCCGGATAGGTCTGCGGTATCCCGTTGGTGTAGACACCAGGATCCGAACCTGCTGGTTGACCATTCGGTGTTTGTGCAGCCATGTTGAAATTGGGCATCGTTGGCGATGGTAACGACGGTATCGCCCCGTTAACCGGCTGCCCTGTACCGGTACCTACGAGCAAACCTGATCAGTACACACCGGTTACCCTCTTGCTCTTACAACACCGACCTCAGTCACCCTCCCGACGCGCGACATCGGATCGGGAATGATCATGCTTAGCTAGTTGCCCTCTCTGTACATCCTGTCAACCGATTTACGGTATATATTTACGGTATATACTGTATAATTGGAAGGACGTCAGATCGAGTTTGCGGATGATCCGTATGCCTCGCGTCGCGTTTGAGGGTCCGTATGATCTGCAGATTGCCGGAATATTGATCCGATTTTAGAGCTAATAACGACTCACGGTAGAATACTGTTCCACGAGTTAATGATCCGGCCTCTGAGCAAATCGACTGACTGTTTTCTTAGGATGATTAGATCGGTAATCCGGACCGAAGATCGCTATCTCGGTATCTGCTTAACGTCTACCTTCGATGTAGCGCGTTTGAGCAAGTACGAAAAGTAAACGAGCATTTGGGTGTACGTATCGGTGTGTTGTTTGTAAAGGTGAGGGGTAACGACTCAAAGTTTCGTGCATATTTTAAGCTCTTCAAACGATAGGTTGTTGGCTTAGAAACGAACCATTATACCCTTTAAATAGATGCGTTTCGACCATGAATAATCGTTTTACGGTTTCGTCAGTTTTAATCGATTTACCCTTGCAGCTTCATTATCGGTATTTAATAAATTCTAAAGATTATTCCATGTTCAGATACATTAACACCTCGTGTATTAAATATTTTTTCAATTTCACGCATGTTATTCTGCGGACTCTGTTTCGTTCTGTTTCACGGACTGCGAATTAGATACGTTTTTCAAGAAAATGATTTGGAACACGCGAAGATAGGTTTAAAGGAACGAGCACGACATTTCTCGTAACGATGAGAAAACGATAAATAAGTGAAGTTTATTAATATCTAAAATCAAGCGCAGTTCAACAGTCGAGTAATTCATCGCGTATCCATAAATTCGTGTAAATCCATGGAAAATCTTTTCAACTACATCCATCGTCTTGTATAAGGTACTCTCTGCGGATGAAAAATCCATAATGACAGGTACGATGACGTCGTATTTCAGTAGAAATAAAAGCGCAGAAGCTTGGCAATCTGCAAGGCTGGTAAGCGGAGGAAAGATCAGAAGTAGGTGGAGAAGAAATAAAATATTATTTCCCTATCAAAGGGTATTACGTTTCGCTTGACGAGACTCGACGTATACCAGAGAGCGCTTGTCGAGAGCCGATTTCCGTGCTTAGTTTACCTGCCTCTGCTATTTCGTTCCCTCCTCTTGTGTACGCGTTGAACGAATGAGAGAAACCGGAAAAGAGAAGACAGCGAAAGAGGCGAAGAGGAGGGAAAGAGGGTTAGGAAAAAGGGAAGGAACGGTGCTACTTTGGCTTTTCCTCCTTCCCGTTCGCGGCGAGCTTTCGATAAAGTTTCGCGGTACTGGCAATATCTTTCGCTCGAGTCACGCTCGGTGAAAATGTTGTATTGATTTATGAGCCGGTTATAAGGCAACGGACTGTACACTCTTGCTGCCGCGAGATCTGTGGAGGAATAAACGAGGGGAGAGCGGGATAAAAGAGGGGAGATAAAGAAAGAGTTTCACGTCGGTGAAACTGGAAAATTTCGCAACAAAGTGTACATACGTGCGTGTATATTTGTCGAACTTAAGTTAAAGTTTTTCCCTCGCGTGTCCCATTTCTTTGAAATAATTTTACGGAAATCGCAAGTTTCTCTTTCTTCTCGTACTTTGAAGGATAATTCCTTATTCCGAATTAAATACTCGAGTGATACACAGAGACTGTTTAACGCGGACGTGTTTAAAATATCGACATTCGATCTGTCAAAAGAAAGAAAAAACCAAAAAAGGAACATACCAGAAGTCGGTGGAACCACGGGATTTGGCATGCCATTTAACGCGTGCGGTAGTTGCCCAGCACCGACCAGTGCCGCCATCGGGTTGATGTACGTCCCTTGTGCTGTCGCAGCAGCCATGAGAGCTGCTTGCTGCTGTAAGTAGAACATTTATATCGAAAATGTATTCAAGAAAGAGCGTTCTGTTTGGATTACTGCAAGTTAGTTAAGAAATAAAACTTTGGTACTAAGTAATATTTAAATGGAAGTAGTTGGAATTCTGCCGATTTAATAGAAATTTACCGAATAAACGTCAAATACGCAAATTTCAATATAGATCGAATATAGATGCATAGAAAAATCGAAATGTCCGAATGTACGTATATTACCGGAAATGTTTTACAGAAAAATTAAATCAGCACGTTGGTATTAGGCATCGTCGATCGTTTTTAACAAGACAGAAACAATTATAGGTTGTAGGATTCGCGATAACGAGAACCAGCCAGACGGGGTAATATGGTAACGCGAGAACCATTAACCATAATGTGACCCACCTGAGCATAAGCGCCGTAAGCGCCGAACTGATTGAAAACGAAAGGGTTAAGGAGGCTCATGTTCCCAGCCATTTGCTGCATGCGTCTTAGTTGTCTCTCTTTCTCAGTATCTGCGAACTTTACCACTAAGCTGGATGACGCTCCCTGAAATAAATCATTTCAATATGTTGGTTATCTGTTATAATCGATATCTGACGAATATTATGCAAAAAATGATTCTAAAAATATAAATATTCGCGGTTTAGAAATTATTTGGTCAAATCGGCAATAGGCTATAGAAGACTGATGCGAGAACGCTGTACAATCTATCGTTTGAGGATTATGTTGCTCACAATGTAAATTGCCATGCTATGACAAGCAAGTCTGAAATGCAAGATCAGATACTGCTGTCGGACGTGCCGGTTCGTAATTTCCATGAGACGAAGCGACGCTGTAGCAAGGGGATTACCGTCGCCGACGTAAAGCCGCATAATTTTCTAGAACCTCGCATTTTCTTCGTGACCGCGTGCGCGTTTCTCATCCTCTATAAATTTATAACACGTAGAAAATTTGATAATAACATCGCTTCGACAACGGACGTGATTATCAAAGAAAATTACGGCCTTCTTCCCCTTATTACTTATTGGAAATTAATCGTTCTACTAGCAAACTCGTTTCCATTAAACGTGTGTACCAATTTCCTTTTAATACCTACCATTTAATTCGTAAAACGTGAATAAGTTTGCCCACCTAAAATAGTATTAAAATCGAGCGAAAGCAAAGAGACGCGGTATTTATAGTATCGTTTTCATATACCACGTTATAAATTATTTTGCATGACCATTATGAAAAGGTATGCTACTGAAGATTCGAAAGAATTTTCCTTTCAGAAAATACAGTAAAGTAATATTCTATTTCTAAATTTCATTTATAGCAACAAGAGAGACTGTGTAACTACATAATAAGCCGAGGAAAACTGAATAAGCTAGGATCTATTATACTTGATTATAGTAGAAAACCTCAGAGTATTCTACAGATAGTTAGCATAAGATCTTTTTCAATGGAGAAAACGCGTCTCCTTTTGAGATGTTTACGAGGATACGTAAGACGATGATGTTCTCACCACGTCTAAAATATAAATGGAAAGGCAACAGGTGGTCAGTGGCCATTGTGGCTGCGGAGAAAAGCTCAGCTTTCGAGGTTCTGGTGATATATTATATTCACGTCATCAATGCAAATGCTGGGCGTGTCTGAGTTTATATAACGACGGTAATATTGTAACCCGTTGATACGCTCGCTGAAATTTCCTCTTCTTGTCACGCGATTTTCCACGGTTTATCCATCTATTTCTTTCCTCTGCTTGGCAATCTTTGTGCTGGTTTCATTTCATCTTTCGTGGTCTTGTGTTTTCTTTCGTAATTCCTTTTCCTTTCGTTTGACAGTTATTTCAAATGTATAGTTTTACTCTTCAACTTTTAACACAGTATAAATGCATAATGCGGAAAATATTGCCTGCACGACTATTCTGATCGTCGTTTGAAATTTCCATTACATTTTGTTAATATGCTGTTATATCACAAAGAAGAAACAAAAAGAAAAAAGAAACTAGTCCAATAGAGGAAAAATATGAAAAGGCAACGTGGTAGTTAAAGCGAACCTAAAAATCATGGGTTCGAATTTCGATGCTCGGATTTCTTTCTGTTGCGAGAACGTTTTTCTTTCGTTTTACAAAATAATGTTTCGTCGTGTAAAATACACGATGAAAATTAAAACGGAGCGTTCTAAAACCCACTGTCTAGAAGTTGAAACATAAAGTTGATGATAATTTTAAACAATCATATTTTCACTCTTTATTTCGAAATGGTGAAAATACGGACAATAGTGCACGATGTATAATATCAGCTTAAAGTGGTCTACAATTATATATAACCGAAACTGTACAGAATGCTTTTAAAATGCTTCTAAAACTGTACATGACTCACGTTAAGGCACGTTTATACGCTCAAACGTCAGAATGACACGTGTCTTTGCGTATTAAAAATGATGCGCAATGATTCGCGTAACCCAACCACGCGCGAACTTGAAACACTGAATGGAAAAGGATGATCCAAGAATTGGTCGAATCGCTCAACTATACATTATAATCAGTGAAGATTTTCCAGAGAGTATCATCGATACTGCCAAATTGTATGAAGAGGATATTGTGTTCGCCATAAAGAACGTGTTTTCTTTTTATTATTTTTGGCGTTGAACATTTCGGGACGTTGTGAAAGGTACAATATACGTGGATTCGAAATTTACAAAACTTTTTACGGCTTTTTTTTACCTTCTTTTAAGTCTCTTACACAGGGTCGTCAAATACCGCTGACAAAATTAGCTCGTATAAAAATTTATAGATTCGATGGAGTAATGTAGAGGTAGGCGTTGCCGAAGCAAAGTCGATTTGGTTAAAGCGTTAGATTTTTCGGACGAGAAAAATTGAAATACCTTGTACTATCTGTCAGTTCCACTGCTTTCTGTTATATACATACATATGTATAATAGTAACTTTTCATTTTGCAAAGGTGTACAATGCTGCTACATATATATTAAATAGCAAAGTAACAACCAGGAGTATACGTAGTACATACTACTTTGCAATTAGCTTTGGATAATATCGAGTGAAAAATGGATGGATCGAATACGTTAATGGTTCAGCAAGTTCGAATTCGTAGGATACATATATTAAAAGCTTTCAAACGGGGTGACATTATTCATTTGGTACTGATTTTCATTAGCATTTTACGCGAAGTACCACTTAACTCTTGGTCACACGTAGCTATGTGGAATGCAATCGGTGTTCCGCGAAGGTTACAGAAGAGAAAGAGCAGGAAAGGAAACGACTGGCTCGCAATTATTAAAAGTTTCGTTTACAGCCAAGTCGAATAGGGCCAAACGCGCGTATAACCGCGGCGTTCCAAGGAAACCAGAATCCGGCCGCAGTTTACAAGGCATAAAAGTTATGCGGGTTTCATGGCTGGATACAACTTTCCACATTACTGTAACTAATATCAAGAGTATCCGGCGAAACTCATACGTGTTATTTCTCTTCCCTTATTCGAGAAATTCTGAGACTCAAGTTAAAATATCTTTAATTTTGACCGCGTTTGGTGAGAAGCAGTAATATCGACGATCATATTATTATCGACGAACATCGTTGTTCCGACGAACGTCTCCGAAAAACGTTTTATAAATTTCTCTCCACTCCTAATTACAGTCCACTCGCGCGTTGTTTTTTGATCGGTTTTAACAGAAAAAAAATCATGGAACGAGATAATTTTGAAATAGCTTGTTTCGTCGGATTATGTCACGGTAACCAGTTTTTTCCTCCTAGGCAATGGCGGAAGGATGCACCGGGGCAATCTCAGCGTCGAGGTCATTGGCGATGGGAAAATTCGCAGGGCGAAAATATTCAGGGGCGTTCCTTCGTAATGCTGGGAAAAATATCGACAGGCTAGAGAACGACCGTACAGAGGAGAGCAGGAAGAGGAGTGGGGAGGATATTTTGTATTCTCTATACAGGCGAAGCCGCTCGAACAACTCGTTATGCGCCGTGAAAAGCATCGACGCGTGTTGTTGAGGAAAATAATTTGTCTCGCGTCGACAGCCTCGAAGCGTGGAAGGCCTTCTCTCTCTCTCTCGCTCTCTCTCTCTCTCTCTTACACACAGACACACATACACATTCTCTCTCTCTCTCTGTCTCTCTCTTTCTCTCACTCACTCTCTCTGCGTAGCGATGGCTGGCTAAGTCGCGTGGCATATATGACATTTACACAGGGCGCACGTGCACATCGATATACGTATAGAGGCTGACAGACGGGGAGAGGGGAGGGAGAGGGGGCAAGAAGGGTGCCGAGGTCGTATCAGAGCCAGTGAAGCCGAAGCCTCATTATTGGGGGATTACGGTTCATTAATTCCGATCCAACGTTCTGAACTACACGCGAAAAGAAAAAGCCACCCCAAGCGATATCACCAGGAGAACGTTTGAAGCTTCCACTCCTCGTCTCGTTATGTTTGTACACTTTACCGTGTAGGTTGTCTCTTTAAAATCCGTGATACAAAAGCACAGTCTCGTTATAGTGCCGAGTACAAAGTCTTCGTTACACGAGGCTCAGCGAGATGAACTTTATACAGTTGAAACAGTTCTCGGCTTTTGTAACGTTAGATCGTCGGAAACGAGTCGAGCATCGATGCTTCTGATTCTTTCAAATCTGCTTTCTCGCTTTGTGTTTAGCGACATTGTGAGCTTGATGAAACTGTCCCTTTATTCGCGTTACATTGCGCCACGTTTGTTACGGTATTTGTTCAATTCCAGCTAAATGCATTAAAAATTTGTAATCTAATTAGCTATTAAATAACGTCGTATAATTTACAATTGTAATACAAACGATAGCGATACACTTTTTATCGTAAAATTAAGAAACTTCGAATTACAGAACATAACGATACGCGATGCCAAAATAAGTACATATTTTAATGGACAGACAGTGTTCAAATACGCTTTAACGTCCGACGATGAGAGACGCATCGAAACGAATCTTTTAGCCAAATTCGCACGATCAGCAAATTCGATGTAAACCAAAAAATCTCTTAGTCGTTCGAGATTGGTAGAATCTTTGAAAGTAAAGGTACGGCTCAGAGAACCGCGATATTGCAGCGGACCTGGCAACGGAATGAAGCAATTACGTACTGATTGGAGGTTCTCCCGTTAGCTGCACCATCACACTTGCCAATTCGCCAGCTGGTAATTTCAATAGATACAACTAGAACCGCAAGACTGGCCGGAACGCCGATTGCCTCTTGTCCACGTGATTCTCTGTTGGAATCCGAATCGAAGGGATGGATCTAAACTATCCAATTCTCTGGTGCATTTCAAATTACAAGTTTTACGCTTTAGCCTGCCAGAGAAAAATCACCTGACTTGGCACTTTTTCCATTTCGTCTCGTTATATATCGGGATAATACGTGAAAGGATCTAAGATATATCAATGAGAAAAGTAAAAATTACCCGTCTTAACGTTCGTCTCGTACTTGTTAGATTATAGAATTTTCAAGAACGTTGCGCGATATCCTATAACGACGAATACATTTTTTGTCCGTGGAAATTAAGTAGAAAAGATCGTGAATGGATTTCGTTTCGATTATAAAATGGCAATATCAGTTTCTGCTCGAAACTCGCGGATGATGTTTCGGTAAGAAGGGTTCCCCTTAATTACGAGGGTAGCCCCGTAAATTTGGAGAGCAATCAATTCAAGGAGACGTAAATCCTATCTGCAATAATTTAATCTTTACTCGTTAAATGTACCCATAATAATTTTACTTTTCAGTCACGTTACATCCCACGTAACTTGGTGCAAATCGATCGTCTATTTTTAAGCGGAAGCTTCGAGATACCGGTTTAATTCGCTCCAATTCAAATTTAATCACGATAATAGGGATATTAAGGTACGCTCCTTAAGAACGGTTATCCTTTGGGTAGAATCGAGGGGTATCGTATCTTCGCGTTTCTTTCTTTCTTTTCCACCTTGCTTTTCTTACCCACGGGATTTGGTCTCCTGTTCTGACTCCCGATAGAAAAGACTCGCCAAACAAGTAACAGTTGTATAGGAGATAAAAGCAATGCAATTACGAGGCCGCCGAGGGAATTACTCAGGGAATGTCTTTAATTAAATGTTGGAAGCAGTTTCCGAGCCTCCGTTAATGCAGAGACAATTTCCTTCCATCCACATTTCGCTCGTTTCCTCTCGAACAGAAAGGAACATCCGTTAAGGCTCGAGGGCTACTCCCCACCATCGATGCTACACGTCCATCTACGCAACATACGCTTCTACTTTTCTCGGTTCTTAAGATCGCGCACCTAATCGCGCGTGTCGATGTTTCTACCAAAAGATCTTTCGTCGAATCAAATTCAAGTTTTCTTCTTTGTCGCGATGGCAATTTGGCAATTACATTTGCCAAAGAGAAATATATTTTTCATATTTAATTATTAATTTATCGTCACTGATTATTGAGGATGCTGCGTAAAGTATAAATCGAGAATTAGAAGTAGATTCGTTAAGTGCTTATCTTCAAAATACGGTAGAACGTCATGAAACAAAAGAGCGCGAGAGAGAGTGTTACCGAGAGTGGGTGTTGTTCGTAAAAACCGCGGCGCAACTCGATTACGATAAACGTGATAATAATACATCAGTTATCCATTATCCGGGTAAATCTTTTAGATAAAAGGGTCAAAGAAAATATCTTATCCGAAACGATTATACGATAAAGCCTTTTTTTACTATTGAATAGATTTTTGTATATTTATTGCGATCGTTTGTGTAAAATTGAGAAAATGTCAGATTTTTCAAAGTATATACCACGTACTAAGGGTAAATTCGGTATTTCAGTGATAAGTAATTTTGACGACAGAATAGATTGAAAAGTATCGGAAATATGAAGCGTACGCGAGGAACAAGACGTTGTTTAAATTCGTTCCCGCACGCGTTTCAGTATGGAAGAATAGCGGCGGGGGG
>NT_176554.1:859126-879526 GCF_000188095.3 Bombus impatiens | reverse complement strand
GGGGGGGTGGGGGGTGGTGGGAGTCTTTTTATTCCGAGCACTTAATTTCCGAGCGGTGGCAGCACGCCCGAGGGTTGGCGAGGAAAATAAAAACGGAGCAACGTTACGTAAAATTCCTACACTGAAAACGACTGTGTTACGTTCTGGCACGTTTTAGCCAGCACCGTAGCAAAACACTTCTCCCGTACGTTTGCTTTTATTACGAGGCATTTCAGGAGTTTGCAGAACCATGAGTGGGTGAACGGAGAGCATACCGCGGGGAGGGTTCGCGAGCGTGTCGTGAGGCGTGACAAGAAATGTCACACGCTTCAGAAGATATAACTACGCGTGAGGCCAGCGCTTGCTCGCATTCCACCGGTGACACGAACCGCGAGAGACGGACCGCGAACCTCACAGAAATATTGAGCCCCAGGAGAAATATTGCCCGCCGCGTGACGCGTGAACACCCTGTCAATTCGAGTAGAGCAAACCGCATTATACGGCTCGATGAGCTTCCAGAAAAAAAATGATCGGGGAATTTGTGCGACATGGCTAGTAATTTTTCACGGTAATAACCCTGGTTTAATGATCGATCAGTTGATATCCATGCTATGATTTCGAAATTGACCCATCCCCGATACCAACAGAGAACCCCCCAGAGAAATATTGTTCCTCCACAATATAGATGTAAATTCAGCCCTTTTTGACAGGAAAACGATTGATTTTCCAAGCATTGCTTTCAAATTGCTTCTTTTTACATCCATATTATGCAAACTTCTAAATATGTACCTCTTACATATTTGAACGATGCCAGACTTTCTTTGGCATTTCAACGGTATGTCAAAAGTTTTTCTGTACTTTAGAAAGTTATATTCGGATATGTTAGAGGAAAATTTTGCTTCAGAAACAGTTAGCTATATTGAAAGAAAAAAAAGTTGAAATTCATAGTTTACCAATCGAACAGCGATCGCGTGATAGAGTTAAAAATATGATATTTTTATGCCGACCGATTGATAGAAACTTACAACGCTTTCACTGAGAAAAACGGATTGCGAAAACCGTAAAAATATTGCTCCGTAAAGTTACTGCACGAATCCGTCGTCTATTCGAGCAACGTAAATCATATTACACGGTTACTGAATCCGAAGTGAAAAATGTTTACAGAACTTCGGCCGTATAAAGTAGCAGTTTTTTTTCGCTGGAAGAAAAACTGCAGTATTGACACTGCGAAATATTAACCGCAATAGTCGCGCAAAGTTACTCGACGAAAAGAAGTATTATCGCGTGATCCCCGGTACAATAGACTTTACAATTCTTGATATACGAATACATCCAAGAATATTCTATTTCTTTAAATTAATATTAAAATCTAAATAATTAAGTTACTTTTTGAGTAAAAATAATAAATTGATCGAAACGTGTTTTATTATTTTCTACTTTTACCTCATATAAAACTTATTTATCCTTTTGTGCATGTAGTTTTAAAACACATAAGCGAAAAATCGACGATATCTCCTTCATAGAAGAATAGCATAAAAGCTGTATTACCGTGATCTTCAATTTATGTACTACATGCTTTTGATAACACGATATAATCCGAATCCAAAATTATTATTATTACGAAAGATACTATAGTATCGATGTTACGAAAGCCATTTCTTTCTATCTTTGTTTACATCCAGCCCACAAAATCTCTGGCAAGAGTTTTACGTTTAAACATATAATACGAGTGAATTTTCTATACATTACGTCATCGATTCTTCACCGACGGTAGAAATATCGAACATTTCTGTCAATACGCGTTTTACTGCGCCAAGTTTTACTACGAGAGCAGCAATTTCGTTGAAGTAACGATAATAAATTTTGTATAGGATATAAAGATACGGAGCCAAAATTGTGTGGAAAGATGTACAGAATCGTGTGCGTAGATCGAGTCACATCAGACATCGTTACATGTATTTAGCTTAAAAAATTCAAGGCATTACAAGTCACGGGGTTAGTTCGAAGAACGGAATAAAGTATAAAATTAGGAGTACAAAATTATCATCTACATTTAATATTGTTTTATCTTCCAATAAAGAAAATTTAAGGCAGGATATTTCGAGGAAGGTACATAATTCTAACCGTACACAAGTAGCGTACCCGACTCATGGTTATACCGAGAATATTCTCGTTTAACAAGGACAAAGTTCGAGATTTTCCTCTCCTAAGTCTTCTGTGTCTGCCCTTGGCTCGTTCTCTTTCGATATAGAGAGTCCTTGGAATGTTCCGGCCTGAGATCTCCAATATCTGCGAGGCCCCAACGCTATTCGCGCATCCCTCGGTTTAACAGGCCTTAATCATCATAAGAACCTTCCTCTAAGGTCTGAACGTTTTCGTCCTATGACCAGTTAGCTTGTATCCTGAAGCATTCCAAGGATATACTGTATCATCGTGCCACTTAATCGCTCACTCCTTATGCGAGCGATTGTCTGTTGAACGTTTCGCTTAAATACCAAATAAGCGAGATATTTAGTTGATCGAATGTGTATAATATTTCGATGTATCGGTTTTCCACTGTTTGTTATATCTCTACGCTTGTGAAAATTCCCTTTGCTATCGCTGCTAACTACTTAGGATAAGATATAAATTTCTATCTCAATTTGACGATTGTGCGTGTCAGCGTATGAAAGAATCACATCCGCATACGAGTAGACACGTACGTACATGAAATAGAACGGGAAACTGAGGATTACAACGTGTCACGAGAAACTATATCGAACGCAGTCGAATTGAATCATCCTTACAACGTTAAAATATCGTTCGCTGTCTATTATGTGAAATATCCTTGTAGAACGATTCCGTTAAAATAATTATTTACCGAGAGAGTTCATTTTATAATATCTTCTTTGATAAATTGCGTGAATATCGAATCCCAAAGTTTTCAGAGACAATATTCGTACTACGTTTCGGTTTAGGAAGCAGAGTATTAAGTAAAGTGACAATCTCTCGCAAGGATTTAGATGACAAAGATAAAAGAAAAATGTGTTCTACAACGGTTTATACGAAAAATGGATGGACGATAAAATTTTAATATAACTTCAATTTAGTAGGTTTAACGAGGGTACCGCGCCGTTCCGTCGATTATGAGCGTTTCTACGAGGCTAATAAATCTAGAATCGTCCTAATGAAACGGCAAACTGCGTGTCTCGTTCCATCCTACGTTTTGACACTCCCGAGCCACTCGATGGGACGCGATGAAATCTCGTAACGTTGGTATCAAGATTTGCATAATTCGCAGTGATAATTAAGCGATCTGCATATTACGTTCCGCGCCATGTCAGTTTCTCTTTTAAGGGCAAATAGTCCCTGGCACGATCCTAAAGTTCCCCTTCTGTACCCACAATTTCTCCTCGTGTTTCGCTATTAGATTAGAGCGTTGTAACGAGTAATATTCACGTAACAGCCTCGCATCTGTCCCCGCCGCGCCCTTCGGCTACGATGCAATTCGTGATTTCATACACGAGGCACACGCGTGACACGGAACGCGAATTTCTAATTGATATTGGAAAATACGGCACTGTCCTTTTTTTCTTCACCCGCCGTCGGACTGATGGACGGCGAAACAATTGCCGGATACATCGGAAAATATCGGGTGTATATGGACTTTCAACGGTTCTCCTACTTCGTTGCATTCGTTTCTTTGTACGTCCATAGTAACACGAATTGCACCGTGTGTATAGTTCACAGTTACGAAGTTTCTCTACGATTTTATGTGATCGGAAATGTTCTGTTCGTGTTTCATTTACACGAGATAAAGCTGAGTCAATGAGGTGAAGAAAAATACGGAAAATAGAGGACATTTTGTTTTTTTTAAATTTCTATATAATATAGCATATCTAACAAATACACGGTTGATATCGCTCTCAATTTTAGCAACGAAATTTTAAAAGTGCAAACTTGGAGTGTCCGTCGACAAGTAATCCATCATACACCGGCTGTTTCCGAGGGTTTTCAGCAAAGTTTTGAGTAAAGAATCATGCGAATAAATCAATATTTTGATTAAAACGTAGCTAATAGTATACACTGTCAAAAATGATTTTTAATCGTAGGATACGAAGATACATGCCGCGTCTCTACAGTAGTACGAAATAGAATATCCAGTTCTGTCATCAGACACGTTATGCGCTTCTCATCATCCAGTAGTATCTTTCGACGTTTCATCATTAATCGTCGACCGGTTCTATTAAGCGTAATCCTAATGAACGAGTCCAACGCTAAACTTCGACATGCCAATAAATATGAGCAAATAACTGCAGTACGATAATAACGGCGATATTGGAAGAGGAATGTTGTATGGTCAAGTTCGGCAAGCGGCTTTGCGAACTTTCACCAATCAGCAGGTGGAATCCCGAACGAAACTCACTGACAATTCAATTACAACTGGGAATTCCTGGTCCGACCCTAAGCTGAGAAAGTTTGGCGGTTTGATAGAAGCCATAGGAGATTCAGCGACGGAGAAGGAGATAGCCCATACTTCTCCAAGTGTTATGCAGATTTCAGTTTGGCCAGTCATTAGATTGGAACCACGGTATGTTTGCATGCATGACAGTCATTACGAGGGTTGTCCACCCTATACAATTTACCTGTTCCATAGAACGGTCATCCATGAATCCGTGATACGCACTCGTCGTTTCTATTACTTTCGACTCCGTTTATCGCCATGCGCGTATTCATTTGCTTTCTACTTTCGTTTACTTATGTTTACGCAATTTTCCTAGTGTCATCGATGTTTGTCTATGTATATTTAGCGTATATAATTATTCAATTTGACATGAACATGATAAAATCTTGGATACCTCCTTAAAGTTTATAGATACTTTTCTGTACATTATTACTTTACTGTATCCGTTAGGAATCAATTCGTACGTTGTTTAAGAAAACCACAGCAGCGATATCGCTGCTATTATTTCACATATGGTTTTTCATTAATTTGAAGAAAACTGTTTCGTTGCTGTACAATAGAACTACGTTTCCATTGATTTCATAAAAATTTCAAAGCGTTTTACACCAATTTCCGATGTGTTTAGAAAAACAATAGCTTCCACTCACCGGCATAGTTTGGCTACCGTGTAAGGTATTGATCGCCGCTAGCGCTTCTTGATGTGATGAAAGTTTCACGAATGCACAGCCTGAAATAGAAAGAGAAATTTCGTTAATATTCGATATGTGCTTGTGCGAAACAAACAATTAAATAATTAGCGTTATTGACGACAAAGATTTTCGATTATCCGAGCGATACTGATCTGTCTGTGGTTTGTTTGTATTTACGAACGAAACTTGAAAATATACGCGCGGTACATTCGACACTGGTAAAAAAAGAAAAAAAGGACGAAAATCGTTTTATCTGGAAAGAGAATACGCGAAGGGTGGGCGAAAGAAGTTTCGTTTTCACCATTGTCACAGAGTCGAGACCATCTCTAACGATGATGGAACGATTAATCGCCCCTACTCCCTGCTACGCGTGCTTATCGTTTATAGTTAGATGGAGACGCGAAGACAAAGAACTCGAGGGTGCTTTGAAAAATTGACGCGCCAGCGGAGCGCAACGTGCACTTAATAAAAGATGTTTACCACGAACGGAGAAACGCTCCGTTATCCAGGACACCACTCCTGGTTTCGAGCAATAACGGTGCGTATCACAGTGAGCAAACGATCCTGAAAAATTACTTCTATCTACGATCGTTCGCAAAATAATCTAGAATACTTTGTCACGCCCGTGGGCAACGATTTTTAAAAAAGTAAATAGGTGGTATACTATTTAATTAGTTTACTTCTATAACCGCTATCATATCCTTTGGTCGTGTTATATTATATAGCTAAAATTTTCTCTCATAAAGGAATATATTCGATATTCCCAGCTATTTCGAGTTTCAGATTTCGGCTCGTATTTGCTAATTAAAAAAATTGTATTTGCCGAAGACAAACTAGGATGATCGTTTTGATGACGAATGAAACGATTTGCACTGCTGAGGATATTTTTTATCGGATATATGTATAATAAAATCCTTTGCTATTTAACCGTTTCTACCAAATTCGGTGTGTTTTACGGAATGGGAATTCTGACAAGAACGGCGAAGAATGTCCGAAATCGGAGATAAGAGCGATCCAAAGTGTAGGTAGGTGGATAAGATTTTCTCGCGACTCAACCCCTACCGTTCACCGACATCGCAAGAATTTGTCCGAGCTTGCGAGCTTGTTCTGGCCCATCCCGCTATTCCTTCTTGTGCAAGCGAAATCTCCGACGAGGCTCTCGAAGACGATGCGCTCTTGAGATTTTTCTCCACCGCTTTGAAGCAGACGGGTAGGAAGGTCGCGCGGAAATAAAAGAGTCGAATTTCTCGAAAGTCCGCGTTCCTATACGTATAAAGGCTGGCGCATATGTATTTTCTCTATTTCTTTCTTCGTGTACACACGTATACTTGTTCACGTGCGTACGTATGTCGTTAAGAACACGTATATATGTATAGCGTACTTATATACACATGTGTCTATGCGATGCATGTGTTTGTACGTGTATTTGTACGTGTATCTATGTTCGACGAAGCGGCTCCTTCTCGCCGGCTCGAAAACTATGTTTGCCCCCTCGAACAACGGCGAACAACAAACACTGGACAAACCGCTCGGCCCTTCGCCGACGACGACGATGTAGACTGGTTTCGTGGATCTCTCTCCCCGTTCCCATTTCGTCTCGAACCCTTCGTCGACCCCTTCGCGACCCTTTCCTAGACCCATCCGTTCCACTGTTCTCTCTTCTCTTTCCCCTCTTCGCCTGTGTGCCACCACAGCCGGGTTCGAACCAATCGATAACGCCTGCGAGACTTTCCACTCATATATTTGATTGCTCGGCAAACATGTCTAAGTTTATTCTGCGGCCCCCCATCCCTATCCCGTTCACTCCCATCGGTCGTCGTCGAAGCGCTAACGCGCGCTGCTTGCGCCAGTGTACCGGCGAACGCTAGACTTTCCGATACGTTGGAAACTCTCCAAGGGGGGATGATGCGAAACCAACTTTTCTTCCTTTTACCTCTTTTTTTTTTATTATCCTTACGCTCGGATAATTTGATCGTATTAGAGCAACGTGTTTGTGGTCGTGAATGAAGACGCGATAATTGAAAACCGAGATGACTCGTCGCATTTCAATTTAGACCGGAGATAATCTTTGACTGCGATTTCATCTTCGCGGTCAATTTTCACCGCTGCCTTATCGCAGTTGATTTCTCAAATTGAAAATCGAGTTTACATGATTATTTGTCTCGTCCCGGTGTTAATGCCGCTTCTCTCGACGGTAATTCTACGGTAAACGCATGCTTATTTGTTTTACCATAGAAATAGGACCATCGTTGATGCAATGTAAAGATATAATACAGTAGTGTGACCGACAAACGAAGTGTTTCTGTTTTTATGCAAACTCGAATGAAAAATACCTCGAAATGTTGTAAACCTCGTGGCACGTACGTTCGAATCGCGAACAGCGAAATACACAGCAAATCAATGCTGTATATTTGTTTCTACAACAGTTGGAAGCGAACCGTGCATGGTCAACATTATCATTCATTCACGGTGTACTGAAACTTTAAATAACAATAATTACGCCTGTTCACAGAAAAAACGTGCGGTTCGAAATGTTAGAAAAGCGTAATCTCGTTTTGGTAACCTTACATAATCGTATGTACTTTATTGAATCTTTATTTTTATACCGAAGCAAAGGTATTTCGAGAATTGTTCCAAAGAATGCGGCAGAATGCTGACCACAGCATTGCGTACTTTGTTCGTATTAGACAGTGGTGTTCATCGACATATAAACTCTCGTTAAATTTAATTATTACGCTTCGTGACACGACATGGAAAGAAATTTCGTTCTCTAGTTTAATTAAGAGTTAAAAAAAGAAATAAAGTAGGTAGTTTTACAAGCAATAATGTACAAGCAATAAATATCCCCTAAAAATAGTATCATTTGGATAGGCGTTTGCACGCAGCTCCGAACACGTTCGGTTAGTATAGGGGTTGTTGGCACGCGCCTGAACGTTTTCGGGCGTTTCTGTGTCAATGGGCGGGGTTCTTATTTTGTTAATAGTTTCGGGTCACTAGCTAAATGAGAAAAATAGGCTAGTGGCCATGGGAAACGCGCAGCAGGGCGCGAGTATATGGAATAGGTTACACAAGATTTAATATCAAAGCGTTCGTTTTATTTTGTTTGCCTTGATATATTTAGAGAGATTTCCTGATAACGTGAAACGGCGTAACGATAATATATGCATAGCGGAATGAAATTTCGAAAGTCCGATTAAAGCGATTATCGTTCAACGATATTGCATATCGATCGGTGAAGTGTATCGTATTTCTGACATTACTGATCCGTTTTAGTATTAGATTATGAACTACTTTTGAGTTTACGTATCTTTAGATCAATCGTTCCTCTATCTATTAAACGCTGAACATTTATCCTTCGCGTTTGTTCTTTGTTCTAGAAATATCCACTTCTGTAAATGATATGTTTAAATCATTTAATACGTAAAAACGACGAAATTAACTTTCGCATGATGGAAATTATCGCAAAGAGCACTAGTCCATTGTTCACTGTGCAAAATCCAGACACTTTTTGGTATACGAAAGAGTAGAAAAGAGCAAAACGGGGTTACGTGTAAATCGTTTGAACATATGCTTGATAACTACCGTTTGAGTTACCGGCATGACATGTAGCTTGTGTGCCGACACCGGGAACCGGGACCAAACGAATCAATTTCATTGATGAAGCTACTAAATCCGGCGCGGGTTGAGCGCGAGCACTCGTAATTGGTACAACGATCGGTTTGGTACAAAGTACATAGAGCAGGGATGCGTCGAAGCCAGAAACGAACTAAAAAAAAAAAAGAAGGAAATGGAAAAAAGGAGAAGGATAAAAACAAAAAAGCAAACGCGTAAGTGTACGCTCATACGCTTATTCAAAGTACGAGAGAAATAGCGAGACAAAGAGAGCGTGCGGGACAAGCGAAAGCAGAGGTAGGATAAGGGGCGGGATTAAAAACGCTGACAAAGTTACTAAACACTCGTGTGCTCAGCCCTTTTTATATTCGCGAGATGAAACCAGGGTTCGCGGGGAGAGGACGGAAAGGGGAAGAAGAGTCAGAGAGAAAGGGTGGAAAAAGGGAAAAGGGAAAAAGGAAAAAGGACGAGCATCGAGGCTTGCAGGAGCTCTCCAAAGCCTGCGGAAAGAGAAGCACAAATGCAAATGTAAACGTCGAGGAAAGAAGATACAGAAAGTGTGGATATAGTATATGGCGGCAAACTAGGAATTCGGTATAAGAGATTTGCAGGTTTGCCACAGGGTAGGCAACGGGGATAAGAGGAGAAGGGAGAAGGGAGAAGGGAGAAGGAAGGGGGAGGAAGGGAGAAGCAAGACATGTAAATCCAACGAGAGATGAACAAAAAAATATAAAAACGAATACTGTGACCTTTACAATGGAGAATGGACGAAGATGGACAAGGTTCGAGAAGTCGTCTCTTCAATTTTTTTATGAAACTAAAACCTCCTTTGTGTGCCGTTCTCGTGAAGCGTAACACTTTCTGGCATAAAGAGTACTTTGAAAAGGAGCTTGAAATATTGTTTGCCTGCTGTGAAAGCACTGTTCTATCGTGAAAAAGTATTCTTATACTCTGAAATGAGTTCCTGCTGGTACAAACGAATGTTCGAAATAAAATACATATGTAATACACCTTTGATCGCGATACACACTTGATTAAAAATAAATGTAAGGACGTGTCCTTTGTTAGAACAATATCGCGGAATTTTACGTATAATATTTCCATTTTAGACGCAAAGCTATCGTTTTTCTATCATAATGGTACTGATAAACGCAAGATTTTCGAGTTGCACAGTTTTATAGTGCCTTTAGAATTTCCTAATCTCTGTCTATGACAAATTCGAAAGTACACTGTAATTAATGGAAAAGATATTATGAGAATGTTATTTTATCGAAGACATATCTACTTCTACATGGTAACATCGATTTTGGGTTACGTTCGATACAAGAATTTGCTGCGTATTTGCAGAGAAATAAAATAAGACACCGGTGTAGAATGCAAGAAAACGTGCAGTACAAGCCGAGAGATGGTAAGTATAACGTGGAGACACGAAATGCCATTGTAATACGGACACGGGCGAATCCCGAAGGGATGCAGAGAGAGAAAGAGAGAGAACGGAAAAGAAGACGGAAGAAAACAAAGAGGTAGACACGTACGAGAACGAAAGGGACGTGACAACACCCGGAAAACGGCGTTGCCACGCTGTTATTACGAGAAGATAAATTTCCTACCGGAACGTCTCTCTTTCTGCATTCCGAAAATATCCCGATGTCTCTCATTTTCGGTGGCACTCAGGCAAATCACATTCTACTTACGTAACCGCTGGACATTTCTTCCGCCGCGTCTACTTTACGTCTACTTTATGACACGTAGAATCATAAAATATAACGATATTTTAACGAAAATATCAAGACTGAAGAGGTTACGAAATCGTCTATACCATTACGAATTTTGATCTTACATCTGACAACCAAACGGTTAACGTCTCTTTAAATTCACGATATCGAATACTCGAAATTCCATTGATACCAAAACTCCGTAATTTTTGCAACGAGAGACGAAAGTAAGAAAAAATTTTATTGGAAAAATCTGGAAGTGCTTCTTCCGCGATATTAAACATCCGAAGTGTGTCACGTCGAAAGAGAAAGATAAGGAACTGGCAAGGAAAGTATGCCGAAGCATCCCTTTACGGTCGTTTTGTAATTGACGGGAGCCTATGCCCGTTGGGAGTGGCCTTTCCAGCAGATTCATCTAGATTACAGTGCAAAACTACTCTCCGCTTGGCGTATTTACCCGGCATTAAATTACACAGACGGTCGCGCGCGTCGACGAGGGTTGAGCGTCGTTCGGCGCTTTACCGGTTTACTTTCATCACATCCAATATTGATCACGTCCAACGTATACGCTTTATTTATGCAACGCAGCGTATTGTTGTAGCGACAACTACGGAAATCGTGTCCCGGTTTGATCAGCGGCATCACATTTACTTTGGATTTTGTCGAAGCCTTCTCTTGTTATCTTTCTGGCTACCTCTGGCATTCAGCTCTGACCAAGGTTTAACGCGTTCTTCGATAGATCAATTGTGATCGTGTTGCAAAGAAGGTCGGCCTCCGCCGAGTACGTACCTAGAAATAGCGATTTAATCAAACAGCCGGTCTTTCATGAAATCTTGCTGGCAGTGCAACTATTGGAACTAGTAAATAACCGTTGGCCATTCTCTTTTTTCACAAAGCCGTCACATGCTATTCCTATTACCATTGCGTTTCGGAATATGTAAATGACGTGCGCCCGGGAGAATTGAAATCAAAATATTCATCGCGCGTAATATCGATTTGGCCGGATTCGCTTTCTAAGAATTCGAATACGTTCCCTGGAAAAGGTAGTAGCATTCCGCTACAGCTTCGACTACGGAAATCGGGAACCGCTTTGATCCGAGTGTCGCGTTTACTGTGAATTTCGTCGAGGCTTTTTGTCGCACCTGTTCAACCCTTTTTTCCTTTTTGCTGTAGCTGCAACAGATGTTTCTTGAATTTTTTAAGGGCGTGTAAAAGGAATACGAGTAAACGCGTACGTACGCATAAAAATCTGCAAATATTTGTTACAAATTTTTCTCGGCACGTGCGACGACTCTGTAAAGATAAACCCGAATTTTTACTTTTTGCGAAAACAAAATTTCATATTCATTCAACTATACAACTGTGTACTTCATTCTTCAAAATCGTATACGATTTTTACAATAATATCTCGATATATATTTTACGTGCGCTAAAATTTCCACGGTCTTTACAGACTCGTCAACTGTTCCATTAGATTCCTAGTTATAGAGTGAATGCACAATTTTCGAAATACCACGAGTTCGTTACGGTATGTTGCGCAATTCGCTCTCGAGTAATTCCGATAATACTAGTAATCATCCTGTCATCGAGTTAAGCTCTGACAAGCTCTCGATGTCTTTCCGTTCGCGGTTCAGATCTAAAATGGCGGTTGTTGGAACATAGGGTAAGGTTTCCGACTTCCCATGGGGAATCTCTGTTTTTCTTGTTCGAACGCGGCAAATACAGCCCATACTTTCCCACCCTTATCTTCTTCGTGGCTATTCCGTCACAAGGCATCTTTCGTTGCTAGTTATTTTTCGTAACAATTATCATGACTTCGATTATATCTATATGTATATGTATATAATCGAAGTCATATATATAATTTATATAATTTCATATTTTAGCAATTACTTAAATTAACGACGCGCAAACGCAGGTATTAACACATCGAATTGCTTAGTGCAATCACGAAAGAATCTACGAAAGATTAATTAATAAAACCGGGGTTCGGTTCCCAGTCGATTTACATAGTAATATCCGGCGCCTTTGCGTACAGACGGTCGATCCTAATTTGAACGAAGTTCAAAGTGAAAATTTCCCGTCGCTTCTGCACGATTGCACTGATTTTCTGTGTGAGCAAAGTAGGATCTGCACGCGCAAATGGGCGTGCAGAAATGACCAAAGAGAACAATAAGTCGGGAGCTTTAGAAAAGAGAAAGCGGCATATTGTCCTTTGGAGGTCATAAAGGAAGTCGCGGTGAAGGCACAGGGAGTCCTGGCATATCGTGGCAAGGGGGAGGATCTGGTGGAAGGAAGGAGAGGAGGGGTGGACGTTTCGAGGAGTAAAAAGAGTCGAAAGGAAAGGGGGATGCAGTGGAGCAAAGGAGAGTCTCCGGGCTAATTAAATAACTAGCAAAGTCACCTAGCAACTTGGCACCTCGACCCCGAGTCCATCCCCTTTTCCAAGTCCCGCGGTCTTTCTTACTGCTGGCTTCTACGCTTCCGTCTGTCTTTCTCTCAACCCTGCTTTCGACCCTGCTTCTGTCGGCCTCGCTTCGTGGTGCGAATGCACCCTCGTCGCCCACGACGTCACCTAGTTATTTAATTAAACTTCGCGGAAGCAGCTCGCGGCTGCTTGATACCGAAGCACGTAGCTCGTCACCTTTCATTTTCCTCGCCTCCTGCCATTTCTTATTTTCGTTCTTTCTTCGCGAATCATTTGCGGAACGTGGACGTCGTGCGTCGGCGGGAACAGCCTGCCATAATTGTTAAAACGCCGACACGACAGTTAGGAAGCTCTGGAACTTACTTTCACGAACGCTTTGTGCCCTCTTTTCCATTAGACTTTTCTCGCGAAAAGTATGCACTCCTCCATTCGCAAATTACGTAATTTTCTATTAACTCCGAGCAATTTAATAGCCATTCCCTGCTCCAGTCTTCCCATAAATCGTTCGAACTCTACTAATCAGAATGAATATCTGTAAACGCCGCTTATCGGGCTGCATAACAATTTTATCGCGAGCCGTGTTTATTGGGCCTTTTTGGCTGGCCCCGTGGCTACAGCAGAAAATGTAAAAATTTCGAGCGGACATAATGGTCGGCCGAGTGCGGGAATCGGGCAGAATCGTTAAGTTATGGGACCCACGGTACCAGACGTTTTCCTTTTGTCTATCGTGTTGCGCGGAGAAATGCAGCCCGAGAGATAAGGTTCGTTAGTGGGCGAAAGGTTAAAAATAAGTCGGCGCGGAGGGCAGCCCGTCATAAATCTGGCAATCCCCGGTGAAAAGCCGACTCTCACCCTAAAAACAGGGATACATCCTTGCAGGCAGCAGCTCAGCAAGTCGCAGTGTGTTTTGGTTGCAGACACTTGCACGGTTGGACGAAACAATTTTTCTTGTTTATCGCAAAGTGCCTGCTTTCCCTGTGCTTTGAATATTTTTCGTTCAAAGTGAAAGAAAAAAAAAAAAAAAAAAAAAAAAAAAAAAAAAAAAAATGGACGAATGCGTGATATACAGATTAAAGTTACAATGGAATCATGCATGTTGTATTTCTGCATTTAAGAGCTTTGGGACTCTTTTGATCGTTATCCGATCGGGCTTATAGCTTTGAAACACTTTTTTTTATGGATCAGAATTGTGAGAACAGGAAGGATTTACGTAAAAATTTTGAATTATTTACGCCCAATGAAGAACAGAGTCATTTCATACAATTTTGTCAAATATCTACGTTGTTGATTAAAGATAAAAATATTATTCCGTAAAAATTTAACGTGTAAAGATATAAATAAAATCAAGATCTTTTCAAGAAACATAATTAAGCGACCCTTTCCGGTTATTTAACGACCGAATTTGTAACAAATAAAAGGAAAGAAAAAAGGAAGGAAAAAAGCTGGAACGCGATTCGCTGTTTCTTCTGCGGAGAATTACCGTTTCCCTTCGACTTTCACTAATTTCGACGGAAGCGTAGCGAGGGCTGTAACTGGACGAGACGCCATGAAGGGGTCCCAAGAGAAGTCTCACCGTGAACCGTTAATTTACTGCCACAAAAGTAAACCGCGTGGGATCTTGGAAGAACTTGTTTTCGTCCCCTTTTATTCCAATCTGCTTCCCATCACGACCATATTGCTTCAACGCTGACACAAATATGAAAATACTTTCTCTCCTAATGGATGGAACAAATTTCTGCACTGACTGAAAAAATAAATTAATGGTTATTTATAGCATAAATATTTATTACATTTATCGCTGTCTACAGTTTTTAGATATAAAATTTACGATAAAACTGTAATTGTTTAATAATTTTAAAGCACGGTAGTCTTTCGAGATTCTTGAAACGCTGCATATTCGATGGGGACTGAGTATGAAGAAATAGAAGCGAAATCCGGTGAAGGATTATGATCGGTTATTGTGGCACGTTCTCCGGTTTGATGTAAATTTGTTTAGAGTAGCCCGAGGGCTATCGCGATGCGCTGTCCTGACCGGCAGGAGTTTAATTTTGAGAAACGCAAACATCCCGTAATTAAGCAGACCCGGAGAACAGGACCGACGGGTATGCCTGTGGAGACCCAGTGAAAAACCACTCATAATTGCCAACCGAATCAATATTTAAGCTCCCTTTATAGTGCTGAATGGTCAGTAAGGACTGATGGGCTCTCGTTCATTGCGCGTACGCACTATGAAAGCACTTCTACTTCAGCTGGAATCGAGAATTTCTCGATAGGAGGACTTTGTCGAAACATAATTCATCGATGAGAGAAGAGACGCAAAAACCCTTCGTAAACCATTGGCAAATATTTAGACGATATTTTACTTCTGACATTGTATTACGTTATCGTAACTAGAACCGCAAACATCATACACAAGAGAAACGGTGAAATATTTTATCGGAAGATAGGGGAATTGGCAGTTTAATAAGATTCTAATAAACTTCAAGTTTTAATCGATCGAAGTAAAAAGCATGACTCATGCCAAGAGTCGACAGGATACCTAATCTTTAATCACGTCTTCGATAGAGTTTCTTAATCCGAACGGGACGAGATCGTGGCTGAGAATATGGTGAACTAAAAAGAAGAAGCTCGACTTCAGATAGCGCGAGAACTTCGAAATCACTGCCCGACTAACTTTGTAACCCTGTAGCCAAGAGATCAAGGCTTTATTCGAGAACCAATTAAAAAATTTCATTCTCCTTTTTCCATTGTGCCAATACGTGCTCGTGTTTATTTGCAACTGAGAATCGTTTATGATTCTACGAAAATATTAAATTTACCTTTGTAAACTTTTATTCGTACAGATATTAGTTCTAGCTAGATTACACATCCTTCGGAAGTTCGAAAAATATCCGGACGCTCGTGTTTACAACGCGAGCCAATATTCGTTTCAACTACGGCCTTTGCAATGACGGCTTGTGTGAACAACTCTTTTATTATACCGCAAGGTCGGCGGAAAGAGAAAAGATTTTCCTATGTATTTTTTCAGCGAAGCACCAACTACGCCGGTATATACAATCATGCATCTTCGTCAAAGAGACTGTCTTATCAAAGAGTCGCGGTTGAAACAAACCAAACTGCTATACGCACGCAATAGTTTTCAACTCAAACGATATCGTCAACTTTATCCAATCTAATCCAACTGATGCACAGCCTCTTGTTTGTTGCGTACTTCTATTGACTCTCGATCGCCAGGGGCATCTCGACGAATCTATAAGCGACATGTACTACACGCTGCTATCGACACTTGACCCGCGGCGGTACGAGCCTATGAATCGAACATAGCAAGACTAGACGATGTCCCGTGCCTCTTTGTATACTGTTTCCTTCGGGTCGCATTCAAACGCATCGCGAAATGTCATCTGTCCGGGATTTCCTATTTCATAAATAACATTTCGGTTTTTATCTCTTCTATAACTCATCGATGGCACGCATGTGTGTATACGTGTAAATGAAAAACAGTAATAAACTGAGAGGAACGTGACACAGGGATCGAATGTTTATAGAAAGGGCGGCTTAGGGTGGGAATTTTTTGCGCAAAACGGTGCCTGGTGTATCCTATGCGTAAAAATGAGAAAAAATATACTTCGATATACTTGGACTCAAATGGTTTATTAAAAGGTCGCAACAAAAGTGCGAAATAACAACGAACTGGCTTTTCATTCGATATAACGATTAAAGAAACGTTGGTATTTATGAATGTACGAATCTGCGAATCTACGATGAAATAGAAAAATTTGACTGAGATAAAATTTGAAAATTTGCTTCGCTATTACGATACTGCGAACAACGCTTAATCTAGCCTTATAAAACGAGTCGGATTTAACCGATTCCGTGTCTAACTAAATCGATTCGAGAAATAGCGAATAGGAAGTTACGCGGGTTTAATCTAAAAGTGAACTGCAATCCGTAATAGCATCGTACGCGCTGCAACCGACCGTGCAGTTTCAGGGCGGTTTGTACCTTAGGTGTGAAACCGCCGTTGTTGTTTACGCATGTTTACGAATGCATAGTGTTTGCGAGCATTGTGTGCAAAGCCGCGTGTGCAGTGCGTGTAGCCGACGCATTGAATGGGACCTGGCGTGCGTGTCGTTAAAGGGTGGGTGGTGGCGAAGAGAGAGGAGGAGAGAATGAGAGAGGGTAGAGAAGGGGCGAGCGGGAGAGGAGGACAGAAGAGGGCGCCTGCATGTGCAGAAGAGGGTGTTAGCACACTTGGCGAGCTGCCATTTAGGGTTAGCTCCAAAGAGAGGAGGGTCGAACACCCTCGCATTTTACAGTCGCGCCCTTACAAACGGATGTGGAAAAGACGGTGGCTTTCTTTCCCTTCGACCGACTCATTCCTTCTGTAAATACATTAAAAGAGAACCACCGTCCGTCCCCTATTAAAGTCTATTTTTTAAATGTTGACATTTGTTAATCCGTTTCTCTCGACGAATGGCGCTTTCGTTTTCCTAGGTCGATAGAAAAATGATCGAATCACGAAAAATATACAACTTCGAATCTTTTTAACCGTTTTATCGCGGATTTGATTTACCAACGTAGTTTGTTGCTACTATAGACACTTAAAACGAATTAGTTGCGTAGGAAATAATGGTTTGAGCGCAAATCGACATTCAGATAACTTTCGATATTCGTTCAATCGGCTGGAAGATATCGTTGGATATTGATCGAACGTCGGACGTGCTTTTCGTTACTCGTATGATTTTAAATAAACACCTAGTTTTATATAGGATAACAAAAGATATCTACGTAAAATATTGAAATTCTTCTTATTATTTTCGAAATGAAGATTTGGTTCATTAAGGAAACCGAGTCGAAATATTTTGTGGAATAATGAAGCGGTATCCGGTACACATTTTAGGTATGATTCACGTTTTCTCGGCACCCCATTCGTGCTTACGTGGCACAGAATTCTCGCTAATACAAGTTACCCCAACGTAGCGATAGTGTGGCAAGCTGCTACGTTGAAAGCTCGTTCGCTACATCGATTTTCCTTTCGGTGATCCTTCGTCCCCATAGTGTCCTCGCCCTATAGTTTCATCAGTGGGGAACGTGCCATTGCCCCCGAAAAATGGCGTTCCTTCGTATATCAGGGTAGAGAGCGGATCGAACAGAATTGCTACAAGCTGCGAAGCCACGGTAGCGAGCCCTACAGTGACGTGCGTATTTCTTTTCTCGAAGATAAACTTTTCCCATACTGAAATTTCATAATAACAAACTACTACTTCTCCTTTATTTATCTAATTGTAACACGCCAACTATTTTCCAGACATTCTATACATAATCTCTTTTGTAATCTACGAGCATAGCGCGTTCTTTTTTCAAATTTTCATTAGAAATACAGATTATCAAAAATGAGGACCAAACGTCTAGATACTTTCAAACAGTAGCTATTTCCTTTCGCGTAATTTATTTCGCGATACGTATATGCTAATAAAGGTTATTTCGACTGGATGTTAACGACAGACTTCGAGAGCCAGTGGTCAACGTTGGTCATGCCTCGGCCCAGTATCCCGCGCGATAGGATGGTCTATGCAAAAAACGTGATCAATTCGAGGAGCGGTGAGTAGCGGTACGATTCGAATATAGAGAGGACACGAAGCTGTCGTAAAATTCTCCATCGCACGGGCTTCAGCGACGGAGTGTAAATCGTGTAGCGAGACGTACGGGGAAGCACAAGCTGTAAAATCACAGGACAAAAGTGGAGGTACGAAGTAAGAGAAAGGCTGAACGCGATAATATTGGGAGGAAACGGTGCGCGAAGGAGGATAGAAATTTTCACCAGGACGGAGACGAGGTTCTCGTTAAAATTCGTCGAGGCGGTCGTCGCGTCCTGGTCGGAACGTAAAAGAAAATAAAGGAGCGCTTAGTATTAATGTCGCGATTCGTGTCCGTGTCACGTAGTGGCCCATCTCACCCGCCTTTTACCCTTCCTGGGTAGAGTGTTTCGTTTATAATGCCAAGTAACCATGATCGCGATCGGCCGAAAGCGAATAATTTCAATAAAGAATAAATCCGTTAACACGGAACTGTGCAAGTAGAGAGACGAAGCGCGAGCGTTGGTTGACAGGAGAATGCGACATTCGCCTCCTGTTTGTAAGATCGTTCGTTGTTATCCGTATATCGCCAATTAATTGGACCTATGATGTCAAGGACAAGATAATTTTCAACAAAAAAAAAAAAAAAAAAAAAAACGAGAAACGAAGCGACTGGTCTTCGAATAGATATATGAACAAGCATCATGAACGACACATGTATGTACCTGTCGATTTAATATTCACGTTTGAAATCGTGAATCCCGTGTATATCAATGGTATTCCGATTTAATCTTTACTCAGAAGGTCCGTTTATTGCTTTGCATTTCGACGTTAATATCCTATACGACCTACGTTTTACCAGCCAAATATCCATTAAACGGATTACCGGTTCAAGTCCAATATTTGGATAAAATCGTCGACCCTCCAGCAGGATTAATAGACGGTAGCGTACGTATGAAATAAAATATTTGGATGTTTTAACGATATTTCGCTTTCCTCCTGTTGACATGGAGAAAAAGTGGAATATTTTATTTCGCGATATTAACTGAAATGCAAGGCAAACATTCCATTTCCTTTAGTTTTTATCGCGAACATAGCTTTTCGAAACGGACAAATACATTTTCACCGGTGAAAACTATTCACGGTCTTTTTTGCAGCTACGAACTTCGCCATTTTCGTAGCATAACCGTCTATCTCAATTAACTTTTATAATACCCTTACTTCACAGAGCATACCTTTCGTACGATCGATCTCGATATTCCCTCGAATCGATGTTCTTTGCTATCGTTACCCACGACTTCGACCCTTTTATTCCCCCTTCGACTTTTACCCCGCGTTTACGGCGTGCGTTGTTTTATTTAAATATCTTGAACGCGTATGTCGCTCGATATTACGGTGCGGCGTGAGCGTCTATTCGCCCGACAGACAAATCAAATTCACCAACGTTACCAACGTTCCAACCTGTCTCCCCAACACGAAGTCTGCCCTTTCGACAATGTCACAGAGAAAATGCGATTTTTCCCTCGTAACATCCAGGTAGATAGGTAGGTGTACGCGTAGACAGGAGAGACAAAGAGGGCCGCGATGCCGGAGAACCGGAGTGGCAGACGCCGAATGAAAAAAGCAGAACGGCAGAAAACATCACGGCAAATCGCCGACGCGAGAAGCCGCGAATTCCCACAAGAGGTATTTCAATTTAATGTCCGTTAATCGTATTACGTTTTGACTTTCGCAAGCAGCCAGCGACGAGCGCGTGTACACGCGTGTATATGTACTTACTTACACAGAGACGCGGCAGACAGGAGAAGCACAGGTCCGAATCCTCGCGCACACGCGCACCAGATTGCCTCGTTTCGGCTTTGTCTACGCTCGAGAGTTTTCCCTTACGTTCCCCACTGGTTATCGCTTTTCGTTCCTTTTTTTTCCTGCACCTTGGAGCAGCGCGCACCGCCGCGGC
>NT_176554.1:856633-858558 GCF_000188095.3 Bombus impatiens | reverse complement strand
GGCGCGCCCGTAACTGGCCGCACAGAAATGTTAATACTTGTTTAGCTCCGGCTGATTTAGCAGGCAGAATTAAAAACACAATTTCCTGCGCGCCCTGGAACACGTAAAACGCACGACCGCCTAATAGAATTACCGTGCAATCACGGCCGTTGGATTTTCAGTGTGTGCCAACCGTGGCCCGGCAATTCCGTCCGCAAACCCCTCCACGCCTCATTTTCCAAGCTTTACGAGCCACCGCGACCTTTAATATCCTCTTTCCAACCTAAGATCCTGGATAAGGTCAGCTTGAGAAATATCGCGAGCATAACCCGTTAAATTCATTTCCGAAGCAGAAAAAAGCGGAAAAATAATTCGATGCTCGACGAGCATCTCCCTGTGACACAAAGGGCAGGCTGCAGTTGGACGTTAGTATCAGTAGTTCGCATTAAACATTCTTACGAATTTCCTGATGTTCTCGCGAAACTTAACGATGTTGTTCTCGTTTTAGTCGTCGCTGGATCAACGTTTATTCGAAACTTAGCGTTTGTCGTCAAGAACCACTGACGAAACAACGCGGAAGTAAGAAAGAGTTTTTCGGCACCGCATCAAACACGAAGCGAGGTAACTCGCGCGTGCAGCCGCTGAAATCCAGGAAGTTGGCCGCACAGGGAAATAAAGTTTAGATATAATCATTGAAACTTTTTCCGCTCCGGTTCGTCGATTCTGTTCGACTTTCGACTGGGCGTGGGCCCCTACGCATGGATGGAACGTGTGTAACAAGCGTCGACTTTGACGCTATTGCACCGAATCGAGATGAAACGATGACTAACACGCACGAAGTGCGCAAGCGAGAACGCACGTAAAAGAGAAAGAGAAAGGGAGGAAGACGAAGAGAGATGGCACGATGGACAAAGAGAAAGGCACAAGGGTACGGATGGAGAGAGACGAGGAAAAAAGAAAAAAAAATATAGTTTCAGGTAAAAATGGAGCCGGAATGGAAAGAGAGAGGAACAGAGGAGGAGAGTGCGGCATCAAGAGAGAAGCCGAGGGTGGATTTAAATCGAGGGTGAATTGCAAACCTCCAGGGCAGCAGTTTCGAGGCTGACCCGCGATTCGAGGGTGTTCGAACAATTGCTGCCCGTAGTTTTATAATTATTGTGACGCCCCTGAGGCTTATGGGATCGAGCTTCGTCCACTACACATTCACGCGCGTTACATCCTCCTATGCGTGGCGCAGTGTATGTACAAATGTTTAATAAATACTTGCTTACGTCTAAACGCACGACGCACGATGCGTGACGCATACGTTATGTCCACTCAATATGTAACGCTGGTGACGCACGCGTTGCGTCGTAACATTAACAGCTGCTGTACACAAAGACATGGTTACGAGTATGAACGCAATTTAAAAAAGGAGACAAAGAATAACAAGATATCGCGTACAACTTTCGTTCTAGTGCAAACTTTCGGAACTATAATCACGATTAGCACGAACGCGACGTTGTTGCGAGGCAAAGGATGGTTAATAAGAATTTAGCGTTTTAATCATTTACCGGTAAATATCGCCGGAAGAAGAACGCGAATTAAACAGTCCCAAGATTAAGCCAGGGAGTTTAAACTATAAATTCATTTTTCGTCCGCTTCTTTCCTCTCTCCGCGCGCGTCCGACATCCATCGTCCTCGGTGTGCAAAAAAAAAAGGTTCAAGTAAAAGCTAAAATCGTTTGCAGGATTTGCCAGCGGCGACTCTCTGCCGCACCTGTGTCCCTGTGTACGAGCGCTATTCTACGTGTACGCGTGCGTGTGCATCCACCGACTGCTTTCCCGTTCGAGCGGCAAACAGAGAGCTTTACAGAGGAAACGAAAATTCGACGGTTCGATGGGCGGTACCAACGCCGCAAATGTACTCGGTAGGCGGATTAACGTGCATTTACGAAACGCGTGCGC
>NT_176554.1:828912-855694 GCF_000188095.3 Bombus impatiens | reverse complement strand
CCTGCCATTCGCGCCCCCTCCCCCCCCCCCCCGCCTCTCACCACCCCTTCTGACTCTCTTTATCCACCAGCTCTATCCAAAACCTCTCTCTGTCGCCTCTTTCGCGGAGCAATCCAATCATCCGCGTCCTACGACTTGTACCTAGTAATTCCGTCTGTTTGATCGCATCGCCGCCCGCCGCTTTTGCCACGCTCGCTGCGCTCTATTTTCCCGCTACGTTGCGGTCCCGATTACCGGTTGCTTCTCGCCAATGCAACTTCGCCGTTTACGTTCAGACCGAACAATCGGGCAATTGCGTTTGTCCGCGAAACTTGCCTTACCGCGCGAATTACGCACCATGGACCAGGTTTCTCTGCCTGCGTAAGCCTCTCGGATTTCACAAGGCCAATGGATATTACACGGCCGTATCTCGAAAGCGATTGCATTAGTATTTCGGTGGGTGCATACGAAATGTGCTTTCTCTTCGGTTTGAATTTGACGGTCTAATAACGCGTGGCAAATTTTATCCTGTCGCAAATAATTGGTCGGTCGTGTCAAGGAAGGATATAACGAACGTTACAGAATTTCGTTTTTGATCGAATGACGTTACCTAAATTCGTTAGGGGTGAGCAACGGGTCGTCCGATAACTTCGATCGTCAAAGATCGTAAAGTGGAGCGGTGTATTTGGTCGGATGACGGATACACGAATTTTCCTTTGGCGACGAAATCTGTTACTGTAGACACGCTCTACACACGGATTGCTGGATGAAAATATACGAACGGAACTATGAATATCCATGCGACATGCGTATTGACTGTAGGTAATCGGACGCAATAATCAGTTTCGCGAACGTTCGTTTACTCTACCACGAGAAATTAAACGACAGACGTGATGGAAATGCGATCATATTATTCGATCACTCAGCTGGCTTTTTATTTTCTTCGCCACCTAGATTTCCTTTATGCTTTTAACCGTCTATTTTTCCAATGAGTTTCGTTCTGGATGGTTTTAGGTGTTATTCTTTATTTAGATGTGCGTTTTTAATTCTACGTTTAGTTTTTAACGTTTACGAAATAATTATAAAACATGATGCATCACGGACCACTGTATATTAATGCTCGCGCTATGAAAAATGAAAATGTCTCTTGATACCTCTTTATAAACTCATAAGAAGTGAATTTCGTCCAATGGCGCAAAAGCACCGTAACTTTCCATCGTTTCATTTAACGCAACGAATGTCGAAAATGAAAACTACGGAGGCTGTTTCGTACAAGCGGTTACGATCCTTTAATCGCGTGAAAAGCCAGCAGTTTTTCCATTATACGATAAACATGGGACACGTCATCGTTAAGGGAGTCGTTGTTGCAGGGTCGTGAATCCGTCATAACGAGGCATCCACGAGCAGAATAGCATGAAAACGAAGGGAAGTCTTGAGTGGTAAAACTCTTCGTAAAATTCCCTGTTACGATTATGACATTGGTTGCCGTTGTATATACGCTATCCATCAACCGTCACGTTCTACGAAAGATGCAAGATGGATTATTAAATTTCTAGTATCAGCAGCGGGTCGTGCATTATGGGTTTTCTTAGTCATCTTGTAAAAGTCTCGAAGGCAGCTCGCATAACAACGGGAGAATTCAATGCTGACCCAAGATAGGAAATGGGGAAGAATGTGAAACGTTTAATGCCGTCATACCCTTGATCGAGTATGGCAGCGTTTGCAAAATTACATATGGAAATTTATGGCAGTACATGCTTACGAAATGTACGTATAATATAAAATAAATAAATATATATATAAAGACGGAAAGAGAACGTGTTAAAAAAGTCAACAATTAATCGCATCGCAGTTAAAGCAAATCTATGTACCCTCGATTGCATTCGAAATTTTTGCGTTCTTCGCGACAATGGCTATTTCAAAGATATCCATAGGAACGGAGTGCAATGTTGCGAAAACAGTAAAAATGAAGGAAGCAGTGATCTTATGGTATTCGTTGTGTTGGTTATCTCATTGTTGTTAGGTTCCGATTTTTTTTTTCTTTTTTTGATGAAACGACGTGTGTCACGAAACTTTAGATTACAATTACCGCGTGGTCATTGTTGCAACGCCGATGGTCACGCTGGCTGGACAAAGGGATACGACAGTAGTAATGGATTTCCAGTGCGTCGTTGAGCGGAAAGCTTGTAACATTTATGTCCTAAATGTTACGAAAATGGCGTTCCTGGTTTAATGAGATGTTAGACTATCACGCAACCACACTGCCTCGTAGTTACGTTATAAATGATATTATTACTATCGTCGGAGGAACTGGACGTTACGATTCTGTTTGCCCATATTTTTGAATATTATCCTACGCGCTTAAGCTCCTTTGGAAGTAGAACAACATGAGCTAACAAAAAAGAAACTAACGATATAGGTTGATCGGTCGAAGTAGTAATTTTGAAAAAAGTTATTGCAATACATCGAATTTAGATAGTCCGGTAGTTAATGCAACGCTATTACGATATTTCGAATAAAATTTGCACCGTAGGTGCACGTACAACAAAAATATTACCACAGTATGCACACAATTGCGACATTTTTATAAAACCATTCAACAATTTCGACGTTCTTGTAGTGTGTTGCGCCTCGCAATATTTTTCCATGTTTTACTATTGGCTGATATTCCTGACGTTTTCACTATTCGACTAACAAAACACGGTTAATAAACAGTACACGGCAAGATTGCCGATTGATTTCAATCGTTCGGTTACATTCTTCGCACGTACAACATAGTTTTATTTCGATTGCTGGGGAATATCGAAATGAAACTTGGGAACAATCGACAAAACTGTAATTGTATTATAACATAAGTTTGCTACGAACGAAAGATCGAATGTTTATAAAAAGGGACATGCGGTGAAAGGCAGAAGACGAAGTAAAAATCGGAGAAGCGGAAGAAGCGATGCTTTAAAACGTTCTGGTTAAGCCGACCAACGTCGGTTATTCGATAACGCAGAACGAAAAGCTGAACGAGCTGGGAGGGGCACATCGAATCGGGATGGGTAATGCACGACTGTAAAGGTTTATGGGCAATATAGTGTATTTACGGTTGACGGGCAAAAGCTGCCGTGCGAAAGGGAACTAGGGTACCTATAACTTTTTCTCCGTCTCCCTTTTCATCCGTTGATCCCTCTTACGAGCGACACCGAGCGAAAATCTCGCGAATATTGACAAAACTTTTGACGCGAGGTTAGATATATTCATTCGACCAACGGAACACGTGTCCATTCAACCTCCTCCCTCGTTATTCACCGATCGTCTTCCATCCACGGTCTCGTGGGATCGTATTAACGTAAGAACATTAAAACTGGTAGCTAGTAGCAGCATTTCGCGCTGCTAGCTGCGCGAACAAAAGAATTCTGCTTTCAGACTCGGCCATGCAGAAGATCTGCAATCCTGAAACGAGAAAATTATATGTCCTTGACTAGAGACAACGTCGTCCAAACCTACTGGATACAGAGGAGAAATACTTTAAATGGAAAGGTACATTCTCGTCCATAGGTCACCGTACGATACTTACAAGGGAGGAGTCATCTGCCTGGTAAATGAAATTTGAGAAGTAATACTTTGAAGTTATAAAACTCGATCTTTATACAAGTTATCTTTGGGGAAGGGCATTACTTTGCTTTTTCCTTAGTAACATTAAGGTTATTTACATCAATTGTGAAAGCTGCTTACGGAGAACCTCGGCACCGTTTTTCGGTCGATGCTCGATTCTTCAAACGAGTAACACTCGATTTAGTTTTCAAGAGATCGAATACTATAATTGGCAAACATTACGTTCCCAAAGCTGATTTCCATGTTCGGGTAACTTTCTTTGTTAGCACGTTTTAAATAACTGTAAATTATAAAGATTAATAGATGACTGTATAACTAGCATCGTTTTGTACAGACAGTGAAGAATATTTTTGTCAAAAAAATGTGATTATCGATTATAATTTATTTTGTAAATATTATAGGTCAAGGAAATACAGGTAAATCACGCTTACTATCTTGAAAACATAGTTGAAACTGGTCATAGGTCATGTATGATCGAACGATAGTAGCTGAAGGTTATAATAAATATATTATGATCATGAAATGAAGTAGCGACACACACTCTATCGTTAAGGAAACTAAATTACACTTTATAAATGTATCTTCACCTTAAAAAATATTTTTTGAAGTTAATAAGAAGTCGATGACATTTACACGTGTCAACTTTATCGAATGAGATATACAGGCTGACCTAGAAAAGTAAACTAATTTTTTTTTTTAGAAATAAAACTAAGCGCAACTGAAAAGAAAAGCGTCGATTTTTACGAGTTTTATCTATGAAACAGTCTACAATAGAACAATATTTCATCTTTTTACCGTGTAGTTTGTTTTTCAATAAAAAGGCGTTCAAAATTAAAATCGAACGTATACGTCACATAGTGTTTTATATTTTAAAAAAACTGTTTAAATATAGAAATTGCACGCTTTAATGTTTTTAAAAACATTTGTTTATTGACAAAATATATGGAATATTAATATTATGTGTTTTGCATTAATTTCCGTTACAAAATGTTAATCCAATTTCATGTATACGTATAAACAACGATAAAAAATTGATCAATCGGGATTTAGATTTTTGTATTATACGAATTCGTAATTTTCATATATTCCGCGTGCGAGATGGAGTTATTAATAGTTGAGATAACGAATTATTTAAATCGTTTTATTCTTTCACGCGGTTTTCCGCGAAGAAGAGTACGTAGAACTTTTAATGTGATATTTTTATCCACGCACGCGAAAACGTAAAAGAGTGCCAAACAAGCTTGGTATCATTTGGACCATCGTCCACCGATTTAACCCTATTCGATGTTAATAGGTTTTTGCCAACGTCGGGAGCGGTTCGATGACGTGGCTGGGATTTTTATCAGATTTCGCACGTTTCGCGTGACTCGAAACACGATGCTATTTGATAATCGTTAAATGAAAGGTTTCTGATATTAAAACAAAACGTATTGCCGTAAGAAATCCTTTGGTCACGCGAATTGCTTACGCGACATTTACTCAGCAAGTCCTCTTGAAATTCTCGCCGTTCGTTTCCATTACCTTCGAAACGGAACTCGTGTGACACACCTATGATCACGATGTTCCACTCGGTGGAAGAATAAATTTACGAAATAACATAGTGGACCGTTATTGATTTATCACGAGCGGGTACGACATCCGACATGGGAACGGTAAATCAAAAGCGTTATCGTAAAGCACCGTCTGCTGACAAATCTCATCGAAATTGCAAACAGTTCGAATCAGCTTGGATTTTAAATATCTTTTCCATTTAAAAACTTGTCGTAACTTTAGAAATGCTAATGCTGGATTACCAAGTGGAATTATACGGGCCGGTGAAGTGATTAAAAACTTGCGATTAAATCAAAGACAATTTTAATTACCGGCCGCCTCTTTTTATCCTGTTTTATATGGGATTTAATTTCTCGTAAATTTGATAACGTAATAAGCAGAAATTTATTTAATCAACGATACGAGCGACTGACAGGTTTCATTTAAGCGACGAATGAATTTGTTTGTCAGCGACGGGATACTCTTTTTTCTTCGTTTTAGTAAACAAATCGCGAAATAAATTCCATATCACCGAATAGTATTTAAACTTGGGAAGAGACTGTTATTAAATACCGCGTGTACATTTATTTCGGCTTTGAATACGATTTAATATATGTATGAACATCGCGAGGACCGAATGACGGAAATAAACTATCGGATTAAATATCTAAGTAACCGAGCGCTGCGTGTACGATGTACGAGTTATTGTTAGCGTCGGTATCTCGTAAAGACTCATCAAGGCAATTAGCCGAACGTTATTTTACTTTTGATCAGAAGAAATATTTACGAGTTGGAGGTTGGCGACGTGATTCTCGTAAAGTTAGCCAACTATCGAATGTCATTGGTTTATTCCAACTATCCACAAAATAGTGATTTGACTTCGGAAGACTACGCGAAGCGGCAGAGACGCGAGAGAAACTGTGAAAGTATCTTTATGCAACGATATCAAAGCGTATTATAGCCAAATAGGACTTCAAAATTTTAAGTCGTCGAGAAAGATCCATAGTAGACCAATGACGAATCTATCTTTGATGGAACGATCGTATACAGAATATACGATCGAAGTAATTAACATCGTGCACGGTAATCGTGACTCATAACGAACAAACGGAAGTAATATCGAGTAATGCATTATCCGATCAAACAATCGATGTGAGTGCAGGGGTAAATAGAAAACAGGGTGTATCGGTAATAGAACGTTATCAGGACAAACATGGTTTACAATTATGCGAAGTGTCCGACATAGTAGCGTGTTTACGCCAGCAAAGCCACAATTTTCCTTGTATAAGCAGTTCGGACGGTGTTCAGCTTGCACTCTCCTTTCCAACAGGGGTTGGAACTCGAGAAGGAGGGTGCTTTCGGGTGGAAGCTCTCAATATGTCCGACCTAATCCTCTCCCAGAGGACCCGGCGTCCCCTCTCACGCGCTTTACTTTGCAATACGTACAGACATTTCGAGCCCAGCTGCGCCACGGGATTTAGGAACTGAGCGATTAATAAATGCTTCGTACGACGAGAGCCAGGCACCAGGACTCTCCGACAGCCACTCGACGAGGCTGCCCGTGATTTACCGTTTGGACTCGTGTGTCTGCATTCAAGCTACCGCGTCTGGATTTCCGGCGATTTCGCGGCATCATTTTGATTTAGTGTCCTTCTCGTGGCATTTGAAATATCGCCAGGTATCTGTCTTTCGCTCTTCCGTCGCGTTATGCTTATACCAATTTGCCGAATTAAAGTTACGACTGAGTGTGCGAATGAATTTTCGTCGCTAGCTCTGTCTCTATATCAACGAGCTTCTTTTTATATCGAAACACGCTTACGTCGATTGATCGACGTTACTGCGCGTTCTTGCTTATTCCCTTAATCGTCGTAGTAATCGTAATACGATGTTCTATTCGGTATAATGGCTATTATTCGGTTTGCGTTTCATCCTTTTACGTAAGCGATTTTTCAAGCCAGTACCCTATCTCACGTTCTCTTTCCGATTCGACAGCTTTCAGCCAAAAATAGAGTCATAATTTAGCTTCCAGAGACTCGTTCGAAGGTCGTGAGTTTTATACGATTCAAAAAATAAAAGAAGCGACTTTAAGACACGAGATACAATAGTTCCATCGATGGTTGCGTTAAAGGGAAAATTCCAAATTGGTTATGCGTGTTAAGACACGATACATTCAACAGACGGACGAACCCGTGCAGGTGACAGGAGAACGATTAATCATCGATAACTATCGCCCGTTTAATACTCCCTCATAAAATGCTAGATCGAGGAAATTATTGATTTGTCATATTTCCTGTCAGTAATGTCGTTAACGGGACCATTCTAATCCGTTGACGTCACATGATCAAACGCGAACGAGAGTTATTGAAAATGCTTTCCCGCCTGGCACATCGTACTTGTTGAAAGGAAAAAAAGAAAAAAGAAAAAAATAAAGAAAAAACAACCGTTTTCGTTTCGATCGATGGCCGGTTATAAAATAAGAAATAACATTGATCGTGAAAATTCGCGAGAAGACGCAACCAATCAACGTATTTACGTTATAGTCGATTTCGACGTTTTATCAGGAAAAATGGATTAGAAAACTCGCAACAAATCATCACGAAGATTTTCAGTAATCATTTATTTCAAGTAGGCGAAGTGGCGATAGAGAAGGATCGCGAAGCCCTGATCAAACGATATCGGAGAGAAGCATCTCCGTCAAATGGAATTATTGTTAATAAACAATGAAATAGTCGAGGCCAAAGGAGGAAGAAGGAAATATGTAATCCCGTTGTTTGCGTCTTCCGACGATGACAGCTACTTGGAAATGATATAATACCGGTGGACGGTCGAGAGGTGAGATATGAATAGCAGGTTGGTGAGGGTTGCCAACAAAACGGAAGGGGAATTGAAAATACAAGCACGCAATGTTATTACAAGTTAATACACGGAATTGTTCTGTTGCGCGAATATTCGTTTAACGTTTACGATATAGCGTGCTACAATAAGCGGATACGCGGATACAGAGGAGTTCACCTCCCCGTTTTCAAAGGTAGCTCCGTAGCATTATTGGCTTTAGCGTTGGTAGTACCTCATCGTAGAACCCTCCCGCGCTCCGGGTGTAGAGAAGCACCCTTGGACCCGCTTCAAATAGTATTTCGTTCCATTATTCATAAACATTTTATAATCTTCTTAGCGCGGTGAATTATTGCTGCTCGTACAATTGAAATAATGCGAGCTGTGGAGGTCCGCGTTAAGGGGACGGCCCGGTTGGGACCTGTGCACATCGAAAAACGAAGTCGAAAGGAATTGAAAAGAGACGAAACGAAAGGAAGAAAGAGGGTTCGAGAGAAGACGGAACAAGGCGAGGAAAGGTTGGCACGGAAACGAGAAAATAGAACGAGTTCGCTCGCTGAAGTGGTGTTGAAATGTTTCGAAGCGAGGGAAAAATAATTGGACGAAGAGTCTGTCGTTACTATGGCGGCATTGGTGGAATGCGGACCGCCTGAACGATGACGAAGACAATCGTCGTGTCTTTCCATAAAGTCGTCGAACCGAATTCCCTTCTTAAACTCCTCGTTACCGAGAAGTCTTTTGCTACCTTTCGAACTACCAATCTAGGTAGTATCATCCGATAAGGGAAGTTATTTGAAAACAAAGAAAGGACTGCCAATAACTTTCGAGGAGACTGTAATTCTCGGCTGATGTTGTCTAACAAAATCTAGGAAACGGAAGGATACTTGTCGCGCTTAAGCGCTTATAATTCCTAATTTTACATTCTCTCGTAGATATTTTCTTGCTTCCCTTTCGATGACTATTTTCTTACGAATAATCATCGACGAATAAACTCCGCGGAGAAATAAAACTTTGGTCGAATGTAGTTGAAACAAAGCTCGCTCACGATTAGGATACTATACGTCATCTCTACCGGTTGTTGCGGTAGACCTAAAGCGATATACAGATGAAGTCCTAGAGGAGAGATCTTCCTGATCTCTCTATTACGTAACGGATTAGCTAGTTATGAAACTCGAGCGAACCCAAGCGACCGGTGATGAAGCGTGTTCGGAAAGTTTCCGTCAGGACGGAACCAGGACGAGGGATGTAATGGTAGAGTTGCAGGGAATAAGCGATCGGTACCTTTCGCTCTAGAAACCGTATCCAGCCCATCGAAACTTGGCTACAGACGTTTAAGGATGTTAGCAATTAAATTCATTAACGCAACTTTATTCCCAACTGTTAAATATATCAGGCGTCCGAGAAGATTCTTTTCTTATTTTAGACGCACGAAATTGTATCTTGGCGATGTTTACGCTTGGGCTTTAATCGATCAAATATCGATAAATTATCAAACAGCTGGCACGAGGGGCAGAGAGAAATGAATTTTTCCAGAATTCTCTAACGCTTAATTACTCCGATTGAAAAGAATGTATCGATCGATGTCTATCGCGCCGTTTCATTAATCCATGAAACCAATTTCGCTGTGAAGTTTTATTCACGGATCGAGTCTCCTTCTCTAACATCCTTTTATCGCGAAATAAACGTCGACATTGAAATTACTAGCAATCCTTGTAAGCGACCGGCGAAATGTTCCAGGCTACCGATCAATCCGAAGAAACGCAATGATGTTTTGCGTTCGTGTAATTTTAATTAAAGAGCTTGAAAAGCGGAAGCAACGTCGTTCCGTTTTTCGATAAAGACCCCAAAAGACTCGAAGGTAACGGTACGCAAACTACGATACTACGGGTCTAAGGAACGAAAGGTGGAAAGGGAGGCAGAGACAAAGACGGAGACAGAGAAAACTGAAGGGGTGAGAAAGAGAGAGAGAGAGAGAGAGAGAGACGGGAGAACAGGAGATTCGGTCTTCGTAAAGCAAAGGAGCGCAGCGTGTCATGGAACGTCGCAAGGGTCTTTCCTCAAGTACCGCGCCTTTATCTCTTCTACCGAGGATCCCGTCGCATTTCAAATTTTCGGTTCCTTCCAAAGACGATCGGTGCTACGTTACGTCATCGACTGCGAATCAAAATCTTATTAACTGGAATTTAATTACACTCGCACCTGTTTGCCCGGTTGTCCGCTTAACCCTCCCCGTCCTTTACGTCTTCTTGTAACTCGTACTTACTTGGTTCCGTCGCGTCGTCTCCTGTTCCCTTTCTTACTTCTTCTTTTCTTATATCTCCTCCTCGCTATTTATATCCTGGCTTTAATCGTTTTGCTCGATTGCTTCTCCTTTGCTGTTAAACCTTCTAGAAACTCGACCGACATCCCATTTCTCATGGCCTTCATTTTTATACGAAAATATTTAAATTTCACTGGCTCGTCCAGCGGAAATTATTGCCTTTCCTGCACCATCCGAGCTTCCTCCGATTTCTCTTTCCTTTCCTTTGCAGTTCATCATTTCAGAGGCAATCTTTACCGATCCGTGAATCTCGCTCTTTCCATCTCGCAACTGCAGCAGGTATAAACATCGCAGTAGCAGCAAATCTTCAAATACCATCGTGCTCGAATCACCCTTTTTTCTCTGTCCTGCATCGATATCAAAATTGCACGAGTGAGATACCCCTTCGAGGCAATTGCTTCCTTTCGGATAACTGTTTATTCGTTGCACTGTCCCCTCGCCACGAACCTTTCGAACTTGGCTTATCTTTACCATCAATTTTATTCTTTTCTACCTATGCATCTTCTTTTCAGTGCTAGGTATTGCCTGGAAATACTGCGAGATACAAGGTCCGTGGCTCATCACAGCCGTATAACGAAATTCTTTTCACCGTGCGTAATGAAAAGATGAAACGATAAAATTACAAAGAAGTCTCTTGCTTTCTTTTATTCTTTGATCAAGACTTTTAAATACCGATTGTAAAAGTCTTCTCATTGGTTTACGCGCAGGCTGAGCGCAAAAGCGATACGGTACAAATTTTTAAGTACGCGTTTAAATTCACAATCTAAAGAAAAAATATGTTGCAGGTTTAGGATGCGGTGTACAGAATATTTACAACATCGTCATACTCTTATCTTATCCTATCTTAGCCTATCTTTGTATTCGATAGGCTTAAAACGTTCGCTAAACAACAGAGTTATTCTCTGTTACTCGGTTCGAGAAAAGTAATTGCGAACGATCGGAGCGCGAAGAATTCAGGACAAACTTCTACTTGCCGTAATCAAATATTCGAATGTAAAATTTTCAGTAGAATTGAAAGTCGAATCAAAAACACTCGGTCTCCTCTGGGCACGGAACCGTGTGAAAACTCAAAGATAAATGATACTCTTTTTACTCACCTCTGCTACTGCCGTCGGGTCCTCGGAGGATGGTACACTCCTCTATTGTGCCAAAGGCAGTGAACAACTGTCTGACATCGTCTTCTGTTTGTTGCTTGCTGAGCATTCCCACGAACAGCTTTCTGTCTGCGGGTCGGCCGCGTGTCGAAATAGAGAGAACAGAGAAAAAATACAAAGAAATACGTTAGTGTGTGCTTTAGGATCGAGGTCGATTTCGCTTATAGCGCTTTTTAGGCATTAAAAAGAGATTTTGCGGCTAACACCGAAAACGACAAAGTTACACGGTTACACCAGCATCCACCATCCTAAGGGGAAGGAGATAAGGGTTATATAGATACACATATACATGTCTATACATATGTATATCTATATATATTTATATGTATACAGATATATACATATACGATCTGTGTTATATGAAAATTTACGCGATAGCCTGTAAACGGCCGAACATTTCGTTACATTTAGGAATGTATATGTATACACATATGCGTTCACTATACGGGTATACGTAACGGATATAAAATGACAAATATAATAAAATATTGTTCGTAATACTGACATTGGTATGTAGCACGACGTACACGTGTGAACAGAGACGAATAATGTATTTCAACGGGAATTAGAAGGTAAAAAATAACGACATTGAAGGAAATTAAAATTAATTCAACCAATTTCAATCCTACGTCCTACACCACAAGCCGAAGAAACAGATGTAGAAAAAACGGGATTCGCGTAAAAACCAGATGGGGCGTACAAGCAACTCAACTACGAGCGGAACTTCTAGGCGGTGGTTTGGTACTTTCCAAATTAACATTCATCTTCCGAGCTCTTTAGAAAAGTGTTATTCACGAATACGTTTCAGCGTAGATACACTGTTTACGCTTAGATTTGCGAGCAGTTTGTATCTCGGTAATAGCAATCTTAATCGCTATACGCAATCGTATCGCACAATTTAATAAATACCACCAACCAGTGTGTTCCGCGTGGTGCTGAGGTTAACATATCGCTTATAAAGGGTCACACGCCACTTATTTATTATTCTTTTATCAATCTGCAGCTATTTCTAACTTGTACGCAAGACCTATAATCCCGGTGACATTTGTTATTTCGTTGGAGCACATTTGGGCCTGATTATGTCTCCGTTTGTTTACTTTTTCTTTTACTGCGTAAACTAGCTGCAAAAATATGTAGGAAGTAATTGTACGATTGGTCGCTAAACTTTTGATAGCTGCATCTATTTACTCGAAAAATCTAAAAAGGACCTATGTAGAAGGAACGTTTCTTTCCAAGTTATAGCTGTCTCTAATTTGTCACGTAGACTCGACCGATTGCGAGGAAAGATTAAACTTATTGAAAATATTATTGTTGTTTTCTTTTAATCATTGTAAATTTACGCGATAACGATCGTTGAATGTACTAAAAGTTTAATACTACTAATCGATTGCTAGCAATTTTTACGTAATGCATGACTCACATTTATAATGCTATTACTTGCAAGAACGATAATTGCGCGCATTTAGTAGATAGAAAAGATTATAACACATTATCCGAACAATGGAGATCGAATATCACTTTGTAAAATTTATATCGCAAAAAAGGAAAATTTAATTAATTTAATCGTTTTCTTAAATAGACATGTATATGGTAATTACTCTACTGACAAATGAGAAAAATATATCTTATAAAATTACCAAATACAAAGGTCCTTTTTAGTTACAAAGCTAGGGAAACAATTTGCTTTCGTATGTATGTATATTACCATTCTAAAGTTTAGCGATTCATTTGACGTAATTCTGTGCAAATACGACTTATGACCGTCTGAATTCGGTAAGTCTGGTTTTGCAAATTTTTGCAAATTTTTGAAAATTTTCATCTTTTTCTTTTTTTTTTTTCCTGCCTCGCCCGTCAATATAGACCAATCAATTGAACAGTCGATAGTGATATAAAAATGTTCTTTCTTAGAAATATCTGCACTGAATGTGTATCCTGTGTGTACGTGTACCCCTGTATAATAATGATAATAAGTAATCGTAGGTGTGCAAAATCGACTGGGACTACGTGACAAAAGACGTGGCAAATAGGAAATTGATGAAGATTTTTTTGGGAACACGGTAGGAGAATCGGAAGGGAGGAAGGAGGTAAAAAAGTTTTCATATAGAATCATATCTAAGTAATACAATAAGAGAAACGTAGCTGACATCATAATCAGAAAATATTTACAAAGGTGATAAAAAACACATCGACAACGAACGAGACAACACATCCAACGAGCGAGCCACTATTTTATGGTCATAGCTGTAAAGAGCGGTATAGAGTGTATATATATACGTTGTCTATATATATATACGCTTAAGGTGGTTGCCCATACGAACGGATAAGGCGAAATTGGATTTGGAATTAATTAAGGAGCCTGGATTTTACGAGGTACACGACATACTCGGCCTTCGGAATAAAAAAAGAGGTTCTCTGTATGATACGGTCGGTAGACGCTCTAAGATCGCACTAGACATCGTTCATTTTTTCAAACTAATTTTCTTTCTTCCCTTAATAAGCGGAATGACTGGCCAGATTAATTTACGGGATATTCAAGGATTCTAAGAGCATCCACGCGGATACCGCGATAACGAGGTTTGAACAGTGTGATAACGCCTGTGCGCAATAACTAGAACAAAAACACGAACGACAAGTTTACGGCTACTAAATAAAGGTTCACGCATGTGAAAGGGCACGCACATCATTTATAATACCTTATAGTGTATCACGTTGTATATCCGTGTTTTTGGATGAAATGGATTAGGAAGAACGGAACGGCAGTTCGAAACGGAGAATGGTCTTCGGCGGAAGACACGTCCATCGATCGAATTACGCGAAAATCGAATGGTAGGAATATCTTTTTTTTTCTAAAAGATCTGCGCTATTTGAGATGCACGCCAGGAGCAGAAAATTTTATCGTAAAAACGAAAAATGGAAAAAACGATTGGCAACAAATGTGAGATACGTCCATGAATCATGACCGGTGCTTTTAAAGCCAATTTGTCAATTTTCATCGAAAGGAAAATTTGTAATTTTGAGAAAAATTCGACCAGACGGAAAATATTTTTTTCCTGCGGAAATATTCGGAATTTTGATAGATATATGCCGGTTGTGCGTCGGGTTAAGAAATTGGAGAGTAGCGTAGAAGAAGAAGGGACGGGAAGTTCGTAAAGGAATGCCGGGATTTGTGGGTCAAACACTAGCGAGCAGCAAAATGAACTTTGCGGCGAGCTGTGCTGGCTGAATCAGCGGTGATGGCGTGATGAGAGAGGAAAATTCGTTTTCTTTTCTTTCTTTTTTCTCTTAGAGAAGTTCTCCTTCTGCCGATTTGCGGAGAAGAAGAATAGAGGTACTGGAAGGAAGCTAGCTATCTCCTGGAAGTCGAAGTTACCTTCAGCGGCCGCCACCGGTGCCTCCTACTTCCAGAAGATGGCACTGGTGCTCCCGTCGTCCATCATGCACTCTGCAATACAGAACAGAAACAAAGAAATGCCATTGGGCCCAAAAGTACACCATTGGTTGTCGTCGTTGCCTATATGTATCCTTGCAACACTATTCGACACGCTCTCTCTGTTGATGCTCGATCGAGTGTGTTCTCTTTAGCCTGATTGTACGATCTGGCATATTTCGTTTATCCCGATCGTTCCTATGGAAAGTCGTATCACATCCTAACGATCCACAGAAAATTTATACTATAAATATCGTCCGCAATATCAGATTAGATATTATCGCTAAATGAAAGAAACAGATGATTAATTCATTATGCTAATTTAACAGATATTACGTATTAACATTTTACGACGTTGGAAGAATGTTACGTGGTAGATTCAGCACTGAAATCATACGAGAAACGTTAAAATCTAACGCTAAAATCTTGAATATAACAATACGTTTGACGTGGATCCAAAGATTACGAATTGTTGCATGATACGAAAAGAAATACATAAGTCGTTTGAAAAGTTCTTGAAACCGTGAATTCGTTGTTTCACGTGCAAACGTTTTCATTATACGCCAAGAGGACAAATTTTCAAATAACTCACGCACGTATTATCAGTCGTATACCTTACGTATAAGCTGAAATTTCCGAAAATCAGGCTTCTGTTCGTACATTTAAGAATGCACCTTCCAATTACGGAACAATATTCGCATTAACCGGAAATTCAAAAGTCGGAAATACAGTTGGGAGGGAGAATTTCAGTCGGGCGTAACTGTTTTATCGCAAAATTTTACATTCCTTGGATAACGTGGCAGCGGATCGTGCTTTCGATTCACCGCGTTTCCCGCGTGAATGAACTTAATGACGCGTTCTCGCGAGGTTATGGAGATGCAAAATTGGCGAACCAAGTTAAAGGTCGTCGTCGCGGCTGCTAGACGCGAGCTCATTCCAGCTGCTGGCTCGACTCGCGCCTTCCAGCCAGGCTCCAGGGCACATTTAAGGATTTGTCTCGGGAAATTAGATTCTCGCCTGACTTGCAGCCTCGTTGCATCCCTGTTCTCCACGGATTCTTACCCCTTCGTCCACCCTGCCCATTCTCGCCTACCCTCCTTCACTTTCTCACACTTCCTCCCGCCATTCCTTGACAGGGAATTCTCGTTCCTTTAGCCCCGAGTACTTTTCATCGAGCGTTTGTTCCCATTGTCGTGCCAGGACACCGTGGGGACCGAGAATTGGACCTTTGTCGCTCAAGCTAAGTGTTAACGTGCCCTTCGCGTTCCCTTTTCTCGGCTAAGACCTTCAAGAAATCGAGGAAGGAATTAACCCTCGGGAAATTATCTTCTCGCCGGACTCGGAGAACAAAACGAACATACTGTTTGACACCGTGCTTCCTTTTATCGCACCAGCTCGCTAACACAATGAACTTTTCTTTCAATTTTTTTTTCTTTTTTTTTCTTAATCTGCTGCTATTATCGCGTTGATTCGATTAAGCGGCGAAGAAAATGATATTGGGAAACGTGGAAAAATTGAAGGTAAATCGTGTTCTCGTCACCTCGGTGAATTTAGTAGAAAAACGGTCGAAACATACTATATGTGTTAATTAACATTTTGTTCGATAGCGTCCTTAAAAGGACAACGTTGATTCGAGCCATGTTTAAAGATTACATGTTATATTTCATCGCGTAAAATTCCCCCAAGCATTTGTGCGTATTCCTTCGTTATTTTTGTTCAGCAGGAGAAAGAACGCTCACTGACACCTTCCTTTTATGATAATATCCAACGAAGCTTACGGCGCAATTTTTATTTCTAATCGATCGGTTCTCCGATATTTCAAAACTTCTGTTTTTCTAAAGGTCCTCGAGAATTACGCATGGAACGATCTGAACAAACTTCAAAACGAGAGTTGTGCAATTTTCATTCAAGCGTTTCTAATGCTTATATCAATATGCTTATTTTTAATGCTAATTCCGAAACCTTTAATTACACGGCTTTCGCTTACAGTTCGTGCGTGAGATTATACGTAGCAATCCCAAGAATATGGTAGTGTCTAAAAACGCAAGATCTTGATTCTATCGAAGGTACAATAGCCAATAATAATTACATATAGAGGTACATCACATATAGTATAATCAGATATACCACAGACCAGTACGGAATTTTTAGAACCATAGTCGCGATTAACAAAGAAACTTCTGATCATGCAAAAATTCTGTAAAAAGTTAGTGAGACGTTCATCCGAATTTAGGGTTACCGATTGTTAATTTGATTCGGTATAAATTTGTCCGTTCTTAACGAGCTTCCGGTTGTTAAGTACGCTACAATTACCGACCCATACGTAACTTTATCCTACGCCGTAGCTATTTACGACACATCGTTTCCCTGGACTGCGAAGAAGCACGTCGTCCTCTCATAATCCGTAAGGATTTCTTGCAACGGCTTCGGACCGAGGCGCTTGCGTCACGTCGGCTAACTCAAAGTTGCCAGCAATGAAGGCAGCTTTCGAGAGTCCCGATATCCTAGGATACGTTTATCTGCTCGAACATAGTAGGGCGAGTGATGGCGGTGGAAGCAAGGTGGATCGCCGAGGGATCGAAACTTATCTACTTGCTCAACTAGCTGCTCTAGTACACCAGCTACCCTTATCCACTCGCAGGAACTTCGGCTACCCTTGGGTTCGTGCACAACTTCCGTGCGAGATACGCATTTCTCAAATCTGTTTTCGTCGTTGTACACTTAATTCCGGCTGCTTTTGCGAGACGATCGATCATACTTAGGTTTCTTACTGTTCGAATCATCTTTACGAGCAGTTGCTTCGTTCGTTCGCCGCTTTGCGCCAGCGAAATATAAATAAAAGTACCGAAAAAGATACCGACGTCGAAGGTTCGTTGATTAAAGTCGATTCGTTCAAGCCCCGGAGTGCGAAATAACACACTACACATCTTTGATAAGAAAATGTTTCAAAGTAGAATTCACGTACTAGGTTGTAATATATGAAATGTCCGCTTCGACGCTACTTACGCTTAGGTCGTATCAAGAAATATAACGTTCGACTGCAGGATGCTTCGTATAAAATTGAACGTCGATTTTGTCTTCTTGCCTCGCGTATCATTTCTTTGAAGTAGCGTTAGAAATTCCTCATATTCGCTTCGCAGAGGTGAATGGGGTGTCTTTTCAAAGACAATCCCACGACTGCGATGACACGTAAGAATAGCACAACATACAGCGGGTCGAAGATATAGATACGCGACGACAAAAGGATACCGGCGCGGCGTCGCTAGATGACGTCGCGGGAGGATCGAAGACGGATCGTCGTCGTTGACGAAATTCAATAACACAGTGATTGAAGTCTGCGACTACGCAGATGCGTGATGTACGTTGGGGTATACCGGTTGCAGTAAGACGGTAGAAGCAGAAGCAGTGACAGCGTTAAGCTCTGGATCACTCCTCCTGCATCCGCGTCAAGCTGGGGCTTTGTGGGGCCACATCGAGGCAGGCGACCGGAGATTACAATGGCATCTACGCCAGATTAGCATATGAATTACGCCCCCCCCTCATCTACTACCTCCCCCTTTTCGTGCACGCCACTCTCTAACCCGCTTTCCTCCTTCTTCGGTATCTCTCCTTGAATACTACATCCTTTCGTCTACCTCTTTCTCCGTCTTCTCATATACTTTGCTCCACCCTTTCCCCTAGGTTGCTCGTGATCTCCTTCCGCCCTTTGCGCGATTTACTTCTCGTGCGCGTTTCTATTCAGACCCGTTTGAGCGAACGATTTCGAGGGCCAGCATCAACTTCACCGAATTGCTCGGTACAACGTTCTTTGGGTTCATGTTTCCGTGAATTTTGGGAACCGATATTTGGACGGCTTATTCGCAATATTCCATTATGCGTGCAAATATCTTCGCCGGATTTCGTCGCATTTCACGGCGTTTGAACGGCAACAATAAGGATATGGGTAAAAATACAGTAAAAATAGAGCTTTTTGTGCAACGTCTTACGCTATCGTTTAAATCTTATTCAACTGTTTGACATCTTTCTTTAAATATTATATTTAGAAAATGTACAAGTCGTCAGTTGTTGAATTCGTTATTCGACAAAACCAAATAATAAAATCCACGTGAGAAAGTACAAACATATAATTTAAATAGGCGAAGTTAATATTGACAGAAGATGGTATGATGTTCATGGAAATTAATCATCTAAATTGTTTCATAAGCATCAATTATTTAATTCTCATAAAAGGAGAGATACGCACACCTGCATAATATATTTGATTAAATTTTACGCTTATCCGAGTATTCATGATTATAAATAGGTACTAACGTTATGCAAACTGGAATTATAAAATTATAGAGTTGTAATGAAAACTTGAACAGAACATCCTATATGTACATATTTCGTTCAAATAAAGTCGCGACAATTATTTGTACGATCGTATTTTCATAGTAGAAGGTTCGTACGGCAAAACGATGAAACTTGTTTTCAAAATATTACCATTGCAAATCTTGAAACATCAATTCCTCGTCGTTAGCGGACCAAGTGAATATCATACTCTAAAATTTAGTTCTTAGAATTGTTTAAATTTAGTAAGAATTTAGAATTTAGAATTTAGAATTTAGAAGAAATAGTAGAAACGAGAAAGTACTTTTTTGACGTGGAGAACAAAAACTAGTGTACCGTTAGAATGGCGTACATCGATATAGCGAGTAAATGGATTGGATGACTTGAAAAATATATTATAGTTAGATACATGGGGATATGTAACTTTTAACACGAAGTTACATGGCGCTACAACGGATCAAGGCGATAAACGCGGACGTATGCAGCAAGCAACGATGGTAAATTTCCTATGATTTATAAGGTCTAACTTGTGGCGTGACGGAGAAAAATTAGACGAGGACGCATAGCGAAAAAACAAACGTGCCATTAAGGAAAATGCACCAATGAATATCAGAGTCACTTGTTTCACTGTATTTGTGTTTTATCTTTATGTCTGCCGTTACAACCAGCCTGTGTAAACTCGATAAGCTGGCAATTGTTATCTTATTTTTTAATAAGTTAGGTTCGATAATCCACCATCCGTGTACCGATGAATATATGTACATAAAGTTTAGCTCGCGTGGAAACGTAAAAGATTGAAACGATCGCGAATATATGCACGTATATATCGATGCCATTTGCAATGCCTCGAAATTAATGAATAGTACGTAACTCCAGTACGATGCGCATACTATATGGAAACGAATTTTTATCAGGACATGCCTTTTTGTGTTTGCTCGATTGAAAGTTACGTATGGGTTGTTAACGTATATTACTGCATGTTATAGCGAATGCTTTTCAATTCAATAAAAGTATTTCATTGCTCGCTATTAAACCGGTTATTTTTTATTGCAGCTTTTGATCGATAACGCGGCTTTTGTTATATATTTTGAGCTACCATAAGCCAAAGAGTTGTAGCTTTCGGTAGTAACCTATACAATAACCGTCGTCCCCATCGGTAGAGCTTTAACGGCTTTCAAGAAATGTAGGAAATATCAAAGTAGAATTACGAAGCTAAGTTTCTAAAATTATCAGTCCTACGTATATATCGCGTCGCTAAAAGATAATCGTTGAAAATCTAGAAAATTTTCATTCTAGCACTGGATGCTAATAAAAATCTTGAAACATTAGTACCGTATGAAAGTATATGCTAAAAAATATCGCAAGTTAATCATTCGACTAGGTTAAAATTTCAAATATTTCTAAAACTATCGTTTTTATACTTAAATTCGATCTTATTAGTGAAATCTGAGAGCCAGATATACTGGTTCGATTGCCTGTTCTCACCTCCGCGGTTTTCACTGTCCGCCGGCTTGACTTGAATAGGACGGTTCATCTGCAACAGAAAGAAAAATAATCGATTAGAATTATGTAACGTGTAACGAATGTGATCGGGCAATTAATTTACAGCAGAAGAGAGGATTCCTTGTTTGCGCATGAATGGAGATTCGGCTATATGTATGTCTAGGTCTCGTCACGTTCGGTCTTGTTTAAACAGCATCCCTGTCGTTGACAGGTGTGATTCCGAGAAAATAAAGGTAGCGAATGGAAAATGGTGACGAGGAACAAAGAGAAGGCGAAAACGTGAGAGAGAGAGAGAGGGAAAGAAGTGGAGTTAGAACGAGATAAAGAAATAGATGCCGGGAAAGGAGATCCTCTCTCATCCTTTCTCTCGCCGTTTTGGTTTGCGAAAGTGCGGAACTCCGACACTCGTCCTTCCGTCCTCACGAAATCTTTTGGGCCACTGCGAATGGGTCGAGATCCCAGAGAACAAATAACATTGTTTATTTGTCGGACGGGTCGCGCGACCACAGAGCGCTCTAGTTCATTCCTAGGGGATGACAATGCATGATTCATGACGCGGGGGACACGGGACTGTACTCCGATTCCTTCTCCCATGCAACGACCCTAACTTTCTCTCTTTCCCTCTCTTCCTCCTCCCTCTTCTCTTCCTATTTTCGGTCGGCTGTTTTGGTCTCAGGATCCTCCTTTTTGTCACTTTGAAACCTTCCGTAGTCCTTCCAGGGGTGTGTTACCCTGAAACTGTTCACGAGAATTTTGTTTTTCCGCCTCTTTACACTTTTCTTCGGGAATGCAGACGTCAGATTTGAATTAGATTATTCGACGTTTAAACGATTAGGTGCTCGATTCTATGTACTTTCGTTGATTCTTTTAGTCCTAGTTACGAGTTGATAAAAATGTGTGTGAACTCTTTATTGAGAAACTTCGATATATGGTTCGATAAAAGAGGGATATGTATCTTTCAAAGCTAGCGGCATGAAAAGCAACATGCCATGCAACTGTGGACGATAAATTTCATCGCAAGCTCGAGAATCTGTTTCTTAACGTGGGCATAATATGACCGAGCATCGCGACCATCTGTCTTCTGACTCGATGTTTTTTTTTCATTATGCACCATCTCCAGCAAGAATAGCGGGGAGAGAACCCACTGGGGTAGAAATATACGTGGCAACCCCGAAACTTTTTCCCCAAGCTGTATGCATGTCAGATACCACGAGGGGTTGCTTCGCAGGGGTCAGTGCCACGACCACGTGGATCTCGTTCAAACGCTATACCCGCCAAGCGCAACGAAGATTTCCGGGTTCAAAGTCCGTTACGTAGTACGTTGTTCCTCGGCCTTTCAATTAAATTCTATTTTATTAGCGTGTATCCTCGCATCAACCTTTCTAATATTATCGAACCATACACGTAGAGAGGAAATGTTTTCCTTTCAATTAAAGAAACTGTAGGTTAAAAATAAAAGTAGATACGACGGTAGGACCATATTCCTGCCTTATGCGTAACACTTTAAGTACTTTTAGATCGAAACAACGATTTATGGCATAATTATCTTCGAGTTACTTATTTTGTTTTACTCGGATTACCTCCCATGACGATATATCGGTGTATTATGCATAAATGTACCATCTAATTCGTTCCTTCTAAGCGTAACGAAGCATTTAAGCAAGGTTTAACATACATTGGACGTCTGACAATCTGATTTTCACTAATGAGGAATAAATTGCTCCCATCGCACAAGCTCGTAACTCTGATCACCGTCGAGGGATCGATTAAATTGTAATGTAACTACATAGCATGAGATACGTCTCAAGAGAAGGTAGTCGTCATTGCTTATTGTTTAATACCCCGTGGAAGTTATTACACACTGTGTCCGTTTCTAGGTTGGTCGGCGGGCGAGGGCACGAAACGTGGTCTCGGCAGGTAAAGTTTAAATAAACAGGAAAATCCGTGAAAGTGAGAAAGGAAGGTACGGAAAGGAACAGAAACAGGAAGACGCGTAGTTTCACGGATAATGAGGGAGAACAATGAGTAAGGAGGCGAGGACGAAGGTCTGCAGGTCACTTTAAACACTGTCCTGTAGTCAGGAAATTAAACTTTGAGTCCAGCACTGGCTATTAGGCGTTTGTTGTTGTCTCGTTGTCAGGGGAACCCTGTGTCCGTATAGATACTAGAACTGAGATACGACGTTTTGCCCCTTTCCCGGCTCTCCAGGGAAGTTTAACGCTGTATGCATCGTGTAAATGTCACTTACGACCCAAGGGATCTGTACCAGTCAATAACGATCACCAAGCGAGACTTCTACGGTCCGTATTGTGGTATGGACGTGGCGATTAATGTAGACGAGTATTAACTAGTGCTCGTTAACGGTGGCTTCATGGCCAAATAGTCACCACACCCTCTCCCGTAGTTGATTAGCGTACAAAATGGATGTCAGTCGATAATTTCGTCGAGTTCACTGACTTTGAGGATATCGATACGGTTAGGAGTGTGATAAATCGTTCCTTGCTGTTATATTTTTAAAGGTCAGCGTCGCGATTCACCCTCACAAAGTTCGCGTAGCTTTATAGTAATATACGTTTCATCGTCGTTTTACCAATTTTATAACGGTTTTACGTAGTCAACGTTGTACACTGAGATATAATCACTGGAAACGCTGTATCTCGATAATCGATCGATTAGCGCGGAGCCATACCCTGGTGATCATGTAATAACGTTCATTTACATCGTTAACTGATTTTATTTATTCGGTTGATTATGGGCGGTAAAGCGTTAAAGAAAATGTATCTGTCACTCGAAGCGCAAAAGGTTGTTCACGGGATGCATATGGAATTACCAAGAATTCGACTAAGTTTAAAGCTTAAAAACATCGTTTCGTTTACGAAAAACTACGATCGCGAGGAATATTTTTAGGGCTCCGGTTTTTTCAGGAAAGATATTATAATGCGACGACGACAAACTTCTTCTTCATCGACGTGCCGTCAGTTTTCCTGGGTTCATGATACGTAGACGCAATAGAAAGTTGCGAAATACTGCGAGCAAATGGAAAGATAACGACTCATGAAATTTATATGGTACCTAAAAATACTTTCCAAGGTTGAGAATGCAGCCCCGCTAAAACAGGGGAGTAACACGGACCACACCTTTATTTAACGATTTTGTTGCGATCACGTGCCGACTCTTCGACAATTCGTGTCATCGTCGGCCATGTGCACTTAGAAAATCGATTCCCTTGAGAGGCACCACTCAAGATGGATGGTAATAAGTAAATGTGTTTGCTCAGCCCAGAGCGCGCATCACGAGCAATTAATTAAGCTCGATTATCTACGTACACTGTGGGAAGCGCGTCTTGCTTCTACCGGATAGATGCTGAGTAATAGCCATATGCTTTAGGAAATATATCGCGTAATCGTATCTATTTAATTCCATTTCGTAGAATAACGCATAAGAACGAAACGATGATCGTTTCGTAGAAGTTGTCGACGATAATAAAATTGGTATACAGTACGATCAATCGTGTACATCGTATTTTGCCTCTCTTCCAGCGTCGCGAGACAAAACTTTGATGACACGCATTAAATTAACCATATCTATATTCCTCTCTCTCTCTCTCTCTCTCTCTCTCTCGTTCGCCCCTCTCGATCCTTCGTCTCGAATAACCCAATTCTTTTCTCTTATGGGAAGTACGATTCCTAGAAAGCCACGCAAAATCCAGATAGAGGATAGGTGGAGGCTGATAACTGCCGAATTGAATGGTGAATGCCGCTTCGGAAATTGAATAAGCTATCGTGTCTGAGCCGAGCCGTCGAGCGAAGCCCGGTATTTGACCTGGCTGCGTGCAATCAATGTACTGATTGGAGATAAGGGCTCACTCTGTAGCCCCTGGCATCCTCTCCAGCATGATTTATATACGTACGGTCTTCGCCGGCGATGTATTCATTACTTGATTACCCTTCGGCAAGTTAATGCCGTCGTGACCGTGTAACAAGCCAGATATCAGGATACCTTACAGTCTGCTCACCCCAATTTATGATTGATGTATTCTTCTTTCCATTGTGAGCTCTCCACGTATAATTACATCCTGTAGTACTCCGATTTTGTTCATTTTTTCTTTCTTCCTTCATCAAGCTTATTTTACGTTCAATCGCTAATTCATCAGCCCTCCCTGGAGAAATAGGTACGCTTGAATTTAAAATAAGGAAAACCGAAACAAGACAAAATAGGAAGAGAACATAGTATACGTACAAATAATAATATTCTAGTATTAGTATTAGTGCTTAGTATATATTTCTTCTTTTTCCTTTATAAAATAAATAATATCCGAAGTTGAAAAAAATATCGAAGCACGAACCATAAGAAAATGAGTACGAGTCAAAGTTGGGAGTATGATCTGGAAGATGCGGTATGATAAAACCTGTTTATCGGCACTCTTAAGTTGAGAAATCAGCGGGCGCGGCAGCAGAGGCATCGCTGGGTTCGAGTTAACTTCAATAATTTGCTGCACGCGTATCCAACCGGAAACCGTGCTCCGCGAAATCTGTACCCGCGCCTGTACCGCTAATACAGCTAATTTGTCGACTGCTCCAAAAGCAAATGCTCTTCTCTGTTCACGTCGGATGCCACAGAGGAGCGTAGCGGTTCGAATTACCTTCTAGCATATTACGTCTAAACGGATTCTAGCCGAGCTAATTGGTGAATTAATTGAAATTCCAAAACGAATCGAATCATTTAAGCTATCGAATTTCGACGAGCGCACGCTACGATTTTGTTCTCTTTTTAAAGAACCAATCGTTGCTATTTCTGCACGCGATCAATAATGGAACGTATCTATGAGAACGATCATGAAAATCATCGCCCGTGTGAAAGAGAGAGAGAGAGAGAGAAAACTCTCCTATTGTTTCAACGGTGACAGTATTGCGTACAATTGCCAAATGAATTTGCCCGTCATATCGCATGGTTAGCGAGTTATCAGCGTCACTTTTTTTTTTGATGCTGACAAACAATGTGACTTCGGCCCAGTGATAACTCATATTGAAACCTGGGTTACGACGCAACGTGGTATGAATAAACACGCACCTGCGTCCAAAGCGCGTTCGAACATTGCCTGGCTGTCTACCTGTACGCTAGCTTGCTTGCGTGTTTTCATCGTGATTATAAATAGGATTCACGTTTTATTGTCAAGCGCGAAGTACGCCACGATTGAACGTAACGTTGTGTAACGAACGCTAGCTATACGCGAGCATAGCTGAGGGCGTCGGAAAATATATGGTCAAAAAAATGCACGCGTTAGCCTGATTTAACGTTACCGACGGTAACACGGTTTATCGAGGAAATTATTTTTTCATCCAGCCCATCGTTTGTGTCGTTCTTCGTTTAAAGGAATTCTAATTTTAACTTCGATCTAGTTTCTTCCTGTTCGTATATTTTCGAATCGTTCAAAGTGCAAATGTTCGCTCGCGCGATAATACTTCCAATGCACGACGCAATTTTAAAATTATAATGTGTATTTCGCCACATCGGTATTTCTGTAATTAATAAGAATGCGATAATTGCCGGATAGAATTTCTCTGTTTCATTATTACGTCAATATTAAGCGCTCTGTTTAATTATTCCTTGTTGTTCTTTTTTTATATTCGTAACGATGAAATTTATAATTGACGTAAACAATATTTCATATCTGTAGCGTTGGCAGCTTCGTAATTGCAGGTGGCATTATACCTGCGCGAAAAGTCGGTCAGTGATACAAGTAAAAAATTAAAACGTCGGCTAATCGTTCAACCGTTTCCTAGATACAGGAACCAACCAAACTATATGTTATCGCGTCTTCCCATCTTAGCCAAAAAGTGTGGGCACTTATGCTTTACGAAGGATAAAGTCTTTGTGTACATATTTCTTATTGTTGGTCGTGTAACGAGTAACTCCGCTGTGTTCACGAGAGAATATGATACACTGTTTCGACATCGAATTTTTTACGCAACCACGCCTCTTCGGCACGAAACACCCGGTCGCCTGCCTATCCAATTTCTCACTCCTTTTTTTTATTCGCCTACCCCCACCCACTCCCGATCACTTTTTTCCCTAACACTCTACAAATATTTGAACGCCGGCTAC